>NW_027532163.1:1383983-1493145 GCF_008692635.1 Crocuta crocuta
TGTCAGCACAGAACCCAATGCGGGGCTCAAACCCATGAACTGTGAGATCATGACCTGAGCTGAAGTTGGACGTTTTATCGACTGAGCCACCCAGGCGCCCCAACACAAACCAGTTTCTTATATGACAATAAACATGAAGAATATAAGCATAAACAAAAGGGCAGAGGGGTGACAATGTCACCTAGAGCAGGGTCTTGTACATGACAGCCAGTCTCAGGTTTAAAACAAGGGTCACTCTGCTATGATTTATGATGTGTTTATGTCCTAGAGGTCTGCTTGGACATGAAGTGTCTCATCTAATTAAAGAAAAGGATATCTAAAGAAGTGGAAGATCAGTAATAAAGACAAGATTTTCCATTGTTTCCTGTGAAATTTTAGTCACCCATGAAATATTTTCATTGTAATCTGTTAGGTAGACTGTCGACTTAAAAACTGAGACCTCATTAAATGTCATTGGCTACTCTTATAATTACATACTTGTTTGTTTTCTGATTGTGAGTGGTAGTCAAAGGCCAAGCCATTTTTTATTGTCCCAAATAATCAAAAATATATGCTTTTTGACACAGGTTAAAGATGAGCCTACAAAATTCTTTTTAGGCTTTCTAAGCCTCTTTCAAAGATATTTGTGATACAATTGTAAGTTAGATATCTGCATTATAAATGACCAAATCTTATAAAAGTTAATATTATTTTTATTAGTTATATATAAACCCAAAATAATATGTAAAAGGCAAGCAATTATTTTATAAATGGAAAACTGTTAGATAATTAAAGTAATATTTATTTAAGGAATATAAGAAAATCCATGGGACTTACAACAACTATGAATTCTATTCCTGGATTCTGGTCCCACATCTGTAACTATCGCTTTTGAGTCATGGGACACAAGTCATTAAGGTATTTATTTTAAAATGTCCACATTGGTAGATGAGGGAGTTCGATTTTATTCTTTGGCTATTTCCACCGATAAAATTCTGTGATTCAAACTACTTTCCTGGAGAGTTCTAAGATATTTACTGCAAGTTTGAACTTGGGTCTCCTTTCCCAGATGCAGCATGCCAGATTTGGCTTTCCTTTTGTAAACGCACCTCCGGCGGGTGGCAATAAAGGTATGAGCAGGATTCTACATCTTCAGAAACTGAAGTAAAGATTCTTGTTCTCTTTAAAGCTTGTCTGTCTCTAACATGCCATTTCTAGGATTTCTTTTTTGACAGTTCCAGAAAACAGGTAAGAACTATTTCTCTCCTCCAGATCTGAGGTCGTCAGAATTAATTGTGGAATCACATCCTTTCTTTGGCTGCCACACAAAGGTGTATTTTAAGAGTATACTGGAGACTCTCTCAAGGATTACATTTTGAAAGAGCAATGAAACTAGAGTTACAGGACTTGCTGGCTGAAGAAACATGATTATTGGAAAGAGCATGGGTTTGGAGTAAAACAGATACAGGTTCAGATTTTTTTTTCTTCCTTGCTACTTACTGGATGTATGACTAAATGATCTGAGGTCTGATAATTAGAAATGAGTGGGATACAGATATTGTAAGAATGACTGAGGCAAAATATTTCAAAGATGCTTCTTCATCCTTACTGTTTATCTTCTTTCCTTTATGTTCTCAGTCTATTCACTTCCAGAAAATTAAAAAAAATGTGTGCTATCAAATGTAACCTATAAATGTTACCAAGCACTAGAGGATAGGGTTATGATAATACAATTTCTCACCACTCTATGAACTTTATGTCCAAGGAAGTGTATACATGAAGAAAAAATGCCAATTAATGAAAATAAATCCAGATTGGGAAGTTTTTAATACCCCACAATGAGAGGACTGGTTAGTAAATATACTGTAGTACCATTAAGAGTTCAGGAAAGTTGAACAAGTGTTCTATTTAATTTTCTCTCAACTTATTATTAAAAACAATTTTAATGTTTGTTTATTGGAGAAAGAGAGACAGAGTGTGAAGGGGGAGGGGCAGAGAGAGAGGGAGACACAGAATCGGAAGCAGGCTACAGCTCTCAGCACAGATCCTGACGCGGGGCTGGAATTCATGAACCATGAAATCACTGTCTGAGCCTAAGTGGAAGCTTAACTGACTGCACCACCCAGGCACCCCATCGTCTCAATTTATGATTGCCAGATATATCTAACTTTTTACCCCCTTACAAATAGTTGGTGGGGCAGAAGGGGATTCAAAAGATGCAGAAAGGATTAGAGAGGTTTTGTTTTAGCTATTCTACCTGCTAAAGAAACATGCACCTTTACATTAACAACATGGACCTTTGATAGGTCTTAGGAAGAAAAAGAATTGCTTCTCTCTTCTTTCCAAAGCAACTATTTAGAGAAGAGGGAGAGGGGAATTAGTTACTCACTCTAATTGTTCCCTTTTTAAAATGTAATGTCCAAGACTGCTAATCATACCCTGTATTTCGGAGTATATAGCAAAGTTTTATTGCAAAGGTTCTGATAATGGATATTTTTTTAAATTTTTTTAATGTTTTATTTATTTCTAGGGGAGAGAGAGAGACAGCGTGAGCAGGGGAGGGTCAGAGAGAGAGGGAGTCACAGACTCTGAAACAGGCTCCAGGCTCTGAGCTGGCAGTCAGCACAGAGCCCGACGCGGGGCTCGAACCCACGAACCGCGAGATCATGACCCAAGCGAAAGTCGGATGCTTAACCGACTAAGCCACCCAGGCGCCCCTGATAATGGATATTTAGATTTTGAGAATCTAAAATGAAACAGAACATAATCAATGGAAAAGAACAGACTGAACCCCTTTAGGCAAGAGAGGCTACTCTTCTAGATCTCTAACATCAAGGCACGCCTACATGGGTGCCCACAGGTCACTGTGATTGGTTTTTCTTTAACTGTGATAGTCATGACCCTTGTTTATGAAAGATGCAATTAACATCATGTAGGATTTAATTTACTGAGAACACTTAAAAAAGCAAAACCTTCTTGGTTTCACATTTTAATAACTCCAAGTTATTATTAACATGGATGAGAACTGGAGAGAGACATAGGGTCCTAAGTCATCTACTGTGTAACATTTGCTGTGATTGCCATTAATAGAGTAACGTTCTTAATGAGTTTCCCTGTGGTGCATGGAAATAGTTTGACATTATGAACTCTTTCTTCTCTTATTTTATTTTATTATTTATTCATTATTATTATTATTTTGCAAAAAGGAAAAATTATTTATTACTTAAAAGTCAGGCTCTGAAACCAGCATATCAGGGGCCCCCAAATTTTACTATATACTGACTTTATGACAATGATCAAGTTACTTCACATTGCATTACCTGATAATTTTCACCTTAAACTCTGATAATAAGTCTTTTGAGGATTTTATATATAAATCCCTAGGAATAATGTCTAGGAATATAATGCACGACGTAAGTATGGCAATTCTATTATTAACCAAATCACTTTGAAATTCACTCTTAATGGATCCCACTGATACATTTTTCCCAGTAGAAAATAAATGTTAAAAGGGCATTTGTTTTTTAGTCTGTGCTGTTATATCATCAGAATTTAGAAGTCCCTGACACATGTTTAAAAATATGCTAAATAAGGTAAATGAATAAGTTAATTGATTTTTAAAGCATTGGGGAATTACTGCTTATACAAATATAATTTAATAATCATAATGCAATTGTTTATTTGTCAATTACTATGTGCCAGTCTTTGACTACATTGTTTAGTAGAAATCCCACAGGAGATTTGGATGTGGTTATTACTACTATCCCCATTTTAGAAACAAGGAATCTGATGTTTGGAAAGATGAATTATAAGCTGTTCAGGATTGCTTACTAATGATTGGAGATAGGATTTATGCCAAAGTCAAGTATGACTTAAATACAAAACATGATTTTGCTCTTATTAACAGGGAAGATTACCATTTTCAGATTTTACAGAAACTTTTATGCCATAAATTATAATAGCTGAATTGAATTTGGCATCTAATTTGGCAATTAGATGTTGTCATTTCAAAGTAGAAAGTTTAAAATGTTATCAGAAATTAATCTTTCGGGTTTGTGACAGCGTGTCCTGCAAAGGGGACTCAAGATGGCATTACAGGAGCGAGCAACTCCTTAAACTTTAAAAAAGAGAGTTTCATTGATTTTTGGTCTGGCTGAAGGCCATTTTGAAATAAGTTGGTATGTAGCTCATAAAACATATAATAAAAAACAACCAAACAATCAGAAGGCCAAGTTTGAAATTATTCAGCAGTCAGAAATTTCCAGGAGAAAAAATATACCTTCTTCCATCAAATGGAGGATACAAATTAAACATTTTATGCCTGATTAAAATAATGAACCAAATAATATCCATTTACTTACAGATATAACTGATGATTATGTATCAAGAGAAAGAAAGAAAAATGAAACACTTTTCTGATTTAGGCAAGACTGAGACTTAAGCCCCAAAGAAAATATGTGAGGTCCTGGAGTTAAATCTATAATAATATATTCATCAAAAGCTTTTATTTACTTAATCCCATAGAAAATGCCTCTATAAGATGATAGAAGTTAGACAGGAAGTGTTAAAACTGAATGAAAAGCAGCCTTGTTCACATGTACCGGATTAAGTGGCTTGTTTCCTGATGTACCAGACACCTTTCAGTGAATTTTAGATTAGCAAGCATCATTTGTAAAGGAAATCTTAGATATTATACAGTAGAAGAATGTTAAACATTTTAATCAGTTACATGATGACATTAAAAATAACAGCAAATATTCTATGAAGTCATAGAGATTAATGAAAATATATGAGAAAAAATGGTTACAGGATAAAAAATGTTGATCACTCAGCATTCAGCAGTATTTATTGACTACCATGTACCAGAGAGCATGCTAGGGTACAATTTATAATGACTTTTCTTCCAGAGTTTATAATCTAGTCAAGATTAGGTGATTTTGTTCATAATTCAAGATAAGGAGAAAGGAACAATGATAAGCAGTAAGTTTAATAGTGGGAACAAAATTCTGAATTTTTAAAAATTTTTTTGTTTGCCTTGCACATTTCTTTATTTTCTTTGGATTATAGTGCTATCCGTTCAAGACTTAGGGTTATAGTGTTACCCATTTAAGACTATGAGGCAAATCTGGGTGAGAAAAAATGGACTAATTAATAAACTATATTCTTATACATATTTTAAATGCCAAGGAGCAGACAATTTAACCAAAAGTACTTAAAAAGTAATACTGTCCATGAAATTGTTTCAGTGAATTAAAGCTGAGCTCTGAGCAGAATATATTAAAGAATTATGTTAGGCACAAAACACCCCCAAATCTGATCTGGTATAAATATTGGTAAACTGTAATTATTTCTATAAGTTTCATTCAAAATGAAATGAAAATTTACTATATTCTAGTAATTACACTAGTGGTATCTGAAAATATAATGAAGAGTAAAAGATAGACCTGCTCTGCACATGGCTCAGATTTCATTCAGAGCATTAAAATTATTTAGATGATACATATAGATATACATAAACAGATCATAGATAGACTAGATAGATAGATAGATAGATAGTGGCAGTCAGATACAGTACAATTAATATACAGGACTCAGAGAGAAACAAGTGTTTAATTGTGCTTGGAGAATACAGGAAAGATTTCCTAAGGAGTTGCTATTTTTTCCCAAGTCTCAAAGGAAAGGAAACTTCTCAGATAAGTGCAGGAAGAAAGGTGGATTTTCTGGCAAAAGGAACAGTCTATAAAAAATGTATATCAGGGGCGCCTGGGTGGCTTAGTCGGTTAAGCATCCGACTTTCGCTTAGGTCATGATCTCACGGTTCGTGGGTTCAAGCCCCGCGTCGGGCTCTGTGCTGACTGCCAGCTCAGAGCCTGGAGCCTGTTTCAGAGTCTGTGTCTCCCTCTCTCTCTGACCCTCCCCTGCTCACGCTGTCTCTCTCTCTCCTAGAAATAAATAAAACATTAAAAAAAATTAATAAAAAAATGTATATCAGGCTAAAGATTGTAAATGGGTTCAGAGAAGCAGGAGCCCTGGAATATATGGGAAATTTCCAGTAACTGAAATTTGAAAATTGGAAGTGTTAGGTCTTAGAGAACCTTGTTCTCATGTTTACAGAGTTTGGGTGATGGGGAGCTTGTCTGGTTGAGACTGGGTTTTAGGAAGATCACTTAAGCACTTGTGTAGAGAGTGGTATGTAAGAGAGAATCTAGAGAGAGAGATTCTCTAACAAGGCCATTAACATGTTTCAAGGAAAAAATTATAGAGGCATGAAAAAAGGTGGTGACAGTAGAGAATAGGGGTAGGGCAGGGATTAAAGTAATTAAGAAGTTAGATCTGAAAGTATCATTTTGTCCAAATGGAGGTGGCGGCTAAATAAAAACAAAGAATGCATACAAGTGACTCTAAAATCCTCTCCCTCCCCATTAAATTTCTGGTAATTTTCAGAGTTTCTGGTAGTTCTCTCAGATACTCTGAAACTCAAACTCAGTGTATCAGTCAGGATTCAATCAAAGAAACAAAACCAGTAGAAGATTATCCCTAAGCCCTATGCCTATCTCTACCTTCATCCCTATCCTTATCTCTAACCCTCTCTCTATCCCTACCCCTATATCTATCCCTAACTCTATCCCTATCCCTATCTCTATCTCTATCATCCATTTCTATCCCAATCTCTGTCTCTATCCCTATCTCTATATGTCTGTCATCTCTCTCTCCCCCACCTCTACACACACACACACACACACACACACACACACACACACACACGTATGTATCTATATCTGTATATATTTATTGGAAGGCATTAGCTTCCACAATTCTATATGTCAAGTGTCAGGAAGGGCCAACTAAACTCTCAGTTATTGCTGAAGCTGCAGATTATGACAGTCTTTCTTACTTGAAGTCATATGATTATTGATTTGATCACATCTACAGAATAGCTTCATGGAAACATGAGATTAATATTAGATTAAAGAACTAGGGACTTAAGCCCATTCAAGTTGTCAAAAAAGACCATCATATGCAAATAGAGACTTTGTCTTAACAAAATTCTGTTCTAAAATGATTCCTAAATTTCTTGTTTAAAAAATTGGAATGATAGCCCAGTAATTAATCAAAACAGGAGAAAGAAAGGAAAAGGAAATAAGTATATTTCCCAAAGAGGAAGAGTTGCATTTCAGATTGTTGATTGTGATGTCACCATGGAGGAATAAAAGATTAAAATATGTTTAATATTTGAAATGAATTTAAAATTTGATGACCTACTTTTACAACAGACTAATATAAGAGAAAGAAGGTAACATTACTTCCTCAAAGTAGTGTTGTATGGTAGGCGGTACAGTCAGGTGATAATGGGAAACCCTGGCTTTAGTCGTTGATAGGAAATAATGTGTCTGGGAAAGAAAGATATGTAAACCTCTCTGGATTTCACTGTCTTTGTAAATTAAGAGTGAGAGAGACTAGACTGTTATTTCTTCTATAATATTAAACGATGAATGCATTAAAGTGATATTTCTAAGTGTAATAAAAATAATTATCTTCAGATTTATTATTAACCAATTCTTTACAAAGAGCCCACAATCACTAGTGGATAAAATGTGAATAAAATAGACGAAGGGATGCATACATGAGACAGACAGAGAAAGGTGAAGGGAAACGGCTTTCTCTTATCACATCTAATTACTTAACCAGTTTTTTTTTCTCTTTCTTCTTTTTAAATTCTATATTCATTGAATAAGATTGGAACTCAATAGATTCAAAATTTTGAAGCCATATGCTTCTAGGAATACTCCCTACTGGTCTGCCATACTTCTTTTTTTCCCAAATTGGATTTAATTTTTAAAAAAATAAGAAGGGGAGGGTAAAAAAAAGATGGACATACAAAAAAGGAGAGAGAAAGTGGGGACAAGGAAAATGTAAAATTGAAAGAGAGGAGGAACTCATAGTTACTCATACTTACTCCTAGAAGCAAAATCAACATTGGTTAGTTTTGGGTTGATTTTCTCTTTGACATGCAAAAAAACAAAAACATTTCAAATTAGTGTTATAATAAAATATCACATCTCATTTAAATCTTCTCTGTACAAATTTTCTTAGATCAGTGGATTATTGCTTGACTAAATTGATTGTTCTCTAACGCTGCACACAAGATGGCAGTTTGATACAAATTCTGGTGGTGTTGGTGCATAAAATATATTGCTCCTGGTTTTGTAAGTCTCTAAGTATTGATAATTTCCATCTCATCTGCTGCGACCTGTCCTTGTCAGCCATGCCACAATAGGTCAACTGCATATGTGAAGCAAAATAACCCATGGGCTATTACTCAACAAGTACATTTTCTGTGTGTCTGTCTCTGAACAGAATGCGTCATTTCCCCCTGTGATTCTTCATCACGTCGTAGCTATACTTACGGACATTTATGATGAGGTTTAGTAAGCAAAGAGAAAATTTTCATCATAGCATAAAGAACAAACATGAGCTAACATTTCTAGGTTCAGTTTTGCTCAGGAATGGACAAACTCATTAGACATTAACTTAATTATCATTCAAGTACACTTTAATGATATTTACTGAACTATTGTTTTCCAAGTGGCTCATGTAGCTCCTTCATATTTTTTTGATAATAACCAAAATGCTTTTTGCAAATGATACCCAAAGATATAACTGATCTTTTACAAACCTGCTCTTTCTTTTCGCAATCATGTCAACACACTTGATCACAGAGAGTATTAGGAGCATGATTAAGTAGAAAATTATTTTTTAAATTTTATTAAGATATTTACTTGTTTATACTGGATTTCCATCTAGGCTTACTTTTTTTAAGTATTTAAAAATATGGCCTATGAATTGGAATTATTTCTTGAATACTACTTTAGCTTCTTTGCCAGAGGAAGGAAATCAAAGATTAGAATGGTCCAAAATGATGCACATTGTAAAAATGATGTTGATTTCACTATGGGACATATTTTTGTTTTCATATATTACCATAATTACCTAAATGGATGGGCATTCATTCACAACTTTTAAAATAATGAAGCCCCTTAGTCCTTCATCTCCCATTTGCTCTAGGCTGTCATTCAGATTAATTGTAAACAGAATTGGTGATGATATTATCAAAGATTTTACTTGCTCTTAGGGACTGATAATTTCTCTGTGATCATCTTTTTTGAGGCTATTCAAAGCTTAAGTGCTTAATCACATTGACACCTTAATCTTATATAAGACACTTTAAGATTTAATAAAACGAAGCTTATCTTAGAGATGAACTTGAAGGCAGATTCGTTTTCTGAAATAATATTAAAATAGACCACATCTTGCACGTGTTATCTACTTGTTTTACCACTATCTCTGGTAACACTTTAAGCAATAATTTTCACACACTTAATATTCACCCAATTCTTTGTGTGGCAAAGCTTAACTCAAATCACAAAAAATACAAAAAGAGGGCACCTGGGTGGCTCAGTTGGTTGAGCATCTGACTTTGGCTCAGGTCATGATCTCGCAATTCATGGGCTCGAGCCCCACATTGGGCTCTGGACTGACAGCTCAGAGTCTGGAGCCCGCTTCGGATTCTGTGTCTCCCTCTCTCTCTCCCTCTCCACATTCACACTCTGTCTCTCTCTCTCAAAAATAAATAAACATAAAAAATTAGACAAAAACAAACTAACGAACTACAAAACCTGCTGTTTACAATGATACCCATACAGTCACATAAATACAGGATACACACAGTCCTAAAACCACCATAGGAAGGCAAGCTATGATTGAAACACAAGATAGAAAAGGAACTAGATATCACATGATTGAGAGCTGCAGTGGAGACACCCATTGATTAAAAATCTCTCTTCTATCAACAAATTGAGATATCTAAAAATTTTCCTTGTTTTCTTTTGGTTAAGACACGATACCAAGAATAGTCTACTGTATAATTTATTGCTTCTGGAAGATAAAAGCTAGCCTCAATTAATTTCCTTGATGGTTTACACAAGTATGTAATGACTTTTCATGATAATCGTTGTATATATGGTGGTATTTCCTTATTTTCTTGCACCTTATACCACATGTTCTGTTTCATAATAGACACAAACCAAGATAAATTATCTGCAAATGTAGAGAGAGAACTTCTGGCATAAAGATGTCCTTTTTTCTCCCCTATGAAAGGTGAAGTAGGCTTTGCTCTGAGAAGTGCACTTTGAGTTTCTTATCATCTATTTTTCTTTTTCTCTTTTTTTTTTCTCTTATTCCCTGGAGTGGAGAGCCAATATTTGGAAACTTGGGCTATGTGGAGTCTATTTGGCCACAAATGGTAACTAAATCTACTTGCTTACAAATGTGCAATATTATAAAATAAGGTAAAATAACTGACTCAGAGAGAGACTTCATGACATGTGCTAGTTGGGTGAGTGTGTTGGGGTGGTGGTGTAGAGGGCTGCATGTCATCAAGTAGCTAACCTCCTAGAAATAATCAAATGAAACTGTGGCATATTAATGTTTATTGAGAATATACTCATCTATATATGTCCCTTCTTATTTTTATAGTTCTATCATCCGTCTATCTATCTATCATCTATCTATCTATCTATCTATCTATCTACCCATCCACCCAAGCATCTGTCCATCTATCTACCTATCTTCTGTTTATCTAAAATTAGTTTAGATGTACTTGGTCAAAGTACAGCATGCACAGTGTCTCTCACTGTGTTCACCCAAAGTAGGTTGGCTGTGTTTTTCACAAACTGTTCTAGCCAAAAGATACACAATAGTCAATGATCACATCTTATAGTGTAAAGCCCTGACAGTTTTATTTTTTTCTTATTTGTAGTACAAGTGCCTCACTCAAGCTTTGACAGCCAAGGCATCCATTTTAAAGAAGCATCCTACATTATCAGCCACGGGACTAGATAAAGAGCCAGGCCACATTTGCCCACAGAGTCTCCTTTGCTTTAGAGATCTTGCTTGATTTCAGTAACTGAGTTTCTGAGACACTTGCCTTTACTCTTCACACGTTTTAAATTCTGTCTCTTATGTTCTAAATGTAACCAACGAATAGCCAAAGCAATGTTGAAAAAGACAACCAAAGCTAGAGGCATAACAATCCAGGACTTTAGCCTCTACTACAAAGTTGTAGTCACCAAGACAGTATGGTATTGGCACAAACACAGACACAGAGACCAATGGAATAGAATGGAGAACTGGGAAATGGACCCACAAATATATGGCCAACTAACCTTTGACAAAGCAAGAAAGAGTATCCAATGGGAAAAAGACAGCCTCTTTAGCAAATAGTGCTGGGAGAACTGGCAGCAACGTGCAGAAGAATGAAACTAGACCACTTTCTTCCATCATAGACAAAAATAAATTCACAATGGATGAAAGACCTAAATATGAGACAGGAAACCATCAAAATTCTAGGGGTGAAAACAAGTAATAACCTCTTTGATATTGGCCCCAGCAGCTTTTTATTGACACGTCTCCTAAGACAAGGAAAATAAAATAAAAAATTAACTATTGAGACCTCATCAAGATAAAAAGCTTCTGCACAACAAAGGAAACAATCAACAAAACTAAAAGGCAACCAATAGAATGGGAGAAGATATTTTCAAATGACATATCAGATAAAAGGTTCTAAAAGGTTCATATCAAGATCTATAAAGAACTTACTAAACTCCACACACAAAAAAACAAATAATCCAGTGAAGAAATGGCCAGAAGACATGAAGAGACATTTTTCCAAAGAAGACATCCAGATGGCTAACAGACACATGAAAAGATGTTCAACATTGTTCAGCATAAGGGAAATACAAATCAAAACCACACTGAGATACTACCTCACAACAGTAAAGTGGCTAAAATTAACAACTCAGGGAAAAAAAAGATATTGGTGAGGATGTGGAGAAAGGGGAACCCTCTTGCCCTGTTAGTGAGAATTAAACCAGTGCAACTGCTCTGAAAAACAGTGTGGAGGTTCCTCAAAAAAATTAAAAATATAATTACCTTACAACCCAACCATAGCCCTACTGGGAATTTATCCAAAGGATGCAAGAGTGCTGACTCATAGGGGCACAAGCACCCCAAATGTTTTTAGCAGTGCTTTCACAATAGCCACATATGGCAAAAGTTCAAATGTCCAGGAATTGATAAATGGATAAAGAAGAAGTGATATATATATATATCTCCAATGGGATATTACTCACCAATGAGAAAGAATACAATCTTGCCATTTGCAGCAACATGGATGGAACTGGAGGGTATTAGGTTAAGTGAAATAAGTCAGTCAGAGAATAACAGATACCATGTTTTCAGTTATATGTGGAATTTGAGAAACTTAACAGAAGACCATGGGGGAAGAGAAGGGGAAGAGATAGTTTCAAACAGAGAGGAAGGCAAACCATAAGAGACTCTTAAATACAGAGAACAAACCAAGAGTTGATGAGGGGGGCAAGGAAGGAGAAAATGGGTGATGAACATTGAGGAGGGCACTTGTTAGGATGAGCACTGGGTGTTGTATGTAGGCGATGAATCATGCAAATCTTCCCCCAAAGCCAAGGCTACACTGTGTACACAGTATGTTAGCTAACTTGACAATAAATTATTTAAAAAATAATTTATTAATTAGTTAATTAAGTAACCAGTGAAGAGTGAGTGCAGAAAACTCTAGGTTTCCACACTCAACCCCAAGAAAAGCAGAAAATTTGTCCCACACTTTCTTTCTACCCATGACCTCACTATGTGGCCCAAGGTGTGTTGAGTAATTTCCACATCTTGTAAGTAAGATACCTTTATATTTTCAAAGTTTTCTAATGGTTGTTGCTGGAAAGCATTTTTCAATCATAGTAGGAAACACAAGTGTGGGTCCAAATACAACATCAATTACTGATAGATCAAGACCATCACAAAACACATATTCAAAGCCCATAGAGGAAGAGTCGCGATAGACTTTCTGGGTCAGGGCTTCTCAAAAGTTTGCACATAGAAAATACATACATACATAGAAAAATAAAGTTTACTTGGTACAATGGGGTGGACTGGATGTGGGAGCATTTATTTATAAAATAAAGCTTGCAACAAAGATTCATTTCATTTTCTAATAAAACAAATCCAGTTTAATAAACACATTAAATATTTAGTTTGTTGCAAGTTTTTAAATGAAATACTCTTAAATTTTTAATGAGAAAAGTTGTGCTTACATCAGTGAATATGACCTTTTTACACTTCAAGTAGTTATTCACAGTACCTGCTTAAGATTCTTAATGACCATCTCTTGAAATTTTTCAAAGGTACAGTTCACAATAACAACAATAGCAAAAGCAGAAAACCAAAAAAATGGGTTACAAAATTGATGATAGTTTTAAAAGAGATCTTTGAAATAGTTTAGAGGTTTATATTTTAGAATTTTTATTTAGGTAAACTATAATCCCTTTGTTTTCATTGGCAGATGAAATGTTAAATTTTTTTGGTGCTTGCAAGAATAGATTGGAAACAGATTTGGCATTTCCGTGGAAGGGGGAAGCTCTAATCCGGAATAGGCATGGATTGTTAGAATTGTCACTAGGCCACAGCTGGGCTGTCACTAAAAGGGCTTTGGAGACAAGGAGAAACATCTAGCAAATGCGAATTCAGCCATTCAGGTGAATTGCTGGACTTTTGTCTGCCAGGAGTCACAGCATAATCTCTCTGCCCCAGACTCCAGCTGGCTGTTCTTCCTCCTGTCGAGAATTTCCCTTTGGTACCTGGAAGGGGAAGGTCCGGCAGCAGAGACCTTGTCTCTGCTAGTTGCTAAAGTAGACAGATACCCAGCTTGGGAATGTTGAGCACATCATCATTTTCCCTGCCTGTGGGGACAGTATGGGGTACCCTCAGACCACTCTCAGCCAAGGACATATTGATGAGAACCCTAGGACTTCAAAATATGGAATTGTGTTCAGAACCCATTCAGAATAAACCTGAGTGCAATAGTTCACTGAATTGGAAGTTCACTGAACCTTATCAACTAACTGTCATGGGAAAATATATTCTGGAAAAGAACCGACCAAATCATTGTTAGCAGAAGCTACTATTTTATTTTATTTTATTTTAAAGCTACTATTTTTATTTATTTTTAATCTTTTTAAAATCTTTTTTAAAAAAATGTTAATGTTTATTTATTACTGAGAGACAGTGACAGAGTACGAGCAGGGGAGAGGCAGGCAGAGAGAGGGAGACACAGAATCCAAAGCAGGCTCCAGGCTCTGAGCTGCCAGCCCAAAGCCCAACGTGGAGCTCGAACCCACGAACTGTGTGATCATGACCTGACCCGAATCTGGACGCTTAACTGACTGAGCCACCCCGGCGCCTCAAAGCTACTATTTTTAAATGCCAGACATAAGAAACCATGGAGTGAAAATTCTACTTAGGCAAAATTGGGTATAAATTTTGCAACTGGTCTCGGAGTGGGGAGTTACTTATCAACTGATTTCAGAAATTATTTAGTCAAAGACATTTCCTGGAAAAAAAAAAAAGTATTGTTGTGGATTAGCAGCCAGAGTTTTGGCAAGCTGGATCTTACTGAGTGGTGGGGGAGAAAGATGTAGGAGGTAACGTCATGTGTAAGAAGGGACGGAGAGAAACTGGTAGGGGAGCAATGGGCATAGGAGAGTCATCATCACAACTTCAAAGTCTTGGAGCACCTCAGTTGGTTAAGCATCCGACTCTTGATTTCAAGTCAGGTCATGATCTCACAGTGAGATTGAGCCCCACATAGGGCTCTGCACTGACAGTGCAGAGCCTCCTTGGGATTTTCTGTCTCTACTCTCTCTGTCCCCCCCCTCCCTCATGCTCTCCCTCTTTCTCTCTCTCTCTCAAAATAAATAAATAAATATTATAAAAATTCTCAACCTCTAAGTGTTTCTTTTAATACTACTGTGAATATGTGAACATCTATGCCTGAAGCCTTCACTTTTTGAGCCCTCTTAAATTTATAGTATTAGTGTTAGTGAAAATAATTCAGCCTTTAGAGTCAACTGAATTTTAATGTTGAATTTTAATTCTGTCTCTATCACTTGTGAAAATATATTATTGGACTAGTTAGGCTTCAGGGTTCTCATTTTAAAAATCGCTCCTATGGGTCACTGCAAAGGAAAACAACATCTATTTCCTTTTTTATGTAGGGAAAGAAAACATTTTTTCCCCTACTGTGTCTTTCTTCCCCCATGTCTCCTTTACTTTCCACACAAAACACTTCATTTCTGATCATCAAATGTGTGCATGCTCTCCCCGGCACTAAGCAATTCTCTGCGACACCAGCGGGGTCTCCTACAATTTAACACAGATTTAACACTATCTACAAGAAATAACATTATATCTACAGGTTAAGAGTTCTGTCTTACAAGGCTGCTCCCCACTATACTTCAAATGCCAATTGTAGGTAATAAGTCCTAAGGTTATTCAGAACTTCTACCTGATTTGTCTACAAACCAAAGATTTCCACCATCCCCTCCTCAGATTTGACTAATTTGATAGAGCAACTCACAGAACTTACAGAAACACTTACTTATGTTTACCAGTTTATTAAAGGATATGATAAAGAATAGAGATGAACAGCCAGATCAAGACATATATAGGGCGAGGTCTAGAAGGGAACAGAAGCTTCTGTTCTCACAGAGTTGGGATGTGTCATTGTCCCTGTGTTGATATGTTTTCCACCTGAATTTATCTGAATCCCGTACTCTTGGCATTTCATGGGGGCCTCCTCACATTTGCATGATAAATCATTAAACCCATTCCTAGGCCCTGTGCCCCTCTGGAGGATGGTTAGATGGGGCTGAAAAGCCCAAGCTTCTAGTCATGCTTGGTCTTTCTGGTGACCCACCTCCATCTGAGAGCCATCTAGCAGTGCATTCAAAGTCACTTCAATATAACTAAAGATGCTCTTACTCTCTTACCACTAGGAGTATACAAGGGTTGTATGAGCCATGTGTTAAGAATGGGGCCAAAGGCAAAAATTTAAACAAAAGATGCTACTAGGCTCTTGTCACTTAAGGATTGATAAGAGTTTAGGAGCACTGTGCCAAGAACTAGGAGCAGAGATCAAAATATATTTTTTACTATTTCATACCCACTCTGCAGGTTGAAAGAGTAATATGCCTGAAATACATACTCTTGCTGCTGGTTTAGGAATAGGAATCCCAAAATGTAGACTTATTCATCTCTATTTTCTCTTCCTCTGTTTTCTTATTCCTTTGATTGAGTGATATCTTACCAGGTAGTAAGAAAAATATTAATTCTAGAGAATGCAATAAAAACACAAAACACTTGCCCTCAAAGCATAGTCATATGGTACCTTTAAATTTTTCATCTTTTCTTGCCTTTGACACTTCAGTAAAATTATTGTTTTTCTGAAGGGCACAGATTTATTTTTAGTTAATAAAAAACAGAATGCCTATAGAGAGAGCCCAAATGTCCATCAAGTGATAAATAGATAAAGATGATGAGGTATACACACACACACACACACGTGTGTGTGTGTAATACATGTGTACACACATGTGTGTAATATTACTCAGCCATCAAAAAGAATGAAATCTTGCCATTTGCAATAATGTGGATGGAGCTAAATTTATTACACTAAGTGACCTAAGTCAGTCAGAGAGGGAAAATACCAAATGGTTTCACTCATATGAAAAAGTAGATGGGGTGCCTGGGTGACTCAGTCTGTTGAGTGTCTGACTTCAGCTCAGGTTATGATCTCTCAGTTCATGAGTTCACATCCTACATCAAGCTCACTGCTGTCAGCATGGAGCCCACTTTGGATCCTCTAATCCCCCTCTCTCTGCTCCTTCCCACTCATGTGCTCTCTCTCAAAAATAAATAAACATTAAAAAAAAGAAACAAAGCAGAAAACATATGGGAAAGAAGTGGGGGGAAAGAAGAGAAGAGAGGGAAACAAACCATAAGAGACTATTAACAATAAAGAACAAACTGAGGGTTGGTATAGGAAAGTGAGTGGGAGATGGGTTAGATGGATAATGAGTATTAAGGAGGGCACTTGTGATGAGCACTGGGTGTTGTATGTAAGTGATGAATCATTGAATTCTGCTCCTGAAACCAATATTGCACTGTATGTTAACTAAAATTTAAATAAAACAAAATAAAATACTTGTGAGATTTAATTGGGAATGAAGGATCCATTCATTTATTGAACAGTTGCACATTAAACACCTGCTGCATTCCAGGCAGTGTCCTAGTAGTTGGAGCTAATCTATAAACCTAACCCTGAACTTTTGAAACTTGCATTGTAGGGGAGAGGCATACCATAAACATAGAAGTATATCATATAAGAACATATAGTGATAAGTGGTATGAAGGAAATGCATCAGTTGCAAAAGGAAAAGAAAGAGTGACAGATTTAGAGAGTGCAGAACTGTTATTTTAGAAAAAGTAGACCGGTAAGAGATCTTTGGATGATATTTGAGCCTGACATGACGAACTGACGTAAGATGGATAGGATGAGGTCAGGGAGGCAGCAGTGAATTAAAAACATTATTTTTCTCTCTACCCATCTTATGTTCATTGGTTCGGGTCTGTGAATCAAACTGATAAAAGACAGATTAACAAGAAGGGGAAAAACACTGTTAATCACATACAGTTGTAATTCACAAAGAAAAATGTAGCTCATGGAGGTTGTTGGATAATTAAGGCTAACATACCAATTTAGGCTAAACAAAAGAAAAGAAGTTTGGGGATTCTGGGCAGAGGAGGCAAGTTATTGGAAAGTGATGGTGAAAAATACAGTGAACAATAATTGTTCAGTAAATTATGTTATACTATGTTAGGTTAGGTTACGTTAGGTTTTAAGTTTTAAGTCAGTGTCTTCCTACTAATAAAAAAAATTTTCTCTTCTTGGAATCAAAGTGACACATACGTTTGCAAATAAAAATTTCCTTTATAAATGTAAATTCTCTTTTCAAAAGAAAAACTCATGCTCTTTTTAGAGATTTTCCTGATCTGCTGATTATCAGTGGCATTTGGTGCAAAATATTTCATATACCAGAGAGGTATATTTGGAGGTGACACACTTTCGTACACTTCATTGTAATATTTCATTGCAAAGACTCTTGTCTAAGATTTGGTTGTATTTTGGATAATGAGTCCTACCTGTAGAATCCAGTATTATAGATATTATCTAATATGCAAATAGATCAAATTTTATTATTTTCAGATAAGATTTCTCCAAAATGATGAACTAATATGTTAAATCTTACTTCATTAGGCTTTTTTCATATATAAAATGAGCCTGAATAGGGAAACAAAAACCTAAAATAATTGATGAAATAACAGAAATCTTCAGTAGGACAGGGGGGAAAAAAGATTAGTCACTAAAGAGCAAAATTCCCTTGCTATGAGATAATGTGAAATATTTTAGGATAAGACAGCTGACCATTTTTCTTACTTCTCACTTTATCTCTCCAATCAGCTACTACTCAAATGTCCTGAATATGTGAAAGCATCAATTCCTCTCAGATCTCTTTCCATTGTGCAGCTCAGCAGGTATCTTTTTAAAGGTAAAATGTTCATAGCTATCATTAACAATAGTAGAGATCTGTGACCAGGGTGAGTGCTTCCTTTGTTCCCTCTGGAACTTTCTCTGACAGATTTTCAATTCTCACTAGTAAAATTGAATCTATCTTTTCCAACTGTTCATCATTGTGTAATTGCATTCCTATTTGGGTAATTATCTCCTTAATGAGAAAATTACAATTCTTCTCAATTTCTGCTATATTTCTGAAAACCAATTTATTTAGTTCAGTAATAGTAAAGGTCAACTACCTGGAAATATACTTAGAAATATTTACCCTTTTTAAATCTAAGAACAGTTTCAGACTAATTCACATGATTTTTAACTAAATTAATCTCACTCCAGGAACACTTGACCATCCTGATCAAATGCTTATTGTTCTTATTTTCAAATTCTGGGGAAATATTTTTCTTTAGATAGTCATCAAACAAGTAATTTATTTCTTATGTTTCTTAGTTTTAAAGAATAGTTTCTGTCTTCACCCAGAAATTAGGCATTCTTTTGTAGTAATTAGGTAATTTGGGGGTTAGAAACTGGATGCAGAGCCATTGTGTTCATGCACTGTTTCATTTGCAATTGCAGTTGGGGACCTAACCATTTCTCATAGGTGAATTGTGAAGACCATAGGATAGAACTTTATGTGCTCTCAGAATTTCAAAAAAATTATAAAGTTCTTGAACACATGGAAAGTATTTATGCTAACAGTGAAATACATTTACTATATAACATAGTAACAAATTTCAGATGATGCTCTGTGCCTCTTTGTCAGACTAATTAGTTAAAACCAGTCAATTCCTTTTGAGATATGATTTAAAAGTTTTCAGATAGCTACAAAATATCTTTAAACATTTTTAAAAATTTTTAAACTTTTTTTAGTGTTATCTTTCAGAGAGAGAGAGAGAGCATGACTGAAGGAGGAGCAGAGAGAGAGAGAAAGAGAGAGAAAGACACAGAATCTGAAGCAGGATCCAGACTGAGCTGTCAGCATAGAGCCCAATATGGAACTCAAACCCACAAACCATGATCTAGTGACCTGAGCTGAAGTTGAATGCTTAACTGACTGAGCCACCCAGTTGCTCTAAATTTTTTTTTAAATGGCACATCACTAAAATACAAGTTTCAATGTCAAATATTATCCAGGATAAATATTAATATCTAGGTATAAAGTGTATGTGATCTTAATTTTTTTATTACACAAAATTAAAAATTAACACAATATGCCATTTAAAGGACTATATATAGTGTATTTTAGATCAATAAAGACATCAGTCTGAGTCCAATTCCTACCAATTTCTAGCTTAAAATTTTAGGTTGAGTTGACAACTTCCCTGAGGTCTAGGTTTTACATTTGTAAAACAGAGGTTATACTATCAAACTACTAGGATTGCTGTAAAAACAAAATGTAATAAATATATGTAAGCTGAGCACAGTGCCTGAGAAACAGTGAACATGCAGTACATTACATTTTTGTTTGTTCATCTGTTCAGCATATACTTATTGAGCATTTCCATCTTTTAGTAGGTTTAAGGAAAAATTAGTGAATATGTGCATTACAGTAACAAGCTCATCTAAGAGATGAGGATGAAGGGAATAGGCAGGGCTATTGTGGGCCTAGAATTTTAACTTTAAATATGGTAGACATAGAAACCTCACCAAGAAATGAGATTTGAGCAAAGACCAAAATCAGATGAAGATACAAACCAGGAGACCAAATGGGGACTGTGAAATCCAAGCAGAGGGAAAAGACATGTACAAGGTCTTGAGGAGAGAATGTACTCAACGTATTTAAGGGGGTAGAAGAGGTCACTGGGTAGTAGAGACTGAGTGGAAGAAGGAAAGTTGTAGAAAGTAATGCTTACTGAACTCTGATAACGTGTCAAAAATATTGTGGGTGCTTTATATTTAACACACGTAATGTTAAAAAAAAAACCACAACAAAAAATAATGTTGATATTACTACCCCAAAAGAGGACACTGAGATGTGCAGAGATTAAATAATACCTGCTAAGTGATGAGGCCACGATTTGAACGTGAAAAATGAGGCCCCTGAGACCATACTCTGAATCACTGTATGGTAAGAGATGGAACTAGGTTGGCTGATGAGGTGAAGGAAGGGCCATTGCATGCAGTTAAGGCTTTTGTTTGAGATGAGAAACACTCGGAGATTTTAAGTACATGAGGGTCATAATTTGCTTTTCATTGTAACAGGATCTCCATGCCTACATTGTTCAGAATGACCTTGAGGGCAAAGGCAGAGTCAGGGAGAATAGCTACGAAGTGTTCATAGTAATGAAAGTGCACAATTGTGGTAGGAAAAGCCAGAGTGAAAAAAGTCGTGATTAGAATCTGTATCTTGTGAAATTAAAGTCAATAGTATTTTCCGAAAGGATATGTGTGGAATATGATGCATTCAAAGATAACTGTTTTCTGTCACAACACCTAGAAGAAGGGACTTGTCATTGGTTGAGTTGGGAGACAAGATCTAGGTTGTAGGTGAAGAGCTTAGATTTGAACATTGCTGCCTTTTGTTTTTTTATTAGACATCTACAGGGGGACTGTTCAGTGTATCGCCGGATACACAGACTCGATTCTTTAGCACATAGATAATACTAAAGTCATGAAACGGAATGAAATTACTACAAGAGTGAAGATTGATCAAAAAAACTCTAAGTCCAAGGATATTTCTGTGGAGGCTGAGGGCAGGTCACCTTAGGATTGGCCCCTTTGGCATCAAGATTATTTTGAGCTGAAAGCCATTGAGACCCAACATGGAATTACATTCCTTCCTTCTAAAGTGTCCCATCCTTGACCCCTTCTCTTTAGTTCAGAATGGCATGTCTATCTCATTTTGCCTGACTGCCTTTGGAATTTTTTTTTTTATTAAATGTTTTTATTTATTTCTAGGAGAGAGAGAGAGAGACAGCGTGAGCCGGGGAGGGTCAGAGAGAGAGGGAGTCACAGACTGAAAGAGGCTCCAGGCTCTGAGCTGGCAGTCAGCACATAGCCCGACGCGGGGCTCGAACCCACGAACCGCGAGATCATGACCTAAGCGAAAGTCGGACGCTTAACCAACTAAGCCACCCAGGTGCCCCATGCCTTTGGAATTTTTATATCTGTGTGGCTTCTCTGAAAATCCACTAGATTTTCTACTGTTAATCCTTCTCTCATCAATTTCATTCTTAGTCTACCTAGAAGGACCTTTGAAAGAGACAGGGTATTCTTGTTCCTTGTTCTAACATTTAACAGAAAGGAAATAAGAAGAAAGTAGGACAGGGGATGAGAAAGACAAGCTAGCAAAATAGAAGGGAGACAAGGAGATAGTAGTATCACGCATACCCAATAGAGTGTTCCTAGGTAAAGTGATTGTGCTAAAGGGTGCTGAAAAGTGACATAAGATGAACAAGGGAAATGGACCATTAAATTTAGTAAGATGGATTATTCATAATCTTGAAAAAAGTAGCTTTGATGGAATGTTTAAAGTAAATAAAAATAGATAAGTGATAGATAAAATAGATAGGTAGATAGATAGAAATTTATTGAGCCCTATTTTAAGAAGGTTTACAGTAATTGGGAAGAAAAATGGTGTAACTAGTGTCGCATATGGAATCAAGAGGGGTTCTTCATTTTAAACATGGTATATATGAATATACTTTATGTATTTCATGTATATATTTTATATATGTATATTAAATATATTTTATGGTTATGTGGATAGGCCAATAAAAAAGGAGAGAAATGATAATGCAGAAGAGAAAAGGAAAATTCCTAGAGAGATAGCCTTAGGGGGGCAAAAACAGATAAGACCTAATGTATTCATGGATAAATTGGGTTTATAATCAGAGAGAAATCACATACAGTAAAATGGGAAGAAATAATCTATGGAATCTAATGCAGGAAAAGGAGTAGATGGGATGGTGTGGATGTGTGGAATCATGTTCTGATTGCTTTTATTTACTCAGCAGGATAAGAGAAAGGAACAAAAAAATCAGTAAAGAAAAAAAAAGCATGGGAGTTAGGTTTCAGAGACAGTGAGACTGGAGGGCAAGAGATGATGGTGGAGAATGGAGTAACTAAAATGAAATTGTGGAAAAGTGCAGTTATTTGTAATAACAAGGTTTGATCAAAACCATGAAGCTCCTTAGGTTAAGGTAGAGTGAGGGGTACAGGAAAGAACTTCAGGGACAATAGGATTAAAATGACCATCAATCTAAACATTGAAAACAGCAGGAATTATGACAGATGCAGTGTCAGAGGCAGGAACATTAATACAGGAGACAAAATTTCAAAGAATAAAGAAGGAGCAACTCAGGAGTTGCTGAATGATTTCAGCAAGGTGGGACTAATTACTATTGTATTACGTGTTTTGGCTTCATATTTAAGGTAACTTATCCACTTCAAACTGCACAAACCATGGTGTTCTTGATAACATATCTTTGACTTCATTCTGGAAGCTAAGCATTAAGGATATTCCATAACAGAGGGATCGACCACACTTATTCGTATTATTACAACTGTGGAAAAGGACAAATGTTGAATTTTGGAGATGTGGCAATTTGTTGAAATAACAAATATTTTTCTAGCTGGTGTTCTGAGTGCTTTTTTAGCCCAAAGCAAATGCCACTGTCAGCAAGCAAAAGGGAATCGTTTGTATCACAGCAGGAAACAGAGAAGATAACAAAAGAACAGTGTGAACCAGCTACAACCTCCTTTGCTGTGATCACTCTCCTTTCATAACTAAGCTCAGTAATTAACGAGAGCTTGGTTTATTTATTGGATGCCTTGAAAAAGCAATTCAAGAAAAAAATATAGCTGAAGGGAAAAAATAGATTTTTTCTCTGTAACCTAAAATATTAGATACTTGAAACAACATTGTAATTGAATAATTTTAGAGAGGTAAGGGACATCCATTTTTATGGCAGCTTTCTGGTAACTCCTTTTCAGAAAAATGTCATCATCTATTCATTGAAAAATGCTTACATTATTTTTTACCTTCATTTTGAAATGCCCAAAAGGACAATGTGTTTGATTTTCTTCTTGAGAGCTGAGAACAATCTCGTGTCTCAAGAGGGAAGACTTGAAATGTGAATGCGGACCAGGTTTGAGGGAAAGGCTGGAAATGTGTCTTAGGTAAACTTAAATACACACAGTAGGGGTGCATATGGTGTAGACTGCCCCCCGTATTCCTAAGGAGTAATCTACTTGACAATAGTCTCTCAAATCATCTTATTATGGAACTTGTTCCCAGTTTTGCTTCTTCTGCAATCTAAAATAGGGCTCTCAATTTAGGCTACCCTGAATCTAAGGACACCATTAGAAATTTTAGATATTGAACAAAGCAAACATATAATTTGAAGAGAGAAATAGGTAGTTTATTTATTTCTTGAATAAATAAGTAGAAATACAGGCAGAGAAGAAAAAGCACATAGTAAATATACCTTTAGAAAAAGTAGAACTGAGTGATGCTCTGTACTCCAAGAGTCCCTATTACTGGACTACTATTATAAGAATAGAAAGAGGTCTTTTGAGGTTGAACTTGAGACCGCTCCCAGGAAGGGGTGGAGGAATGGGAAATAGCTATATAAGAGTATGATAAAAAGAGGTTTATTTGTTGGAAAGGTTAATCAGCTATCAAATAAAAACATTATAAGAGCAAACGTTAGGATGATAAATGTGACTGCCGTTTATAATCTAGCTCCATGCCTAGGGTTTAACGGAGTCACTATTTTGGTGTATGTTCTTCTAAGATTGTGCTTGAAAAATAGGTTTTTAATTTTAAACCAGTTAATACATGTAAAATGTGTAACATATATGAAGCACAACGATATCATTAACAAGGGAACACTTGTAAAATTACATATACTTCTAAAATTCCGTGTCTGTCCCCTAATAGCCTTAGCTCTTGTCCAAAGATACCACTGAATACTGATTTACGCTCATTTAAAAAAAAATCACTTTCTTGCTTTTTTTTACATTTTTACTGGATATGTATGTATCCATAAATAATATATTTAAAATTTTTGTTTTCCTGTAACTTGATTTTTTTAAACTTGTAATTATTCTAATAGTTATCTGTGTTGATGCATGTAGCTGTTGTCTCTCCATTTAACATATCGCTTAATTTTAGATTTTTTGAGTATACTGCAGTGTATGTATCCATTCTCTTGTTAGATATTTGTTTAGCTTTTTATTTGTTTGCTATTATAAACACTCCACCGTAAGGGCGCCTGGGTGGCTCAGTTGGTTAAGTGTCTGACTTTGGCTCGGGTCATGATCTCGCAGTTTGTGGGTTCAAGACCCACATAAGGCTCTGTGCTGACAACTAGCTCAGAGCCTGGAGCCTATTTCAGATTCTGTGTCTCCCTTTCTTTCTGACTCTCACCTGCTCATGCTGTCTCTCTCTCAGAAATAAATAAAACATTAAAAAAAAAACCACTCTACCCTAATCATTCAATCTTTCCTTTTTTTTTTTTTTTTTAATTTTTGAGAGAGAGAGAAAGAGAGAATGTGCAAGCAGGGAAGGAGCAAAGAGAGAGAAAGAGAGAGAGGGAGACAGAAAATCTCAAGGCTCCATGCCCAGCACAGAGCCCAACATGGGACTCAATCTCATGACCACGAGATCATGACTGGAGCTGAAATCAAGAGCTAGAGGCTTAGCCACTGAGTCACTCAGATACTCCCACCTTAAACATTCTTTTGTTTGTCTTCTGGTATACATGGGAAAGAGTTTCTAGAATGTATGCATAAAAGTATGTCCCTTTCATAAAGTGGATTGATGGATTATATGACCTGGAATTTAGAACTTTACAGTAGATATTTACTAATTGTACAAGTTGTTTTTAATTTCACTCCCACTTGTATTAATATCATGATTCCCAGTATAACACATCTTTTTATTTATTTGTTTTATTTTTTCCTCTATTTCTCTTTTCTTTCTATTTTTAATATAACTTATTGTCAATTGGCTAATATACAGTGTGTAAAGTTAAAGTGTGCTCTTGGTTTTTGGGGAAGAGCACTGGGTGTTGTATGTAAGTGATGAATCATGGGAATCTACCCCCAAATATCACATTTAAAAAACTTATATTATCTCATTTCATTTTTAAGTTCTTATTTTAATTCCACTTAGTTAACATACAGTGTGATATTCCTTTCTGGTGTAGACTACAGTAATTCAAACTTCCATACATTGCCCTGTGCTCATCATTACAAATACCCTCCTTAATCCCCATCACCTATCTAACACATTCCTCCACCCACCTCCCCTCTAGTAATCATCAGGTGTTGGCGAGGATATGGAAAAAAAGGAACACTGTGCACCATTGAAGGGAATGCAAGCTGGCACAGCCACTGTGGACAACAGTATGGAAGTTCCTCAAAAAGTTAAAAATAGAACATGTTATGATTCAGGGATCATACTACTAGGTATTTACCCAAAGAATACAAGAACACTGATTCAAAAAGATACATTGACCCCTATGGTTATAGCAGCATCATTTACCATAGCCAAGATATGGAAGCAGGCCAAGTACCCATCGATTGATGAATGGATGAAGAAGATGTGGTACCTATATACAATGGAAAATTATTCAGCCATGAAAAAGAATGAAATCTTGCCATTTGCAATGATTGAGCTACAGAATATTATGCTAAGCAAAATAAGCCAGAGAAAGACAATTTCCATATGACTTCACTAACATGTGGAATTTATATCACATTTTTAAAAAAAGATCCAGTATTATCAGGCATTTGAAATGTTTGTCAATCTATTGTATTTAAGATTATTCTGTCTCATTACAGTTTTGATTTTCATTCCTCTGATTATTATTGAAGTCATAATTATTTTTTAATTTTTTAATGTTTATTTACTTTTGAGAGAGAAAAAACAGAGTACAAGCTGTGGGAGGGGCAGAGAGAGACAGAGACACAAAATCTGAAGCAGCACCAAGGCTCTGAGCTGTCGGCACAGACCCTAATGTGGGACTTGAACCCATGAACCATGAGATCGTGACCTAAGCTGAAGTCGCACACCCACCTGAATGAGCCACCCAGGTCCCCTTCAAGTTGAAATTATTTTAATATCTCCTGTCATCAATAATATTTCCTCTTCTCTGCACTAGCTAGTGTTATTGTCATTTTTTATTGGCTTGATTGTCATCTTTTTTTTCAAGAATTTTAGGAGTTATTTCTCAATTTCAATCTTTTATGAAATATACAGAAGTTATTTTTCTAGTGTGTGATTTGTTTTAATTTGGACTGAAAAACACATAGTATATGGACATCTATGTTAAAAAAATAAAATGACTATCAAAATTTTACTAGTAATAAGAGAATGCAAAAATGACTGGGACAATATTTTTACAAAACAAATAAGTTCAACATCTAGAATAAATAATTTAGTAACTTACAGTGTTAAACCACAGTGTAAACCCAAACAAAAAGAAAATTGGTAAACTAGTTTTACCAGTCCAGAGCATATAGTCCAGAAATGTGAACAAATAAAGAAAACAAGAGACATGGAGATTAGCTGAGTTTCCACCTTATTATAGTAATTATGGTTTTCGAAGAAAGAAAATAGCGTGGTTAGGAAATAATATTCAAAGGGTTAGTGACTAAGCCTTTTCAAAAATTAAAGAAATGAATTCTTAAACCCTGGAATCCTGTTAGGAATGGTTAACCCTTTGGATGAGAGATTCAATAACATTGTGAAGTGTTACAGAAGCATCATTTCAGAGCTACATGGGAGCTTAGATGTTATTAGAGCTCTAAAGCCTTACTTTATGGTATAACTCTTAGAGATATGGAGACATATGGCCAAGTTCATGCAATTCTGGCATTTAGAATGAGGACTGTCTGGGGTCCCTGGATGGCTCAGTCAGTTATATGTCCAAATCTCAATTCCTGTTCAGGTTATGATCTCAGGGTCATGGGATGGAGCCCCATGTGAGTCTCTACACTGAGGCTGAGTCCTGCTTACGATTCTCTTTCACTTTCAATCTCTCTGCCCTTCTCTCTTGTTCACTCTCACATGTTCCCTCTCTCTAAAAACTAAAAAACAGGGAAAAAAGAGAAAAAGTTTAGACTGAGGATTGCTAACTTCAAGAGTTCCATTCACATGACTGCAACTGAAATGTGCCCCTTAGAGCTACTCTGTTCATTGGCTTAACTCCCCAGATGTTAGGAATACCCAAGGGCATACTTTCATGGGTGAAAAACAGAACCAGAGATATAACATACATTGTCACCTCATTCTACTAAAACAAAACTGTCCTCTTCTTAAAGGCTATGCATGTTAAATGGACATAGTTTTTAAGAGTATATGAATTAAAATTTATACTTGGTGGGACAAGAAATAATCTTGAAGGAAAGAATCATGATTTATCTCCATCCTTCTTACTCTTTCCCTTGTCAATTGAAGCCTTATTGGATACAGACTTTGGACCATAGATTTATTAAGCCTGTAGGTGCCAGGTGGGAAAAATCAGGCTTATAGGTGGAAAAACTATCAGTGCTATTGATTGGGTCATCTAGCCCCAGAGAATTACTAAATGTGTTATTTTTCAGCTCTGTCTCCAGGATCTGTCCCATGGAGGTTTCTCATTTCCTTGAGAAAAGGAAGAAGTTCTGCCTAGGTTTTAGCAGACATGATATTTCGTTGTTTTTTCAATAACTGAGAAATCAAAGAGACAAATTACTAACTCAAAAAAAAGAGCAATTTAATTCTGAAACTGGTGGCAGAGGTTAGAAAGGCACAGAGAAATGAACATTTTTCTTCTGACTTTGTCCGATATATCTGATGATTGTTTTGTATAAGGTTTTGGATGTCTACTTTGCTATAGATCTTGTTCACAAGATAAAAAGATAAATCATTTTTTGTCTCCATTGTAAGTCTCTGTCATGCCTCTGTCTCTCAAAGCTTCTTAGACCTGATTTTTCTTTTCCAGATGTACAATAGACAATTATATAAAGAGACATCAATTTTATGATTTAAGGGCTCCACGTTAGCCACTAAATACCAATGTTTTTGTTCAGTTTTGGCGATTATTGATGGGAGGGGAGGAGATATTGTCCATGTTCTTAAATACCTTATGCAACTGAAATAACCTGGGCATTTTGTGAAGTCCTCCAGACATACTTTGCTACTCAACTGTTGTATTGAAGTTCAAATTAAAACTAGTTAAATAAGAAGGGAGGGCAGAGTTTCTTTATCCTTTGTACTCTGTAACTTTGAACTTGAAACCAAATGCAGTTGCCTAGTGTATGCTTGCTGTGAGGTAACCTCAAAGGCAAAGTCGTTCAAATGACTGGTTTTCCAGGTTACTTCTTAATGATACTGCCTAACCTTTTATACCCACGCTGTATGGCCTTTGTACAATTGGTTTAATGAGTATATCCTCTAATTGCCCCCCAAAGTGACTTTTCATCTGGAACATTAAGGATTTTAAGAGGTTAGTCAACCTTTTGAACTAAGATCTGTCCTTGAATTCAGACTGCATGTATCCTACTCTATGTATTATTTATTCACTTCTAATGGGACAATTCCTGATAGAAACCTTTGAAAAATTATTTTCATTATTGAAGAACAAAACATGATATTTTTTCTAAGTTGTAAGTGTGTTCTCTCTCTTTATTTCTTTATGTTATTTTGCCTTTATGATTCTCACCTACTGGCTCTACAGAGCAAACAAGCAGGCAGGCAGATTGTGAAAAATATTCAGTTGAGTCCTGGAAGGACACAGACAATGATTCCATAAATTAGTAACAATATTCAAAATGCAGAATAGCAACAAAGAAAACAAATAGAATGATAACACAATGATGAAGAGTGAGGGGGCACTACTTTAGGTAAGGAATTCATTGAAGGACTTTCTGAGAAAATTGATAAAGTCATAACTGCTGTGAAAGAGGTAGTCATATGAAAATCTAAGAGGAAAAGATGGAACAAGGTGGAAGAGGTATCAGCGAGGTTCAGATAATGCAATATCTTGAAGACATGGTGAAGTGTCTAGATTTCATTGGGAAATAATAAAAGACTTTAAGAAAAAGGTGACTCATGGTTTAGAAGTGTGACTATTTCCTAAAGAAAGGTGGCAACCATCAAAGAAAAAGTCAGAGATTAGTTAAAGCGGTAACAACAGATTTTATTTCAACAACTACTGCTGTTGGAGAGGAGGCTTCTACAGTAAGTAAACCAAGCTCAAGTCAAGATTCACCAAAGATAGCTGGGGATTTATAGCCAACAAGCCGATAGGGTCAGTCGATAGAAAGGTACTAAGAGGAGACATCAAGTATAGGGAGAAGCTAGGTGCCTGGGTGACTCAGTTGGTAGGGTGTCTGACTCTTCATTTTGAGCTGTTTGTAGGATTGAGTCCCAAATCGGGCTCCTCTTTAACATCACAGAGCCTGCTTGGGATTCTCTCTATTCTGTCTTTTCTGCCCCTTCCCAACACTCTCTCTCTCAAAATAAATAAATAAGCATTTGAGAAAGAAAGAAAGAAAGAAAGAAAGAAAGAAAGAAAGAAAGAAAGAAAGAAAGAAAGAAAGAAGGAAGGAAGGAAGGAAGGAAGGAAGGAAGGAAGAAGGAAGGAAGGAAGGAAGGAAGGAAGGAAGGAAGGAAGGAAAAGGAGATTCTTTTTTTAAATATAATTTTTTGTCAAATTGGTTTCCATACAACACCCAGTGCTGATCCCAACAAATGCCCTCCTCAATGCCCATCATTCACTTTCCTCTCTCCCCCAGCCCCCATCAACTCTCAGTTTGTACTCGGTATTTAAGAGTCTGCCTCTCTTCCTCTGTAATTTTTCCACTTCCCCTCCCCCATGGTCTTCTATTAAGTTTCTCAAGATCCACATATGAGTGAAAACATATGCTCTCTGTATTTCTCTGACTAACTTATCTCACTTAGCATAATACCCTCTAGTTCCATCCATGTTGCTGAAAATGGCCAGATTTCATTCTTTCTCATGGCCAGGTAGTATTCCATGTTGTATATAAACCACATTTTCTTTATTCCTTCATCAGTTTATGGGTATTTAGGCTCCTTCCATGATTTGGCTATTGTTGAAAATGCTGCTGTGAATATTGGGGTACATGTGTCCCTCTGCATCAGCACTCCTGTATCCCTTTGGTAAATTCCTAGTAGTGCAATTGCTGGGTCATAGGGTAGTTCTATTACTAACTTTTGGAAGAACCTCCACACTGTTTTCCAGAACAACTGCACCAGTTTGCATTCCCACTAACACTGCAAGAGGGTTCCCATTTCTCCACATTCTCACCAATATCTATTGTTCCCTGATTTGTTCATTTTAGCCAGCCCAACCAGCGTAAGGTGGTATCTCAGTGTGGTTTTGATTTTTATTTCCCTGATGATGAGTGATGCTGAGCATTGTTTCATGTGTCTATTGGCCATCTGGATGTCCTCTTCGAAGAAGTGTCTATTCATGTAGAATAAAGAGATATTCAATGAACTGCCCTAAAGACAGTTCTTGCTAAAGACTGGCCAAGGTCTTAGATATCAATGTGGAAGATGCCAAGAGTACTCAGATATCAAAGATAGGGGAATCTTATCAAGTCACCCTAGTAGCATTCTTTACTAAACCTGATATTAGCAGGGGCCAAGGATAAGACCTAGGACAAAAGGGAGCTCAGAGGAGACTGTCTAAAATTTGGTCAAGGAGAGAATCCCTGTACTACCACTACATAGGTAATGTATTCTGAAAGGGTTGAAGAGTTAAGGCAGGGAAACGTAATCTATTATGTTAGTGTGAATAAGAGATAACAGTAGCCTTAGTAAAATAAAAAATGGAAAGACACAGTTGTTCAGGGATACAATGTTTAAGGTAAACTTGAATGAACTTACCATCAGAAATGAATGAGTCCAAGGAGATCATGCAGCCTCCTCTGCTTTTAGGCTGAGCAACTGGCTGGAAATAGTGTCAATTACAGAGATGGATAGATTTGCTGAGGAATGGCACATGTGGGCTATGCAGGTTAATCAATATTCCTTATTGGCCAGGTTATGCCTGAGATACTGTCCAAGAACTCAATTAGATGTTAAGTGGATAGTTACTTTTGGAGCTGAAGGGTTAGAGCAGGAAAGGGGATACAGAGAGAGGAGCCCTCCACAGAGATAGGGTTTAAAGTCATGGGATGAGTGGGGTCAATTAAGTAACGAACAGAAAGTGATGTGGTTTCCTCCGCCTCTTGTTTAAAGGATGGAGAAAGTACTTGGAAGTTCTCATAGCACATATTTTCAGATGATCAGCATGTAAGAAGTGTATATGGAATCATGACATAGGCCGGTACATACTATGATTATCCAGTGGTAATTGGATACTCTGCCATGACCTATGATAATTTTTCTTTCTCAAAATTGTTTCATTGAATTTTCTGCATGTAATGGCTACAATTTTAATTTTATAGAGGAGTAAACTAACCCTGGAAAAAGAAATGCGACAACTTTCTATCCTTTTAAATAAAATATGACAACTTTCTGATAATAACACTGCAGGGCTAGGATTTGAATCCATGTTTGTCTGGTTAAGAAGTTTGTGCATAGCTCATTCAAGAAAAATCTTTTGAATCCTGCAGAGATGGGAATAAATTAATATCACCCTCATATATAAAATTAAAATTTGGTGATTTGTTCCCTGGATTATAAATATCTAAAACTAAGATCCAGGAAACAGGAATACCTGGCTGTAAGGTGAACTTTTAATTTGAGTGAAGCCCTTGAAAGCACAAGGTAGCCATTGAATGTCAGGAGAATCCCATGGAAGGTAATGTTGAAAAATGAAGTTTTCCTGCAGTTTAAGACCTCATCTTGGATAGACACCTTCTTCAAATTAATGATGACTTTGCTTATTCAAAATAAAATAAATTATATCACTGTTTTGTGGCTCACTATTACACATTTAAGAATTATACACGGACAATTTGTTTTTATCAGAGTTTATGAGATCCTTAGCCAGTCAACATGTTATTCTATATTTCAGTGTCCTTTTCTCAGAGGTATATAGCAGGAGTGACTACTTTGGATTCATAATCAATTGATAGTTTATATAATTGACTTCTATTCTCTGGAACTGTTTTCCTATTTAAAGTGTCTGACCTTGCTGTGCCTTGTCATTCTACTGTAAGAGTCAATAATGTGTACATGAAGGGATGGGAAGCTAACTTAAAAGTCTTTTTAAATTATTGTTTCCAACCCAACTCGTTAGTTGCTTTGTTATATTTCTTAGCACTTGATGACGTTGTCATTTTGTACTTGCATTCTTTTTTGTTTTGTAAATTTCTTTAAGTTTATTTATTTATATTGAGAGACAAAGAAAGTTTATGTATGCAGGCATATATGCTCACATATGCCCACAAGCAGAGAAAGGGCAGAGAGTAAGGGAGAGAATTCCAAGCAGGATCTGATCTGTCAGCACAGAGCCCAACACGGGGCTCAATCTCATGAACTACAAGATCACAACCTGAGTCAAAATCAAGAGTCAGATACTTAACCAATTGAGGCATGGAGGTACACCTGCACTTATATTCTTAAACATTCCACTGTTCCTTTCCTTGGGTGGAAGAGAACATTTAAGTACTACTTTCTTAGGAAATTTCAAAAATATAATATAGTGCTATTAAATACAGTCATCATGTTTACATTAGATCTTCAGATCTCATTCATCTTAGACCAGAAGATTTTTACCCTCTCCCTATAATCACAGCCCCCACAATCACTTTACTACTCTCTGTTTCTATGAGTTTGACTTTTTAAAAAATTTATTTCATATGTAAGAGATAGAATGTAGCATTTGTTTTTCTCAGTATTCTTAACCCACAGCACCAAGCAGATAATAACTTATTCAAGAATTACATAACTCCTTTCAAATTTTCAGAATAGTACTTGGCATATGTTCATGAAATGTGAAGATGAAATGAATTTGGAGTGTGCATGTGGAAAACTAGATGCAGGGCCCAAGACAAGAAACAAACAGCAAATGCAAAGGCCGTAAGGCAAAAAACTAGACTTGGCACATCTTAAGGAAATAACAACAGCCATTGTATAGGTGGGGCCGATTTAGGGATAGGAAAGTAATAGATATACTTAGAGTGGTTTTCAGTCATTGGATGATGAGCAGATTTTTGTCCACAGCAAATCCCTTGGGTTTCCTTCTAAGTATAATAAGTGATTGGAGAGTTTTGATCAGGGGAAAGACATGATTTGCCTTATGACTTATTAAATGACTACTACTTCACTACTAAATTATTAATATACATACACACACATACTAATGCAAACACACCTATATATATATATACACACACACACCTATCTATGTTCCTATATATACCTGATGTGATACACATTGTATTCTTAACTCTGAAGACATAGGCAAAAATAAGAAATTACTCTGAATTCTGAGACATCTATAATCTAATAAAGCAGGTAAGATTTATTTGACATACCAATATGTGTACAAACTGTGTACCAAATGATGTGCAGGATACCTAGGTGACTCAGGTGGCTAAGTGTCCAACTCTTGATTTCAGCTCAGGTCATCATCTCAAGGTACATGAGATCGAGCCCTGTGTCTGGCTTGTGCTGACAGTGTTGACCCCGCTTGGAATTCTCTCTCTCCCCCTCTCTGACCTCCCAGCTTGTGCTTTATCTCTCAAAATAAATCAATAAATACACTTAAAAACAATGATGTACAAAAATGTGAATGGTTTGAGGTTCATTTATCTTCATACCCCTCTCAAAGATCTCCAGTCTATCACTTATTAATTCTATAACCTTAAATGTGACCATTAGTATCACTAAAGTTTTTTTTATGAAAAAACAAAAATAACCATAATAGCAAAAAATAATAGCTACTTTAGGTAATAATAGTGTGTTGGAAACAAAGGAGCAATATTGTGTGTGGAATGGAGTTGTGAATATCACTAACAAAATATCTTGGATATTAACATATTTGAAAGAAATAGGAAGAAAGGAAGGAAGGTAAGAGAGAGGAAAATTAAGGGTTTTTAAGGAATAAGTATGTACTAAATTTATGTTATCACTTGTAAATGTAGAATAATAGTAGCTGATAGTGCTTTCACAAGGCCATATATTACTCTAAGTATTTTATCCATTAAGGCAAGTTCTTCCTGGATCCAAACTGCCATATGAGATAAGTGTATATGAGTATGTTTATTTCCACTTTACAGAAAGGAAAATCAAGGCACAGATTTTGGTTGACTTAGCCAAGGCCATAATGCAAGTGATCTGTGTACAGCAAGGTAGCAAATATGGCAATAGTAACAAAGTTTAGGGTCAGCTTGTGCTGTATCCAGATGCCAGCCCTCCTAGGAACTCTCTGAAACTCTGCTTCCTCTTCTTCAATATATGGATTTTAATAACGATCCTAGGATTACACAGGGGACCGTAGCAAAACACCCTAGTGCTTGAAAATTAGTAATTTTCTATACTCAGTTAATAATTCATCAAATATGATGTATTGCTTAATATATACTATACATTCAATATTTCTCTAATTTTCATTCATTAAGCTTATCTTATGAGTACACTGCTGATATATTTGGAATTGAAATTTATAATAAATGATACAAAAGCCAGTATAGGTTCCAAAATAATACCTATCATCCTAAAGAGGATGTGAAAAATGCAACTCCTTTCTTTCCTTGGGCGGCTGGCATTGTCCCTGGTTCTCCGTTCCTGAGAAGTCAATTTATTTAACTGACCTATTAAAGAGCACTTCATCATTTTTATTTAAAATGCTATAAAATGACAGTAGTTCATCAAACACATGTTCCAAGAGCATAGCCCACCTAAGTAGCATAATCTTAGATTCTGATCTTATTGAGTCAGTTGATTACAAGCAATTGGTTCCTTCCAGGAAGCACTTTATTAAACGTGCAACTAAATATGCTTACATTTTATATCGCTTTACCTCAGTATAGCTAGATGAATTTTATTAAAATAAAATAAATGTAATTATTTTAAACCAAAATGGTGAAGGGAACTGTGGGTGAGTGATGGAGGAAATGACAGTGGAGAGCGTTTGAGGATTAGCAAATAACCTCTTCTAAGTACTCACACGGTCACCTCATCTCCATCATGAAGCTGCTGTGTATTTAGTACTCTGGCCTATGATGGCTTCTCCTTTATGGGATTAGCTGATTTTTCTTTGTTTGCTTTTTTTTTCTTCTGCAAGGAACATGGGTTATCCCCAGGATTCAGGATTCTCTGGGAATTTGTTAGTAGATATATTTACCATGAACCTCAGTACATATATGATGAATGATTCTTTATGGAAAATATGTCTAATAATTAATTTGAGGACAATACAGAGAATTTTACTCAGTTAACGCCTTTATTGAGTCCTAAGTTGGCAAAGTAGGAAAGTTTTAGTTGGAAGTAATGTTTTGCTATAAGGTCCTTGGGATAATGAACTTTATGTGTTAAGAATGAATCATTTTGGTGGTAAACATTTCTGTAAGGGTGGGAAGCATTTATATAGGAGTTGTGTTGGATATAAACACTTGGATGCTCAATATTTCTAACAGACAGTCCAAAAGCCAGGATCAGCAGACTTGCAAAGACAACTAATTCAGCCTGGTTGTCATCAATACGCACCAGAGGAACACCATCCCCACTGGTCACCACCTTCAACTGGTGTCAAAAACAACTTTGGTTTTGGCAGGGGACAAATATCTGGACGATACAAGGGACAGATAAAACTTTTCATATGCACTGTACAAACAAGATCCTCTGGCAGATTTCCCAAACTTTCAGAAAATCGGTGATAAATTAAATTCCAATGGAAGATAGAAATAGAGGCAGTGAAGTTCAATTTGCAAATATTACTGTTGATATTTAATCATAGATATGTGTGGTCCAAAAAAATACAAATGGCTTAAGTGTGCCCAAGGCTATCAAACGTAGTACCAAGTGCAATTTATGTACAGTTGACCTTGAATGATGCTAAATTTAGAGCATCCACCTCCTGCACAGTTGAAAGATAGTCTGTATGACTCTTGTGAAACTTAAACACTACTAGTCTACCATTGACCAGAAATCTTATAAGTAACATACATAGTCCATCAACACATATTGTGTAGGTTATAATTATATACATTCTCATAATAAAGGAAGAGAAAAATGTTTTCAAATATATCATAGGGAAGAGAAATACATTTATAATCCTATACTGCATTTGTTAAAAAAAAAAATTCACATATAATTGGACCTATGTAGTACAACCCATATTGTTCAAGGGCCAACATACATATATGCGTATATACACAAATACATACAAACATCACCTCAATATCAGAGTTGGAAATTTCCTTGATCCTTGAGATTCTGAAAAGGATTTGCTCCAAACCCAATTTTGTACTCCGTAGGAAACAAAATCACCTCTTCCAAATCCCTGGGAATTCTGTTGGGGCTTTAATTCTTGTTACCTCCTATGGCTCTGAATTTCTATTCCTACTAAACTACTTTATAGAATCCACTCTGCCATGCATAACATACTTTCCCAGAGATTTGGTAACCCAGAAATTGAAAACAGAAAATCCCCTGACTCTCCAAATGAAGCAGAGCAATCCCTATAATCAAGTTTATTAAGTGTCAGGGAGACCTAAAGACAAAAGTTATTTGTACCAATTAAGAAATTTTGATATTAGCTATTCTAGTCCTTAAAAAAAGTTCTCTATAATTTCCAGAATTAGAAATCTAGGTCCATATTTGCTCACTATCTCTATCTTTCCTTCACTCTGTCCTCTCCGATGGGCCTACTTTTCTTTTTCTCATGTCTTCAAATTTATTTCTATCCTTAACCGAAATCTCACAACTGGATCTCTCTCTGTAAGGCTAAGGACACTTCCGAATTCATGTTTATAAAGCCCCATATAATTAAATTCTTAAGCATGGGCTTTTAATCTTCTAATTTAAATCATAAAAGAAAGGAGTTTTAATTTCTTCTACTTTATATGTAGTATTCGAGATAATCTTATTTTGTGTAATAAGGTTCAAGTAGAAAAAAAAACATAGATTTTGATGACAATGACTCTGGGTGGCTCAAATTAGAATCCTGATTTTGTTATTTAATTGTTCCTTTATCTGAAGCAAGTTATTTAATATTTCTCTTAAACTGTTTCAATGAAATGAGGATAAAACAACTATTCAGCAGGGTATTACGAAGAACCAAAAGGTGACATGGAAGCGAGTAAATACATGTTAATTCCCCATCTAATTCTCTTTCTTCCTCAAATGTGTAAACTGAGTTTCAAAGGAGTTCTATAACTTGCTGGAGGCCATTAAAATTTTCCTTCTGCATCTTTGAATTCCTTGCCTTCACACACACACACACACACAAAATCTGGTGAACTTCTGGGGGGACTGGGTTAGCATCCCATACACCTCCTCAAGATGTTCTCTATGCTAGGTTTGTGGCACATGGAGTCAAAAAGCCACTACAGGACAAGCCATCGCAAGAAAATTCCAGTCTGATAAGTCTAGGGAAAACTGACCCGAACTATATAGGATTATCAAGATAAATATGGAAAATCAGCTAACTAAATAAGTGGAAAGCTGAATAAGATAAAAAGAAGTCTAGAGTATAAAATAAATCTAGAGTAATTTCTAGGTGGGTGTGTGGACTGTTTCACATGCCTTTACTCAGGTTTTCTCTTTACTACACAGGTCACAGGCAGACTCTGAGAGGAATAATAGGAGTAAATACACCAGTAGGACTGTATTCTTAAAATGGCAGCGTTTTTATCCCATCTGCTTTCTGAATATGCAAGGAACATTTGAACAATGCTGATATCCTGACAGTTAATACATTTTGATTTAGTCCATCGACTCTGTATGCTGAGGAAAATGATATATTTTAGTATTTATTTCATACGGGCTATATCTAGACTCCAAACACATAGTCTTGGCAGCCATCAACTATCCTTCTTACTTCCGTCCCCTTTTCTCCCACTAATGTTATTTCCCAGAATTTAAATCCCCTTAATGACTGGAAATATTCATTTTTAACCTATTACTAAAAAGAGTTCAATTTATACGTTGGGAAAAGGATTAGAAAAGAACAAAAGAAGGAAGGAGGGAGGGAGGGAGGGAAAGAGGAGGAATGAAGGAAGAGGAAAAGTAAAAAAATAAAATTAAGGTTATTTTGTAAAGGATTCAAATATTTTGAATTTGGGGAAGGTAGAAAAATGTTCCAAATGTCATGAATTATATCTGAACTGCCCAAAAATTTCAATTTCTCTTTTCAATCAATTCATGAATCTCTAAAAAAATAAAAAGTAGTGTATGCTCATTTGCATATTCATTGGCACTCTTTACCCAAAGAATTTCTGATTTTTTTCTGATAGTCAAAAAAAAAGGCAGGTGGAGGCTACTGAGTGTTTTATTTTCAATTACTTTCAGAAAATAATACAGATGTAATTCACCTCTGAAAAATCCTTCACAATTTTAGCATAGTCATCGCAAAATTTTGTTTTCCTTTCAAAAAACAAGCAAATGTTCTTTTTCTTCTACTAAATGCTTTGAAATTTGAACATATGTTTTACTCCTTGGGAAGAATGACAAGTGTTGCCTCATGTTTTGGTTAAGGTAGGGTTGTGGTGAACTGTAACAATCAGTTATACATTTCTGGAAATTGTATGCCGGGAACTTATACATTCAATTAGTATGAAACGTTATGGTAATCATATAATTAGACATGTAGTGAAATTTTGGAGCTCACATAGGTAAGTTCTTTCTTTGGGGAAACAGAAACGTTGATGTGAGTTCAGGAATGTTATGAAATCAAATTCATAACATTTTAGAAGTTGCAAACTAAAATACTCTTTTACTTTACATATACAATAATAGCTTTTTAAAACTGTGTCTGAGTTGATATACAGATGAATTACAAGAGACTTCCATTTTACCTTGGGCTGTCAAAAACAGTGTAAGCGATAAAACTCCATATCTGTATCCTCCGTGGGGAGTAGGGTCAGAGACGAACCATGGCAGATAAAACTGAAGCAATTTTATGTTCCAGTTTAATTCTCCCACAAATGTGTAGACGCAGGGAGTGCATGGCCCAAGGGCATCCCTATGGTTGAGGCTAGTGGTAAATCACAACATGGATTCAGCCTTCCCCTTACTGGATGTTTATAGACTGACAAAATCAGGTTAATGTGAGCATCAAGGTGAACCACAAAAAGGAAAAGACTTTCACAAAAGGGCAGCCCAAGGTAGATGGATATTTAATAATAGTACATACCGGTTGCTAGGCTGTTCCACACATGTGCAGCCCTGAGTTCCTCACATTATCTGGCAGAAAACCTCCTTTCTACCCACCTCTTACCTTTTCCTCCTAACACATTACCCATTGTCCCTAATTCCCTAAAAATAGCTTTGAAGATAACCAATTAAAAATAACACTTTGCTAAAAAAATTTCTTCTTTTTCTTCAAAAGGAAAGAGGATGTAAATAAAATACTGGTAAACTTTCGTTGTTGAAATGACAATAGACCATATGTTGAGTGTCTCTTTTGGTATGATAGGATTCCAGCAGGTATCTGAAGCAAGACGTATTTATCCAAAACATCACAAAATTTCTTTTTCCTCACAGAATGAAATGTGCAGGAAGAAAGCTCATTTCAAAAAAAAAATTCTGTAAAGATTTCTGTTATATATAAATATATATATTTATATTTTTTGTTNATTAATATGTTAAAGAAATAGTAATAGAATAGAATAGAATAGGAGACACTGTTGAAAACATTTGTAAAATATCGTAGTAGATTTCTTTGCATGAAATTTAGAACAATTTAATATCTTGGCCAATTGCATCAATCAGCGTTGCTGGAAATCTTAGCCCTGTTGGACAGTAGGAATGAAGCAAATGTCACATCACCTTGCATGCTTTGGTCTCCTTCCCCCCAGGAAGGAAGCAGAGAATTGTAAATCTCACAGAATAGTCTTGCCCAAAGCATTGCAGCGAGTAGGTCTGAGAGATTATGTCCGTGAAGTTGTCAGTTCTGAGATTTTTCTATGGGATGACCTCAAGGGGCAAATATCATTGTAATCACTTACTTGATACAAGAAGGAATCTGAGGTTAAAGGGGGCAGGGAGCCTGCTGGTCTGCGGTTACACCACAGCCAAAGGAAGAAAGAACAGGCTTGCGTTGCACAGGTGCAAAGGAGGTTAGAGAAAAGAAACTGTTTCCTGGAAGTGGGTAGTTTTACCACTGACAGCTGTTCTGGAAAGCGTTTAGATGCAATTCTCTACATAGAGGAGCGATGCTTATGGTTAGCACCCTCGCTGTGTGAGGATGTCTTCTACACGGGTCACGAATGGCAAACTAAGTGTAGAGGTAATCTGCTTTCATCAGTTCCCACAAATATCGAAAAGGAAAGAAAAGGAAGAAAATGCACTTCAGGGAAATCCGTAAGGGTTCTGACACAGCGTTCCGGCCGCGGCTACTACCTCTGCAGTCCTCTGAACATAAAAACGTCAATACAGGGGCACCTGAGTGGCTCAGTCGTTTACATGTCCGACTTTGGCTCAGGTCATGATCTCACGGTTAGCGGGTTCGAGCCCCACGTCGGCTCTGTGCTGACAGCCAGCTCAGAGCCTGAAGCCTGCTTCAGATTCTGCATCTCCCTCTCTCTCTGACCCTACCCTGCTCACACACACTCTCTCTCTCTCTCTCTCAGAAATAAATTAAAAAAAAAACATGACGTCAATATAATCATTTTCAAGAGCCAATCCAAGGATTTTTGTGCGGGGACTTAGGTATGCATCGGTATTTACATACATACTTTTAGAAGTACATTTTATTTTTATATTTGCAGTAAGTAGTATATAAATCTTTAAGAAAACACCACCATTAAAAGGAAGGGGCTAAGAGGCTGGCTTCAGCTGGTCACAAAGAATGTAAATATTTTAGAAACTTTGTGGAATCCCCTCATTCCTGACCAGGAACCCCTTTGCGGGTACAAATTGAGCTTCTTGCTAACTGAGTGAATAGGTCTATCTGCTGAATTGGCCAGACTGTGTGGTAGCTTTGTGATTCGAACAGATTTCNGACGTCAATATAATCATTTTCAAGAGACAATCCAAGGATTTTTGTGCGGGGACTTAGGTATGCATCGGTATTTACATACATACTTTTAGAAGTACATTTTATTTTTATATTTGCAGTAAGTAGTATATAAATCTTTAAGAAAACACCACCATTAAAAGGAAGGGGCTAAGAGGCTGGCTTCAGCTGGTCACAAAGAATGTAAATATTTTAGAAACTTTGTGGAATCCCCTCATTCCTGACCAGGAACCCCTTTGCGGGTACAAATTGAGCTTCTTGCTAACTGAGTGAATAGGTCTATCTGCTGAATTGGCCAGACTGTGTGGTAGCTTTGTGATTCGAACAGATTTCCATTAGCTTCTAGGAAGAAATAACTTCCTAGAAGTTATTGATTTTCATCTGTGAACTGAGACAGGACGTGAACAATCCCCCAGAGACAGAAGGAAAGAAAGAAAGATTGTAGGCTGTGTACCTAATGCTGAAAATTATTTCAGGATATTTAACGCGGTATGTGATTTAATCAGCCCTAATGAAAGCCATGAAGGCGCTAATACATGTAATATGTTTCTTTTTTTAATATTTTTATTTTTATTTGGGGGAGAGAGAGAGAGACAGCGTGAGCAGGGGAGGGTCAGAGAGAGAGGGAGTCACAGACTGAAATAGGCTCCAGGCTCCTAGCTGGCAGTCAGCACAGAGCCCGACGCGGGGCCTGAACCCACGAACCGCGAGATCACGACCTAAGCGAAAGTCGGACGCTCAACCGACTAAACCACCCAGGCGCCCCACATGTAATATGTTTCTTACAGGTTTTTGCATCGCATTTAATATCTGCCTTTAAACAGGGATGAAAGAGAATGAGCAGCACCAATGGTATATTTAGGTTGAAGCTGGGGTGTCTAAAGCACTTACATATTTCTTCAAGCGAGATTTTATTCCTCCCAAACCAATCTTCCAACACAAGTTTTGCGCGCATAAAAACACTTAATAAGTACCATTGAATGATGATTAACTTCCCAAAATTACCATCTAATTAATCTGCTGTGAATTTAATTGGTGAATTCAGCCCTCCAAGTCAGAAGCTAGTAGGGTGGGCAGTCCCAAATTAATTCCTCTTGAAAAACTAGAAAGCTAGAAAAATTCCATTAATTCACGCTAAATATAACTGATTAGAGGAAAACATTTTGATAATGAACATGCTGTTTTGTCCTCTTTTCCTTTAGTACTAAATAGTTCATATGCCAGGTTGGTTCTACTTTTAATGGAGTTTTACAATCAAAGCTCACTTTTAAGAGAGGTATTAGGGACTTAAAGATTCCACCTAAAAGTTGGGCAATTTGGCCATGCAAAATATTTTCGAAGTAAAAATTGGTTCTGCCAGAATACCCTGTGATGTGAAGTCAGTGTTAACAAAGTAATTTTTCAAGATGGTACATATGAGGAAGGATCAAAATACATCCATCGTGATATGTATCAGGTTGAATTAATAGTTTTGTCTACTGTTGGAAAAACTGTAATTAATAAAATACAACAGCTACCATTTGCTGAACATATACTATGTCTTAGGCAATGCGTATTATTTGTAACTTAGAAAACGATTTGGATATTATTGAAAACATATTATAAATGAAGGAATTGGGCCACAAAAAAGTTAATGGCCCAGGTTCATAGAACTAGAGTTTAAAGGAAGATGTGTCTAACTCCAAGACCTAATATTTTTTAACTCTTTCCTACTCCCTCAAAAATAAAATAAACAAAACAAAATAAAGCAAAAAAAAAAAAGTAAAAAGAAATAAGAGTAAACCCATAAACACACACCCCTCTGTAAACACTACAGAAAACTCTGGTTTCTTCTACTGTTTAATTAAAATCAACAAAATGTTACTGCTTTTAAGCTATTTCACAGTTGTCAGTGATATTGTTTCAAAATGTTAAACTAGGTTATAGAAGAAGTGTCAAGAGTCATAAGAAAAAAATCATGGATGAAAACGTATTTCATTTAATGATTGGCTTTCTGGAGAACACATAGATTTGATTGAAAAAGAATATATTTTTTTCCTGTTAAATATTGGAATCAATACAACATACAGAGAAGAAATTGTCATCACTGCCCCAGATTTGTTAACTTCTAAAGGGTCACTTTTTGTTGGTTTCGAAATTCCTATAATATCCTATGGCCAAATTATAAGCAAGCTCAGGTAGGTAGTGTTTGTGGAAGAAATAGACTTTTCCTTAATCACCCTTAAAAGAGCTTCATGTTTGGCGCATGCTCTAAAGCTCTGACAAAGCTTCACCTCCTTCCTATCTTAGAACTCCCCTCCTGTGTCTGGTAAGCTTCTCTTGAACTGAGGTGAACTGAGAAAGATAGTTCTGTATCAGCCAAATAGTGTGGCAGTATGCTCTTCTTATTTTATAAAATTCTTCTTGAGTATTTTATTGAACACTTCACTAAATATCTGCTTAGAAACCGATGGTGAATTCTATTCTATTTTTAACAGAGGTAGAAGAGCAGCCTGAACATAATGTTTACTATACAGGCAAGATGGATTTAATCAGCTTTTCACTAACGCTATGTATGGTTATAGAGAGACAAATATGAGAAAATATTCATCTAAAACTGTTCATTATCATCTACATCCTTTTACCTGTCTGCCTTGCTGGTGTTCTCTGTATGCCAAGCCGGCCAGCGTATAACTAGGAAAGCTAACCTCTCTCTGGCCCCTGAGTAAAGTATGTGTAACCTAAGTTTAAGCTAATTGCCACAGTTCCACTTGATTTACTGGTAATGAGTATTTGGTTCAGTTGTGGCTAATGTCATTTGGGGGAATTCAGTAGGGAAACATTTAGAATATTTTTAGTACTTCCACCCAAAAGGCAGAGATGGAAGAAGAAAGGAAGGGGAAAAGGAATAAAACAAGGAATGAAGGAAAAGAAGAGAGATGTCACTACTCCCCCTCTCCCCCCAGGCTCAGTGTGATACACACACACACATACCTTTTTGGAAATAGTAAGGGAGGCTTATATTTCTGTACAATTCATCTGAAATCTATACCAATTCACTACTTTTAATAGCAAATGATCAGAAAAAGATAGATGATAGACATAGAGACAGTTGATAGATAGTAGATGATACATAGATAGATAGATAGAGAACAATAATGATGACATCTAAATCCAGTGGCTCAGTAGTTGTATTTCTCTGTCTATAGTCACTAAAAAACTTCATGATGATTCTGATATTAAGCTTCACACACTTATGTATTCATAATGAATGGCAGTAATTGAGTTCTACTATTAGAACATAGTAATCTTATCTTAATGTCTAAGTAAAAATTTACTTTTTCATCAATGGTAAAGTTATCAATCTATGAAGGACTTGTAGATCTCAAAGATCAATATAAAGTGAACTATCATTAGCATTAAGTCACATCACCAAAAAAGATGATGATTACAATACACTTTTCGGTCTTTTGAGGTAAAATGTATTCAGGTAGATGTTTGAAACACAGAATATTCCACACAGAATTGAATTCATTTTAGATTCTTCCAATCAATGAAAATAAGGAGGGAATAATAAATAGACACTTATCTCAAGTATTCAAAGTAAAGTTACATCTCACGGTCATTTATAAAAAAACATGGATCACTTTGATTTCTATATGTTATTTTGGAAATAAATATAGTCAACGTAAGGAAGTAAATTCAACAGTTTTTCCAAGTGAGCATGATTTTAATTGACTCAGAAAGCTGTGAGCACTTCATATACTGAAGCTACTTCATTTCATAATCACTTTTAAGGAGAAAAGGCTGTTTGTCAATAAATATTAAAGCTGAACTTTAGGGGGCCACCTGGGTGGCTCAGTCGATTAGGCATTGAATTTGGCTCAGGTCATGACCTCGCAGTTTGTGAATTCAAGCCCCATATCAGGCTCTGTGCTGACAGCTTGGAGCCTGGAGCCTGCTCCAGATTCTGTGCGTCTCTCTCTCTCTCACCCTGTCTCTGTCCATCCCTACACTACTTGTACTCTGTCTCTCTATCTCTCTCAAAGAATAAAATAAACCTTTAAAATAAAAAAAAAATCAAACCGTGAGCTTTAGGAAGATGGCAGGCATGGCACATAAAAGTAATTCTTTTCTCTCTTAAAGTGCCTAGAAATGAAAATTAAAATAGTTTTTAAAAATTGCGTTATCAGGGAAAATTAAACACTAAAAATTGAAAAGTGCTTTAAGATACAAAACATACAGGCATATTCAGCTAAGCAAACAAAAATCTCAGAATCCTGTCAAAGACAAATCACTATTAGTGTGCTCCGATTGTAAAAATGATGAATACAAAGAAGAGCATAAAGATCTGAGAGAACCATTGGTGTGATTATGAAAGAACAAAATAGCAGAACTGGACTGATAGGTTCCTTTTACCTTTTCTGCTTGTGCTCAGCTTTCAGTCACTAAGATCTGTATCCACAAATGAAAGAAGCCAAGAAATCGGGTGGTCGGGTGACAGAGAATTGAGGTGCCCACCTTGTAGTTTTCTCAACACCCACAGTGAAGTCTACGAAGGGACACTTCCTGGCAGCACATCTATTTCCTAGAACGACTAGAAAAATAAATTCCTAAAACCAAATCTCTTATAAGTCGGACCCAGGAACACAGAATGAAGGAGCTTTTATAAATGTAGAACCCAGCTTACCTCCGTTAGTTAGGACATTTCAACACATTCTCCAAAGCAGCTTGGAAACTGCTGCTTTTTTTTTTTTTTGCCAAATTCTAGTTTATTTTCTTTTATGTTTTTAAAAAAATTTTTTAATGTTTTATTTATTTCTGAGAGAGAGAGAGAGAGAGACAGCGTGAGCAAGGGAGGGTCAGAGAGAGAGGGAGACACAACATGTGAACCAGGCTCCAGGCTCTGAGCTAGCTGTCAGCACAGAGCCCGACACGGGGCTCGAACCCACGAACCGTGAGATCATGACCTGAGCCGAAGTCAGACGCCAAACCAACTGAGCCACCCATGCACCCCTCTAGTTTATTTTAAATGAAATAAATAAATATGTATGTAAGCTATGTTTCTTTCAAGATAAAACCGATTTATTTAACCTCTTGAGGAAAACTCTCTTACAATTTGCCTTACCTAATTTGTCAAATAGAAGCATTCAAATGAGAAAAATACAATTGCATTTTGCCTTACATTAATATTGGGGCATAAATAGGGAAGAGTAAAGTGAGATTTTTAAGTAAGTATTCCGTATGTAGTCATACCATGTACGCATTACAAAGTCAGGTGGGAGGTAAGTGGCTCATGGAGTGTACATTCTCTGTCACTAATCTAGTCTTTAAACCTAATAAAAGGAAATGTGGGGCATATGATCAGGTTTCCCTGAGTTTGTCCAAAACTCTTCCCTACCACGGGAAGGCATAAAAACTAAATAGATATGCAAAATTCTAGACACATCATTCAGGAGTGAAAAGATAGTATGTGCACACACATACATCCTCTGCATTAGGCAGAATAGTGGCCTTATGAAGGTGCACATGTCCGAATCACTAGAATCTGTCAGTATGTAGAAGAATTAAAATTGTAGATAGAGAGGTTCCTGGGGGACTCAGGCAATTAAGTGTCTGACTTCAGATCAGTTCAAGATCTCAAGGTTTGTGGGTTTGAGCCCCTAGTCACGCTGACAGCGAAAAGTCTGCTTGGGATTCTCTTTCTCCCTCCCTCTCTGCCCCTTCCTGATGGGTGCTTTCTCTCTCTCTCAAAATAAATAAATAAACTTTTTAAAAAGAAAAAGATTGCAGGTGGGTTTAAGGTTGCTAAGGAGCTGACTTTAACATGAGGAGATTATCTGAGAACATCTGGACGATGTATTCATCAGGCCTGATGTCATCATGAAATTCTTCCTTCCTGGGAGAATGGAGGCAGAAATGGAGGTTGGAGTAAGGTGGTGGGTGAAGAAGCAAACTGGTTGTTGCTGGCTTGGCAGATGAAAAAGATGATCCTGAACCCAGAAATGCTTGGGTGTTGCAGGGACACACATCTCTGAATAATGTGGAAAAGGTTAAAAAGGAGGATAATGGTCATTCTTTTTGGAAAAACAATCCAGAACAGAGGCACAGAGATTCAAAGCATGAGGCATACATAAAGCTAGTAAGTAAATGATATAAACTCGGGATATTTCAGGAACATATCATCTATCCAGATAAAAATGTATCATCAAAAAGGAAATAATCATGTAAGATTTGAGGAACAATAATAAAACACTGGAAAGAACATGGTCTTTGGAGTCAGAAAGACCTGGGTGCAAAACCATGACTGCCACTAACGAGCTATATATGTCAGCACACTAATCATTTCAAATACCAGATTAACCATCTGTAAAATGGGTAAGCACATTTAGCTTCATAAGGAATGTTCAGAAGATAAAGAGAGAATGTTATGAAAAGACTAGTATGTTATCTAAGACATAGTAAGATTTCAGCAAATAGCTACTGACTATTATAGAATATTTAAACTGTCATTTCAAAAAGAAAAGTTAAACATTTCTTGAAGCAGTAACCTTTGAGGAAATTTAAGAAAAAAGACCCCAGAAAAGTATGAATTGGTCAGAAGATGTGCAAGTAATATACTATTCTTTTTATTGATTCTATAAGTTGAAATAAATCATTATGTCCAATTAGAGATTTAGTCTATTTATTTAATAAGCAGTAATATATTGTGATGAATTGGTTTCTATCTGATGCAGTGCATTTTCTAATCTGATAATATGTATCTGGTGAAGGTTACAGTAATTAGGAAGATTACTAGTCATGCAGCAAATAATTTTATAAAATAGAGTCATAATTGCCTAAAATGAACACAATATAAGTATCTTGATGATTTTGGCTTTGTCGTTTCAAATGTTTTCCAAAATATATTTTAAAAGTCTTCAGGGCGCCTGGGTGGCTCAGTCGGTTAAGCGACTCAGTCTGACTTCGGCTCAGGTCATGATCTCACTGTTCCTGGGTTCGAGCCCTGTGTCTGGCTCTGTGCTGACAGCTAGCTCAGAGCCTAGAGCCTGCTTCCAATTCTGTGTCTCCCTCTCTCTCTGACGCTCCCCTGCTCACGCAGTCTCTCTCTCTCAGAAATAAATAAAAAAACATTAAATAAAAAAATAAAAAAGTCTTCTATTTCTTTGATAATGGTTGAAATAACATATTTCACATGTGATATTCCATGAGATGCTTCAAAAGAAAAAAGAAAGTACAGAGATCCTATACCCATATACATTTAGGGGACATTACATAATATACTGCCTCCTGAAGAGCCAGAATGTTCAAACCATGAGTTTATTAGGGTCACATGGAGCCTTGCTATAATAAATCTATTTAACTTTGCCTAGTGTTGCCTTTTTAAAAAGTGCCCATTATTCCATTACCCAAAAATTCAGTACTTTTCATGTACCATGTAATGAAACTATTTCTCCACAGAAAAATAATTTGTATTATACAGACTTAAAATTTAGGCTAAGACAGTAGAACAAATTATGTGGTAAAAATCCTTGTTTTTGAAAAATGATGTCCAGTGAAAATTTCTAAGACAATGATAATATTCTGCATCTACGTTATGCAACACAGCAGTCACTAGGCATGTGTAGCCATTGAGCATTTAAAAGGTGGCCAATGAGACTGAAGAATGAAATTTTTACTTTCATTTCATATACATTTCAATAGTCACATGTGGTTACTATTTTACTAGATAGCACATAGACCTCTAGCAGTATGACTTTTGATAACTGTCAATTTGCTCACTAATTATTTTCTTTTATTTTTAAATGTTTATTTATTTGTTTGTTTATTTTGAGAAAGCATGAGTGGGTTAGAGGCAGAGAGAGGGACAGAAGATCTAAAGCGGGCTCTGCAGTGACAGCAGCAAGCCTGATTGATGTGAGGCTCGAACTCACAACCTGAGATTATGATCTGAGCCAAAGTTGGATGCTCAACCAACTCAGTCAACTAGGTGCCCCAATTGTATTATTTAAGTGTATTTATTTATTCATTTTGAGAGAGAGCGAGAACCTGAGCAAGGAAGGAGCAAAGAGAGAGGGAAAGAGAGAATCCCGAGCAGGCTCCATGTCGTCACCACAGAGCCCTGCATGGGGCTCAACCTCATGAACTGTGAGACCGTGACCTGAGCTGAAATCAAGAGTAGGTTGTTTAACCGACTGAGCCACACAGGCGCCCCTCTCACTAATAATTTTAACATATGTGGAGACACAGATTTTTGATTTTAGGTGTGAACATTTCAAATAGTTCAAATCAAAGTTATTGTATGACTGACATGACTTCATCCAATGGAAGAACTTAATAGGACTAAAAAACTCATCCAGAATAAATTATAACAGTTCAGAAATGAATGACAAATATACAAATATTTCTTATACGTGTGTTAAGTCTAATTGAAAATTGAAAAATCCTATATGAAAAGGTGGTTTTTAAATCTTTCTTCCTATCCTTTTTTTCTTTTTTTTTTTTTTCATTTTTCTTTGGTAGTAGCAGTATAATAACAAAAATCTTGTTCTGAAAGCCTGAAATATATTATCGTATTTTGCGGTTGTAATGGAAACTTAACCAGTAAAAATTTAAATTTGTGATCTTATGTAGTAATTTTGACTCAAAATTAAGCACTTTAAAACTGACAGTGCTTATTACAGCAATCATTATTAAGATATATTTCAGGCAAATGTAGCTAACCATTAGACACAGGAGCCATAAAAATCACTTTGGTACATTAAAGCTAAGCAAACCACAGTTCACTGATACAGAGAAAAATAGAAACCAATTTTTAACAAAGCAGAATTATTTTTTCAATTAAAAGTTTTTTAACAAAGTAGAATTAAATAGAGAAGGCATGCATGAGTGATCAAAGAAGGATTTGATAACCTTGTCATAAGTATGAAAAATAAGATTCAAATCCATGGTAGTGCTATAGCCAGAATACAGAATGCTTACTTTAAAATATGATGTGGTATCTGATAACATTTTTGTTTAATTAGTTCTTTAATGGTTAAATATAGGTTGTTGTTCACGTTCACAGGGTCCAAAATTTGATCTGCCTTTATTAATTAAATGATCATTTTTAAGGGTTCGATGTGTCATATGTATATGTGCTGTTTTAAATTTTTCCTTGTATTCAAACAATTTCTGCATTTTGTACATGATGCTCTACAGTTAATGATCATGTTTAAACAATTTCTACATTTTATGTATGATGCTCTACTGTTAATGATGTTTCTTGACAAATATGTTGTATAGAAATTAAAACTTGTTTGAAATGAGGCTCTTTTTTCTATTTATGTTTTACCTTGAATCGTATTTATAACACATTATAATTGCCTTGCATGGCAAATCATCACAGGTTACAATTGTCTAGTAATCTCTATTTTTATAACAAACTGCTGTGTAGAAAGAGTAGTCTCTGGTAAGGTACATATCTGTGGGGTTTGTTCTATAACATATTGTATAAATATTTAACTTTTATTTATAGATTTTAATCAGAATTCCCTCAAGGATATGCATGAAATTCTGGATAATTGCAAGTTTGGCAGGTAATTCTGATGCACAGCGAGTTCAGTGTATCCTTACACTAGGTTCCAAAGAAACTGATACATTTTTAAAAGATGTAAAATTATCCTGGCCACATGTCATGCCAAAATAGCAACTAATAAAAGTTTAAATATATACTGAAAAAGGCAACCTGAATTAATATTTTGTACTTTCAGACTACCATGTGAGTGCTAAGGTGCCACGTGGCCTAGTCTCTCTCTCTCTTTTTTTAATGTTTGCATTATTTAGAGTACAATCTAATCAGACTCCAAAGTATAAAAGTTAAAGATGATACAAAATTATTTGCAACTAGGTAGTAGACCTATCTGCCTCATGAGAAAATATAGGAAACCTGGTTAACTCTAGAACATTCAACATGAGTTTCGCTCAGTGCCATGGATTGGGCCACTTCCTAACCAGGGAGAATGGCATCAAGGGAGAATGGAGCAGAAATGACTTTCCTTATAAAAATGGTATCTGGAATTTGCATACTCCACTTCCACTCGTATTTCACTGGTAGGCACCTAGTCACATTGAAATGTGGTTCTATCTGGATAGCTAAGAGCTGAACTACATTGAAGGGATTTCTTTCTTTCTTTTTAATTATTTTATGTCTTTATTTTATTTTGAGAGACAGAGAGTGAGCAGAGGATGGTCAGAGAGAGAGGAAGACACAGAATCTGAAGCAGCTCCAGGCTCTGAGCTGTCAGTACAGAGCCCAATGCAGGGTTCAAACCCACAGACTGTGAGATCATGACCTGAGCCAAAGTCATATGCCCAACCAATTGAGCCACCCAGGCACCCCACATTGAAGGAATTTCTAACACAAAACACAGGAGAATGAGAATTAAGGGGTGATTACCAATGTCACACATAGTTCTTTTCCTCTGCCTGTTGCTTGATTGTACTCATTACTCAAAAATCTCTCTCTGGCTCTCTGTCCTTTTGATTTCTCCTTTCTTTACACTCTCATGCACTATTAAATCTTCAGTTTACCAAGTCTTCAACTTCACTTTCAAATTCTTACCTAATCCCTAGACCTTATATCCAATTGGCTTGTGAACATGGGGGCCTAAAGATATCCTCAAACTGAGTATCTTCTAAAACACACTGATAAATCTTCCCCCATCACAGATATCTCCTCCTGTACTGCAATTTTAATCCTTTGTTTCCGCATATGCCTCTGGTAAGGCGTTGAACGTAAGCAAGAAAGTTGAAGGTATAAAGCAGTTGTTTAATCAGTATAAGCTGAAATACTTAAAGAAGTAGTGACATTAAGGACTTCTAGAATTGTAGGAATGGCAGCAAATGATAGAATCTTCACATTTTTAAAGAACCCGAAAGTCACATAAACCAAGCTTTTAACAAGTGCAAGATTTCCTACTATAATACGATTTCCTATTGGTATTAAATGCAATCAATTTGTAGTAGAGACTCATTATCTTTAAAGTTGAAGAAATTCAATGGGGTGCCTGGGTGGCTCAGTCGGTTAAGCATCAGATTTCAACTCAGATCATGATCTCGCGATTTGTGGGTTCGAGCCCCACTTCGGGTTCTGTGCTGGCAGCTCAGAGCCTTGACCCTGTTTCAGATTCTGTGTCTCCCTCTGTCTCTGCCCCTCCCCTGCTCATGCTCTGTCTCTCTCTGTCTCAAAGAAAAATAAATTGAAATAAACTATAAGAAATAATAACAAAGTTGAAGAAATTCCTATAATTTTTAAAAAACTTAATTCTTAGAATGTTCTGCCTTATATCGTGCTGAAATGAGATCTTTTATATATTACACACCTTAGAGTTTAGACTAACAATAAAATACATTCTACTTCTTCTATACCAAACATTGAAACACAAACTGTCATAGAATACGAAAAGATTTATGAAACTTAAATCTCTTCCACTTTAATATAAGACTTTGGAGTGAACTATCATTATCTATAAAAATGATGTAATTATCATAAGGGAAGCAATATTCATATATATTTTTTCTCCAATCTTTAAATTAAATGTTAAACTCAGCATCACCTGACCAAGACAGTACAATTTAGATGCAAAACATTTTGGCTCACTGTGAAACCAATATAATTTACCCACACCAATAAAAGTAATTGCTGAAAAGAAAGATTTATTATTCAGTCAATCCAATATATTATAAACACAAACCAATATACAGTGGCAATCAATTTATTATACTATATAAAGCATTTCATGTGGAAACCAATTTATAATAAACCAAAGACTTAGTGCCAACCACATTTTTAAGAAGCTTGATATAATATTCACATAAATTCCATGCAAAAAAATTCATGCTTGAATTTATGGATGTCCCTTACAGGGACATTGCTCTTCTTTCTTTTTTTCCAGGGTCATCCACTTCCAAGAAAGTCAAAGATTTGTAAAACCTAGTTTTCTTTTCATTTTGAATATGAAACAAAGGTATCATTAACAAAACAGAAGTGGATTCTCCTTTAAAAGCTAAAGAACTCTTCAATTCCGGTAAGTAGTGGAAGTCACAGTGAAGCAGCAGCTGTGGAATCACATTTTTGCTGACTTCGATTTTATTTAAAGAAACAATTTAGCAGCATGGATTTTGCAAACACTAACACATTTCTCCAATTCACATTTTAGATTTGCTGTAGCCAAAGGAGCACTTGCCAAAGTAATAAAGCCTTTGCAACTTGAAATGGGTAGGTGTTTCCAAAGCATTTCAATTATTCTCTTGATGACTCTGAGAGTCGCGGGGTGAAACTGATTTAGGTATGCAAAATGAGACATTTAGAGGCAGTCCCAACGTCCTCCCTCACACAATCCCATCTCTTCTGTCCTTTACACATGAATAATTATGTGCAGAGCTTTCTGGGGATTAACCAGTAAGAGAAAAATCAGGCAGGGAAACTTTAGGGGACAGCTTTCTAAATTCATTTCATTGTGATTCCACTGGCTCGCATTCATTAGAGTGTGTCCAATCTTAGTGCTGAAGAGACCACCAAAAATAATAGTCCTTGTAATCATGGTGGCTAGTCATTGACTCCCAAGTATCTTTCGGGGTTTCCTCTAAAAGTAATGACAAGAGCATTTACTCTCAAATTTGCAAGCATAGATTATGCAGGACTAAGTCTAATTTTAAGATGCTCAATGTATACCCAGTGTGAATTATATTTTAAAATTCAAAAAAATCATAGCTTTTAGGTACTCTGAATTTTACCTGGTGACAGGGCAGATACCTGCTTTTTTAAAATATATTTTTAATGTTTATTCATTTTTGAGAGACAGAGCGTGAGCTGGGAAGGGGCAGAGAGAGGAAGACACAGAATCTGAAACAAGCTCCAGGCTCTGGGCAGACAGCACAGCCAGCGCAGAGCCTGACGCAGGGCTGGAACCTGCAAACCAGAGATTATGACCTGAGCTGAAGTTGGTTGCTTACCCAACTGAGCCACCCAGGCACACCGACAGATGCCTGCTTTTAAAGTGATCATTTATTGGGCCGCCTGGGTAGCTCTGTTGGTTAAGTGTCTGACTCTTGGTTTCTGCTCAGGTGATGATCTCACACTTGGTGAGGGAGGCTGGTGAGACCTGGCTCTGAGCTGAAGCTTGGGATTCTCTCTTTCCTGCTCTCTGCCTCTCCCCTGTGCACTCTCTCTTTTTCTCAAAATAAATAAATAAATAAACAAACAAACAAATAAATAAAGAGATCACTTATTTTATAAAAGTGAGCTTCTCACTGTTCCTCAATTAAGTATTGTTAAATTAATTAAACAAGGTGGCCATTGTGGTGGGTGATGGGCTGTGGTGGTGGTTAAACCCATGGTAACCAGCATAAACAAACCAAAATGTAAGCCAGTAAATGCCTCAAGATTACCAAATGGAAACAAGAGCAACCAATCACAAATGGGCTTCCAGGCTTTAATCTACAGCCAATCAATAATTTCCTTACTTAACTTTCTCTATAAATGCCTGTCCCCCAGCTCCTGTCTGTGGAAAGCTCCTCTTCTGGTTTGGGGCCAGCTACCCAACTGGCATGGGTTTTGTTCAAATAAACTGTTAAAACTTTTTTTTTTAATTTTTAATGTTTTATTTATTTCTGAGAGAGAGAGAGAGAGAGACAGCGTGAGCAGGGATGCGTCAGAGAGACAGAGAGAAAGACACAGAATCTGAAATCAGCACAGAGCCCGACCCGGAGCTCAAACCCACAAACCATGAGATCATGACCTGAGCCGAAGTCGGACGCTTAACCGACTGAGCTACCCAGGCACCCCTAAATTCTTAAAAATTTTAACATGCCTCAGTTTATGACTTTACTTTTAGACTCAGTTTAAAATGCCTCTGTATACATTTTTTTAGCCAAATCAAAATCCTGGTCTTTCTTTTTCTCTCAGTGTTTGACCTTTGTTTTTTTTCTCACACCTACCATTTCTTCCTATGAAACCAGAGAATTTTAAGTTTGGAAAGATTACTGAAGAGTTCCAGTGCATCTCTTGATTGTAGGATGTGTAAACTGAGGACTGAGAGTGATCAACACTCAGCCTATCCTCAAATAGCTGTACCATCCTTTACGCATTATGACAATGCCTGTATATCGTTAAGTTTTTTAAATGTTTATTATTTATTTATTTATTTATTTGAGAGAGAGAGAGGGAGAGAGAGAGAAAGAGAGACAGAGAGACAGAGTGTGAGCAGAGGAGGAGCAGAGAGAGAGGAAGACACAAAATCCAAAGCAGGCTTCAGGCTCGGAGTGGTCAGCACAGAGCCCAACCCCGGGCTTGAACTCACAAACTGTGACCTGAGCCCAAGTCAGATGCTTAACCCACTGAGCCACCCAGACTCCCCAATAATCTTAAAGTAGGTGATTTCTTCGAACTCTATTTACCAGACAGCTTGCTAAGAATTTCATGTTTAATATCTCACTTAATAAAAACAACAAACTTATGAGTTAAGTCATATTATTTCTGCTATCATTTCAAATAATGAAGCATATTGGGCTGGTAACTTTACTAGTTGATGAAAAGTCCACCATGTTTATAATGATAACTTGGTTATACAAGATCTATGATTTTTCCCTTCTTTCCATGCTGATCTGAGTGTGTAAATAGAGACAGAGAAAATTATGACGTGGCAAGACTCACCCATTCCAGACCCACATTTCCTCCTTCCAACATCTCTGTATCTTGCCCTATATTTAGGCCACTGCTTTGTTAGGGAAAAAAATAAAACCCACAAACATGAACAGATAAAAAGGGATAATTTCCAAGAAAACACACCTTTGAAGATTATTTATATATTTTTATTTTTATGTAATACATACACACACACCCATACATATTACAGTAAATATATGAAAGTTAATTAAAATATTGACTTATTGACTTCCGGGAGGATTTACTGAACAAGTCAACTCAGAGGACATTAAAGTGGGGTTAAAGCAAATGAGAAAAGTATGCAAGCTTCTGGAAGGAAAATGTGCAGCTGCCCCAGGGTTACCACTAGTCTACAAAGTAACTTTGTGTTAGAAAAAAAGAATGCTGAGATCTATATGGTTACATTGCTAAAATGAATCTTCTCTAGGGAGACCAATTAAGAAAAATGGGCTCCTTCTTAGATGATCAATTACAAGGAGGAATCCTTCTTGCAGCCTGATGCAGCCCCAGGCTGGAGTCCATAGTTTGCCAAGCACCCCTGTCCCTGGATTTCAACCACCACCCCTACCCACCTACTGGGTGCCCTTGAAAAGGATACTATTTGTACAAATTTCCAGCCTGGGCTGGAACTCAGGCTCTGGAGGGTAGTAAAACCCATCACACCTTCAGGGCAAATAGTGTAAATTATCATCAGTCCGATCTCTGGTGGACGAAATATTCAGTTTGTGCCATGACCTCATTGGCTCCTTTTTGTCCTACTCTAGGAGAGGGACACCTGAACTTGACTGGGTAGTACAAGATGATCAAAAATAGTAACAGAGGGGTACAATCTTACAAGGAAGGGAATATAATAATTATATATATCAGAGAAGGAATTCAACTATGTCGTAAGTTGATATATATATATATATATACATTGTATATATACTTATATATATATTTCATTTTTTTCAGTCATCATATTGCCTGAGATTTCAGGTATCACACACATTTTTTTTCCCTCTTGTATGAATTCCATTATAGCAGATATTTTGTCTGTTGCCTGACAATTTTATCTCCAGCATGCCACTATGCTTAAAAGAAATATTTGCTGCATGAATGAATAAATGAATGAATGGGATATATAAATACAAACTTGTGTGGTTAGGCAATATATTATCATATGTGGGTGTTTTAATCTGTCCAGGCTGCTATTGTAAAATATCACAGACTGGGTGGTTTATAAACACAGAAATTAATTTGGCACAACTCTGGAGCCTGAGAGGTCAAGGTCAGAGCGATAACATGATCAGGTTCTGTTGAAGGGCCTCCTGGGTTGCAGATTGACCATTTCTTTGTGTTCTCACAGCAAAAGGGGCCAGAAAAGTTTGTGGGGACTTTTTTTTTTTTATAAGGACACTAATCCATTCATGAGGGCTTTGCCAAAGAGCCTTACACATTTGATCGTTACAAAGACCGTAATACCATCATCTTTGAGGGCTAGGATTCAGCACACAAAATTTGGGGAGATACACTTTACTGTAAAATAAGATTGGATATTTGAAAGGAAAAGTCCAATGATCCTAATCCCAGATTTCCCATGACTTACTCCCATTCTGGTTTCCTGAACAGTCATTGGAAAAATTCTAGTGGAGTAAAGAAGTAGTATAAGAATAAAAATAAAGTAGACTGCAGAAGATGTATTTGAAGATAAACTAAATGACCTCATTGGTAAGAAATATATAGTGTAAAACAAGAAAAATAGTCAAATTTAAAAGGTAAAGGGCTATATTGTCATGGTAGGGAGTATTATCTTTTGCAATTGATTGACATGAATTACTGAATTCTCCATCATAAGTCCTGTTTCAGAAAACTGGATAAAAACCTTTTAAGATATATTCATTCATTTCATCTTTTTCAATTGTCCATTCAATTAATAAATAATTGTAGAACACCAACCATTTACCAGATACTAGGTCAAGCACTAATTATGCAATAACGATCAATGTTGTTCTTACCCTAACAAATGCAGATTTCCTTAAAAAGCATTAAGTAGATAATCATAATAAAAAAGGACCCAGGATCAGCAGTGAAGTTAGTTGACCACCAAGATGGTCTCCCAGGATAATATTCGGTTCTACTATTGACTGATAGAAGGGCAACACAATATAGAACCTAAGAGTATAGACCTAAGTCAAGTTGCCTAGGTTTCAATATTAACATTACTAATGACTTAGACAGGTATTTAATATTTATTGTCTTTGTTTTCCTCATTTATTAAATGGAGATAATAATTTTGTAATAATATAATTAGATTTTAATGAGGAATGAGTGAATGATTTTAATTACATACTTATCAGTGACATAGTCACACAGTAAGAACTTATAACCTGTTAAATAAGTAACCTTTATGAAATCTTTAAAATACTAGACTTCTATGCACATGTGCCTTTAGTAGAGTAAGCTCTCCTTACTACATCCTACCTTCAAAGAAGTTCATTGATAACCTATTCCTAAACACAATATAATAGGTTGACTGGTGGACTTAATTGGGATATAACATGACGTAAATGTGTTATTTAGTATTGTTCCTGAAGATATTTTAAAAGTTAAATAATTAATATGGTTTAGAAGTAACTAAAGGAAAATACATGTGTTTATTGTTTTAGATAATAATACTAGATGAGTAAAGTCAAACCCCATAGAACCAAGCTACATTTATTTTTTGAGTGCCTATTAGAATTTAGCTGTGTACGATAAGTTATAACCATAAGGCCAATAGTTTATGTAATTAAAGAAGTAAGGACAATTACCAATGCCATACTATTAAACAGTACGAGATAATAGGAAATTATCTTATCATGGTTAAGAAAAACAGACACCAACTGTCATAAGAGACAGAAGAAAAGAAAGTAGCTTGAATGGCCCAAATCAGATGTATCCGACCTCCTTACACCCCAATTCCATCTTCTCACCTTCTAAATCCACCTCTCACTTTCATTCTCAATGGTTTGCTCTCCACATCTTATCTTGGGGTTTGTAGACTATAGGAGCTGAACAAAAAAATAACTGAAAGTCACTAACTGCTGTGCAATTTTCTTCCCATGTTAGATGACCTTATTTCCTGAGAATTTGAATTGGAAATCCATGACTTATGGATGTGAGCTTCCCCCTCTGGGCCCTAGAATAGTCTTCTTTGGGAATTCCAGGCCATGAGCAAAGAGCAGTTTACATTGAGGAAAATTTCCCTCTTTGAGGAATTTGGCATCTAGAGGTGATTTATTACAGTTTAGCTATGCTTGTAACAGTTTTAAGAGTGCCTTACATATACATACACCTACATATGCAAAGTTGGATTTATCTTAATTCCCGGGAATTAAACATTATTATGTTAGTTGAGTAGAAATCTATAAGTATAGTATTTGTTTTATATCTACCCAAAACTGTCCATGTAAATAAATGGTAATATTATATTTTTAAATCTGGCATAGAAATAGCAGTTAATATTTCTAAGCTTGTCTCATTGATTGCTGAGGGTCATTGTAATACAGTTGTTTCAGGGAGCCAAACCATTACAAAATAGATTTCATGTCTATTAGCTTTCAAATGATATTTTCTATTAATGAGAGAAGGGTAGAAGGGTGAGGAGGAATTAATAATTATTCAGAACCTAAATTCCTTTAACCACCAGATGAGTTAAAGGTAGTCTATCACTAACACCATGTAATAAAGATTTCTGTATTTAAAATAACAGCTAACGTTTAGAACTCATTATGTACCAGGCACTGTTCCGAATATTAACTCATTTAGTGTGCACTAATTCATTAATGCTTATAGCAATTTTAATAAGAAGATTTTTTTTAAATGAGGCAGAGGAAGTCTAAGTAACCTGCCTAAGATTATATAGTTGCAGTGGTAGAGTAAAAACTGATAGTCAGTAGTACAATCACACAGTAATAGTAGTATGCTATTAGCTCTTAAGTTGCAATTGATTCATATTTATTGACTCATATGTATATGTATTCAAAGGCAAAGCAATTTATGTTTTCAGGGGTGCCTGAGTGGCTCAGTCAGTTAAGAGTGAAGCTCTTGATTTCAGATGAGCTCATGATCTCACATTTCATGAGATAGAGTCCAGCATTGGGCTCTATACTGACAGCATAGAGCCTGCTTAGGATTCCCTCTCTCCCTCTCTCTGCCCCTCTCCCACTCACATGTTCTCTCTCCGTCTGTCTCTCACAGAATAAATAGACATTAATAGACTATATCTTTCCCTTGTTAGACTTTACTAGACCCCAAAATTTGTCACGATGCAAAAAAAAAAAGGAAAATTGTTGTGATGTGAAAGAATTTTTCCTCAGAGATGAGACCACATTGAGGTCATTTCAGGTGTTTTCTTATCTAGTTCAAAAAGTCAAAAGACGATTTTAGCCAAGACAACAGAAGAGTTGGAGAATTGAATTGTTTTGAACGGCTGGTTCTTGGATAGCCCTCATCTTACTAGAGAGATTATGCCCTAAGGTTCCTATTCCAAGTGATGAAATTAGAAATGCATTGTTTTCAATTTTTTATTGTTAAAAACATTTAACGTTTATTTTTGAAAAAGAGAGATAAAGCGTGAACAGGGGAGGGGAAGAGAGAGAGGGTGACAAAGAATCCAAACAGGCTTCAGGCTCTGAGCTGTCAGTACAGAGCCCAATGTGGGGCCCAAAACCATTAGCCAAGAGATTATGACCTGAGACCAAGTTGGATGATCAACCGACTGAGCCACCCAGATACCCCTAGAAATGGGTTCTTACAAATAAATCTTTTAATTAAATGTGTATAATTTTAACAAAAAAGGTAAAGAGGAAAGTCTGTTGTTAAACAAAACTATTTTGTTAGTAGTGAAAGATGTGAACAAATTTGTGTTTATTAGGTGGGACTGATGTAGTAAAAATAGTTTTTTTATTTTAAATATATATAAAAAGTATACTAGTTTGAAAATTCTCTTAAGAAAAAAATTACAAAAAGGTGATTAAAAGCGAAATGCAGGGGAAAAACACACCAAATTTAAGGGATTTTGTGTGCATTTCAAAATTTCTAGATTTTTCGCTCTCGTTATTCAGATCATTACAAGCTCCTATCTGCTGTAGGGTAGTAAGAAAATTAGTTGATTATTTCTTGCAGCCCTTTTCCCATAGTACAGTGACATCGTATAGGGGTGTGTTTTGACAATGCTCATTAACAAGATGACAGTACATTTTCCCCTCGTTATATCTAGTCAGTGGCCTTGAGAATTTGTCTGCAGGATTACTGCTTTTATTCACATGGGAAGGAAAGATATCACTATATATATTTGCATAAAGAATATATATAGATAAATAATATAACAAAGTGTTTTAATAGGTGTGCACACATGTAGAAGAGTTTTGTCCCGTTTTTAATTTAGAAAGGCTTTGATTTTTATAATGATCTTCTATATCTCTATATATAAATCATATCCTAGTACTTTTAATTTTGTAGAGTTTATTTACTTATTTTGAGACAGACAGCGAGAGTGTGAGTGAAGGAAGTGCAGAGAAAGAGGGAGAATCCAAGCAGGCTCTGTGCTGTCAGCACAGAGCCCAAGTGGGCTGCAATTCATGAGACTGTGAGATCATGACTTGAGCCAAGATCAAGAGTTAGATGCTTAAGCAACTGAGCCACTCAGAATTCTCCATATCATAGTACCTTTATTTATTTATTTTTTAAATATTTTTATTTTATTTCTAGGAGAGAGAGAGACAGCGTGAGCAGGGGAGGGTCAGAGAGAGAGGGAGATACAGACTCTGAAACAGGCTCCAGGCTCTGAGCTGGCAGTCAGCACAGAGCCCGACGCGGGGCTCGAATCCACGAACCGTGAGATCATGACCTAGGCGAAAGCCGAACGCTTAACCGACTAAGCCACCCAGGCCCCCCTCCATATCATAGTACCTTTAAAGCACAAAACTTAAGAGTCTTATTTCTCAAGATCTCCTAGTGTGAATTAATTTACTGTATTGAACAAATTTTACAATATAGTTTCAAGTGATTAAGGGTCTTTGGAACTTTTATAAAGGACTTACTGATATGGAAAAATCATTACCCTAAAATCAAAGCTATCCTTTAAATTCCTTCTTTTCCATTACCACCACCACGACCATCATTATCCTTTCGTGTTGACTATCAGCATCACCACCTTCATCTATCATAACAGAGTCACCAACACTGCATATTTCTTTCTCCAAATATTTACCCTTCATAAACACCTGTGTGCAAATGATTTAATAGGTTTTTTTCCATCAAAAGTTGGTATGCTCCTTTTCTTTACATATTTTAACAGACTTTGATTCTTACTTCTTCATACTCATCTTTTCATTGCCTTTCCTTCCCATCCTACCCATTTTTCTCCCCTCCTCTTTTCCTTCATTTCATGGCAATTGTGACTAGAAAAGTCCCTCCAAGAACTTAACTGAAAATTGACTTCTAGGTTCTAGTTAGTAAGAGTTGACCAATTCACCTTAACGCTTTGATTGGAGTCACAAAATGGGTCATTATCTAAAATCTGCAGTAACTACTAGATAGTGTCATCTTTATCACCAACAGTGAACAAATGACAAGTAAGGCACTCTAAATCTTTGCCTTATTTTTGCACGTCTTGGAAAGAAAATGAAATTGCTTGAGAAATTCAATGAACACTGTCTCCTATCACTAGGCAGTCGTCAGTTAATATTGTGCTACGATGCAAAAGAATTATAGAATGGCAAATGTGAACCTTTATGCTGCATTAAATAACATTTTATGAACAGAAATAGAGCATATAATATGTGAGGCAAAGAGAGAGAACATGAGAATGTAGAATAAGATGTAATTTATTTTCTTAAAATGACTCGTCTATTATATTTCAGTTCTATCTCACTTTATAATAGATATTCTTATCAGACATTTATCTGCCATCACTTTCTGACATAATACACATCTTGTGATTTTCAATTTTATCATACGATAAACTTCCTTTATGTTCTCAAAAATAACATGAGTTTGAATTGACTAAAAATAATCTACCGTATTGCCATGGGTATTTCAAACTAGAAAACTGATTCTTTGTATTCTAACTGGCTACAAAAAAAACAAAACAAAACAAAAAAAACCCCAGATTTTGGAGGACTTTGAAGGATTATACCAAAACATCCTCAAAGGGGTTTATAGCTTTTATTTATAGTTAAATTACAAAGAGAATTTGTTCAGATTATTACATGGAAACAAAAGAGACAAAAAATATTTCTCTTTATATTTCAGCCCCTTTTGATAGTTTTCTCCATATTTATAATTGTGGTTGATACAATATTAGTATTATAAAAGTTCCATCATGGTATTAATTTCCTTGTGACACACTTTTAATTAAAATCGGCAATGGCTTTCTGTTTGCATCTAGTACAAAAGTGAAAGGTAAGCTGAATTTCAAAGCATCAGGGAAATGATGCTCTTTGTAAATCCACCAAACAGAATAATGTTTGTCCCATCTGTGAAATGTCTCTCTTTCACTGATTTTATCTTTACAGTCATCATCATCATCACGTTATTAATAACTTCTAAAATCCTGTTTCGTCTAAAAAAACATTCCCAGTAAAGAAATCCCATCTGTCTTGTCTTTCTCAGTTAGTCCTGAAATACTCATGGGTCTTCCTCCTAATCTCTTACAAATGGAGTTAAAATTATGTCTTTTCCTACTCTTGGCATATTTATTTTATAAAATGTATAACAACAAATATGCATTATTTTGTCTGTAGATGGATTATCTGGTACAAGACAGATTGAGTCTATTGAATTTGATGAACAATTTAGGGAAATTAAGCATTCAGACCATATACCCATTCTTTTGCCAAGCAAATTAGAAAAAAATGCCTACCTAAGTGGCAATTAATTTATTAGCAGTAACAAATTACAAAATTGTGCCTTTGTTATCTGCTTATTGACTTTTTTTGTTTTCTGTCTTGGTATCCTCTAAAGTGGGATGCAGTTTAATGTCTGGAGCAGAATAAATTCACTGCAAGTGGTCTGAGACTTAAGAAAGGTTTTGAATGAATATTTTACTGCATCTAAGTAATGTCTATTTGCATAAAGAGTATGAATGTTGTGTCAAACAAGTAGGCTTGACTCCTGATCCAAACATCATTAGCTGTGTTACCTTGAGCAACAAGCTATAAAATAATAATAATAGCACCTATGTCATACATTTGTTGGGTAAATAAATGATATAAAGCACTTACCACAGTGCTTGGCGCATAAAACTTAAAAATTAACTGTTATGTTAATGGCCAAAGATAGAAATATCTACTAACAAATAAATAAAATATTTTACATATAAATGTGATAATATATTTATGTATTACATTCATATTCAGACATATGAATATGCCTTAAACTGAAAACTACCAGAGAGCAGAATGAATCTTGAACTTTTTGTGCAAACCTTCTAATATAAAACCTCTACAATTAATTTTACACTAATAGCTTTTATGTGGTGAGAATGAATACACAAAGCCCACTTTTTTCCCAATAAATTATAATAATACTGTAAGAGAACATAGCCTGTGTGACCCTCTATAAAAGAAAATCCTCTTAGTACTTTTCCAAAGAAGGCATATTACCTAAAAATACTATGGGACCCTACTTATATTTATCATTACTCAGAACTGTTATTAAAACTTAACATTCAAGGTTATGGATTCAAACTTTTATTTTTATGCAAAATATTTGTAACGTATGTATCTATTTACTGAAGTCAAGGTTAAGAAAATTTCTTGGAAAAGCAGGATAGAGAAAGCAAAACAAATGTTTGAACACACTTAAGATTTTCATAATAGGGTGCCATGAAAACTAGTGTAGAATTTAAAAATTTTGGCAGCCAGCCAAAGAGTTTGCTATAACCATGAGTCTTAGTTAATTATAACATTAGATTGGCAGTGTTTGGGAACGTATTTACTCTTTAAGGGAAATATATTGCCTATTGTTTGAAATTCATTAACTCTTAAAAACAAACATCATTAAATGAATTACACAGAAGTGAATTCCAATATTGAATGATCTTAAGAAAATATATTTTGGGAATCAAGGTAACCAAGATTTTATTTTAAGCTAGCATAAAACTTGTTAGTTTTATTTTATTTTCTTTAGTTTAGTTTATTATTTTATTTTCTTAAAATATTGATGTCGCTTTCTGTTCACCCAGTTTGGTAAGAAGTCCAGTCAGTCATCATTGAATTTTCTCCAATAGCATGAAATTATATGTGTCTGAAGAGCATGAGAACGGGCCCGGTTCTTACTTCATGACGGTAACCATCACTGACGTACTTCCTGTTACAAAATACTGCTGAACCGGCCCCCTACCTGCGTGCTCATATTTCAGGACAGGAACTGATGATTCTTCCCCAGGAACCCTGTTCTCTGACTGGAGGTTCTGTCACAAAGGGACATTGATTCTGTTTGCAAAGCAAGAAGCTTAGTGTAAAAGGGCTGCCATTTTCTATTTAGAGTATTGTATGTATAAATAGACATCAGAAGATCATTGTTTTGGGCAACAGTTCACCTTACTGCAGTTTCTTGGAAAGGCAGCAAGAGAGTTCACCTCTCCTGCCTTTGGGATTGGACCACTCTCAAAGCGTCTAACTTTGGGGCTGTTTTATGGGACTTTTTACAGTACCAAGAAGTTTTTAATTCTCCTTTCACAACTTCCAGTCAGTTGCTCTGAAATGTTTGAAAGAATGACCCTTCTTGGAAACAGAAGCAAAAAGATAATCCCCCCCTGAGGTTTTTCAGTTTGGGTTTCTTTTCTTTCTTTCTTTCTTTTTCTTTCTTTCTTTCTTTCTTACTTTCTCTCTCTCTCTTTCTTTCTTTCTCATTTTCTTCTTCCTCTTTTTTTTTTAAATCTGATATATCAGAGCAAGAAAAAAATAAGCTCACAATAAAATATCTTACAGCACAGATATTATCATGCTTATATTGCAAATAAGTTGTTGTGCCCGATTCGTGAGTCCCCAGAGACCACCAAGAAGCCGACACCGATGCATATACAAAAGGATCTTTATTACAAGCTTGAGCAGAGGCTCACTCACCTACCGGTGTAGTGACAGCAAGGTGAAGCCCCGAACAATAGTGAGCAGGGTTTTTAAGGGTTAAGGGATGGGGGTTACAGTGCACACTTTGTAAGTATAGCATCATCACATAAGTACCAATTACAATTGTACAGCACCCATGGTAACAGTTTTGACCATTCAGTATCTATGAGGTGTTCATTACTTTTGGTGGGACCCAATCATGACTTTTGAGAACCCTTTGAAAATGACCAATTATGAGGTGAGTTCAAAGGGCCCACGTGGGGTTCAGGCAAGTGGTGAGAAATTGGCTAGTTGGTACACAATAACTGTCTCCAGTTCCTAGCCTTGACTCAGACCACAGGAATGTTTTTTGATTAGCTGATCTGAGGGCGGTCCGAGGATGGCTTTAGCCTTGAGCAATCTGAGGAACTGGGGCTACGTGCAGCCCAAGGTTGCTCTTAATGGAGGCCTTAATTTCAAAATGACATTACTTAGGCTCTTCAAAGTAATTTAGGCAACATATCATTGTTTTTACAACTGAAATAAATAACTCATGGTTAAAAAATTGGGGTAAAAAGAGATTAGGGCCCAGATACTAATTTTGTTACAGTATTTCCTTTGTTGGCTGGTTCTACTGCTCCTGAAGCACTCTCGTTTGAAATTTGAAGTGGAGCACATATTGTAAACATAAAACAAATGCTGATGCTAAATGAAATATATTCCGATCCATGGATATGTCCACAGTTTGTGGTACTTATATAAATAATTTTTGTCTAGTATGGAAGTCATTTTGATATGTGCGTCTTGAACATATGTTACCTGACAAGGCAGTAATCTATAATAGCATGATTTGGTTCCTGTGTGTCTTCTCTGCTTGCTGCACACTTTTATGTTAAGAGTGGAGATGTAGCATTGAATAAGACAGAAAGTTCCTTCTCCCATGGAGTCTGTAATTTAGTGAGGAAAAGAATTACATAAAAAGATAATGACACATTGTGACAATCGATGTGGTAAGGATGTTGTGGTGAGGAGGTAAGCTTTAGACAGGAATCTGAGCTCAAAACTGCAGGAACAGAAACAGCCAGACATAACTAATTGAGGGTTAAAGCATTCCTGATGAAGGGAATGGTAGCAAGCACAAAGTCATCCTGGTAAGAATGAGTGTTATATAACCCAGCCACACTTTCTTAAAGTAAGAGAAGGCTACCAAGACGCTGATTTGGAGATGAAAAGAACAGCCAGGCCATACTGCGTTTTATAATGCAAGGACAGGAATTTGGATTTTACTTTAAGTGTAAAAGCTACTATTGTAATGTTTTAATCAGGAAATATTTTTTTAATGTTTTTGTAGTTAAGGAATGGATTATAATATACAAAGGTGGAAGCAGGAAGTTGGACCAAGAGATGATGTTGACGTGGGCTAGCAAAACTGTAGTAGACATGGAGAGAATTAGACAGATGCAAAGTAGACCTTGCAGTTAAAGCTACTGGCACTTCCCGATGGACTCAGTCTGTACTATGTTGAAAATGGAGATATTAATGATTACCCAAGGTTCTGGATTTGGGCACTTGATTGAATGGAGATGCTGTTCACTTGCATGAGAAGCTCAAAGATAACAGGAATATGGTATGGACAAGATTTTGTCTTAGTGCAGTCTGAATTGCTTGTTAGGGAGCCAAGTGGGATTGTTAAATAGGCAGGGACATATTGGAGCTAGAGGATAGGGAGCTGGTTTGGCCTGGAGTCATACATTTCAGGTCTTACTATCGTGCATTATAACCATCTATCGTATAAGTGCCCAGAAGACAGGAACAAAGCACTGCACGTTTCTATTCTTTTCACAGTGTTTAAGACATTTTTAATGCTGTGCTGATGATGATGTTCTTCCGATGCTGCTGATGGTCATGATAATAATCATGATCACAAGTTTGTCAGGGTGCAAATTTATAAGGTCAATCACAGCGTATGTAGTGGCATCCAACATAATGGAATCAGTCATCTATAGAGAGAAGCACAGGGCCAGGCACAACTGGATTTAACCTCAGAGTGTTTACCAGGAGAGGGATCCCAGCCTCTCCATTTCCCCTTTCTGTGGAAACTTTGGAAACTTGCTGGTGACATTTGCCCGAGCTTATAGCTTTTGTTTTAATGAATGTGACCTTGTTATCTCCTAGACACAAACATCCTACAACTTGATAACAATTGCCCAAGGAAGTTGTAAACCAGTGCTAACACTACTTGTACACCCAAGGGGAAATACAATATTCAGTGACTCCTGATGATGGGAAACAAAGCCACTGGACCAAGATAACTTAGAGACAAGTAACCCCAGAGGTTCAAGGTCTCTGGACAATTCTGTTTTTCTCTCCACAAGATAAAAAGTAAGCATTGATGTTATTTATTTACATACCAAGCAGTTTACAAGTAAGTCATATATATAGATACATTTAATTCTATAAAGAAGCTATTATAATTATCAGCATTTTACAAAATGGGAAACTTAAACTTTAAAAGAGAGAGAGAGAAAAAACTTGCCCAAAGTCACATAAGTAGTCATGGATAGCACTGTGATTTGAACCTATTTGACTCCAAACACCTTAGACCTCTTTGAGTAAAACTGCTTTGGGAAAAGTGTTTTCTATTGGAGTGGTGGGGACGCAGCTAGGAGTGGATAGAACAGAGTATCACTGCAAGGTGACGAACAGAAATCAGCAGAAGACACGCTCCATATAGGAGTTAGCTATTATTGGCCCTCCCCACCAAGTATTCTGTTTGTAAATATCTCCACGGTGAAACCCTCTATTTGATGCTTTTATCACTATATCATAATACTCATTCTTTGCACCTTACAGCTCAAAGGGATTTTTAGATCCAAAATTACTATTCACTTCAAGCATTACCTCCCTGCTTTCTGAGGACTCTACAGATGCACTGGAAACATGTATTTGGTCAGAAAAAAGGGGACTTTCATGACTTCAAAATGTAAAAGTGAACAATTTCATAGAAAATCACAGCTTTAATTTAAATGTTATGTCAATTCAGTATTCATAATAGGGAAGAACTAATAGCCCTGAATAGAGCTACCATATGCATCTGTAAGTAATTTTTTAGTGCTCATTCAAAATTCTGCTGGGACACATGGTCTTAGCTTCTTGGCCTTTACAATTACATTCTTCTTTTGAATAAAGAAATAAAAATTGTCCAAAGTGGTGAAAAGTTCTGCAATGCAGACATATATAAATGCAATAGATGGAGTTAACCAGTGAGTTTTGTTTCTGCTTGTGAGTCAAGAACTATAGATATTGAGGGTTCAAAAATGGAATCGGCTAGAAATCTAGACTACGAACTACTATACTGGGAGTTGGTGGTGCCAATGACAGACTGAAAAGCTCTAAAGGAAAATGGAAGAACAAAAATTTAAAAAGGCTATGTAAATAAATGGATAATTTCTCTGACATTCTCTTGCATTTCATGCATGAGTTCAGTGCAGTGAATAGATTAGCACATTTAGTTTTCAATTCAGTGGCTGAGGTTTGTTATGAAACTTGAACAGTACAGATGGTAGGCAATTATTCATGCTGCATCAGGAAACCACTATGAAGACACTATTAAAATATGATTGTTGATTAGTAATCATCATGGTTTCTGGGGAAAAAAATCCTTGGTAAAAATGAAATCCCTGGTGGGTTCAAATGCTTGCTAATGCATCAAGTAAGGCAAGGGTAAAATGTCAGTGTCATTAACTATAAGATCAGATGACCTGGTTCATCATTTTCTGCTCTAAAATCTGCTAATTTAAACCAGTGCTTTTATTATGATTATAATATTATCAATGTGCCTTTCCAGGGTATCATGACTCTCACGTAGCCATACAGTAACTACGATATTTCTTCTTTTTAAAAATGTGACCCTTGTCTCTTCCTCATTAAAGCATTCATTTAATGGGATTTTGCTTTAAGGGAGTTTACAAAGTCATAGTACATGACTGCAATTGATGAATAATCAGCACATAGTGTAACAATAAATATCATTGTTAATAATAATGGCCTAAGGAGAGCTTAATACGAAGTGAATGCTGTCATACTTGTTCCCCATAGACCATCTCTTTTTACAATAAGGTGCCAAGATGTTATAGACTGTTCCCTACCCCCATTCTCAAGTTCATGTTGAAGCTCTGACCTCTAATGTGACTATATTTGGAGATAGGGCTTTTACAGAAGCAATTGAGATTAAATGAAGTGATAAAGGTGGGACCCTAATCCAATATGGCTGATGTCCTTATACGAAGAGGCAGAGGACATCAGGAGCGCTTACACCCAGAGAAAAAAGGCCACAGGTAGACACAGGAAGAAGGCATCCATTTGCAAACAAGAGAGGCCCTAGGAGAACCAAAAAACAGCTGACACCTTGATCTTGGACTTGTAGTCTTCAGAACTGTGAGAAAATATATTTCTGCTATTTAAGCCACCATGTCTATAGGATTTCATTATGGCAGCCCTGGTAGACATCTAATACGCTAGGTAAGGATCAGTGTGACTATTTAAAAGCAAAGGGAATTGACTGTCAAAGCTCAGTCTGGAACATTTCCCATAAATTCCTGTTATGGGAATCAGCCCTGGCTTGATCAATCTGAGGTCTTCCAGATTTCATAGTCTGAGTTGACCCCTGTATTTACAAATGCCCACTTAGACCTGAACGTTACTCTAATTTAGCTCCTAGTAGTCTTGAGGTATATGGAATTTGAGACAAATGGGTAAATATGTGAACTTTCTTCTTGTTTTTAAAATACCGTGGTGTTTGATTCTACTTTTCTGGCTCTCCCAAGTCAGAAAAATCCAGGGTACTTAGGCATTTTAAAGGGATTTTGATTATTTAACTCTTGACTAATATTTACTAGTCACCTACTATGTTCCAGGGACTATTCTATTATTACTGATACAACATATAAGATCTAAACCTTTCCTAAAGAGTTCCAAGTTTCCATAATCCTATGGGATAAATATCACAAGAACAAATAATTAAAATATTTTCTGGCAGTGCAACTAACAAGGTGGCCCATGATCTTACTCTAACCTGCAAACTCTTAGTGGTCTGCCATGCAATTAGTATGAAATGTGAGAAAGGGAGTATTTTGAAATTTCTACAGCAATTTGGGGTAAGTCCAAAACCCAACCTTTGTGTGTGTGTGTTTGTGTGTTTACACAGATTTGGTCTGGTGATCGACAGGTTATTAAACAAGCAAACAGATGTACCAAAAAAAAGTTAATTACCAAAGAAAGATTGAGGAGTCTTATTTGATGTGATATCTGTGTTTCCCTCAGCTCGAGGAGAAATGATGGGGAAAAAAATTCAAACAAGCAAGCTTTTCACTGAGAGTTGTCCACATATTTTTATTGTATCTACTTTTATGTAGGTCAAGAGGAAATAAATTAATACTATATTTGGGTTCAGCTGCTGAGTATATTTTATTTTAAAGAAAAAAAAGGAAAAAGGATTCTAAGGTAACTTTTTACAGATTGAATAATTTACTTGTTTGTATTAATTCTCTTTCATCTCAATCAGCAAAATAAAGCAATTGAACTTAGAAAGCAATGAAGCACATACTTCTCTGACTTAGTGAAACTATCTAGGAGTCTCTGCTTCTTATATCATATTTTAGCAGGGAGATGAACCAGTCAGAGATGAATCTGCTTTGGAGGCTGGAGCAAGGTGGAAGCTTCAGGAAACATTTTTTTGGTTTAATTTCTTCGGTAATGTCCAGGCCATTCTTTTTCTGGCTTTCTCAAGATGAGAGAGTTGGGAATTGTGTGCCTTATCTTGGCCCAGGAGAATTCACTAACATCTCACTGACCGTCACTCACATGACTCCTGAAGAAAACAATGTCTGGATTGTAAGAATATCCAGTTTGCAAACAAGGGAGATAGGGGCTTGAATACCTGGTTTATGTCATTACTCTTCTTTTGAATTTTAAGTGATTTGAGAAAAAGAAATCAAAGTGCAAAATACAAGTGGGATTGGGAAGGTTTGGATATACTAGTCCAGAAAATACTTGGCAACCAATGTAGAACGTCAACGCAAAGTTAAAGATTGTTATAAATTGTTGTGGCGTCATAGAGAAAGAAGTAACTAAAAAGATATACAGATCAGAGCTGAATTTTAAAATGTTTCTACAGAGTGCCATTATCTTTCACAAGTTTTACTTTGTTTCAGCTTTTTAAAATGTGACTAAAGAGAGTTCTGAAATTACGAATATATGACACTCCAGAAGTTGGTTCCCTCATTCAAGTGCTTGCTTTTCCATCCATTTAGCAGACATTTATTATAAGTGAGGGTACGTGCATTAATGGTACTAAGACTCAAGTCCAAGACAGGCCAGTGATAATTCAAGGCTTATTACAATCTTACAGGATTCCAGGTATGGTCCTCACCTCCTTCTTACGTGTTTATAAGTGGGATAAAATCCAAAAGGCTTAACATTACACTTTTGATAAGTTTACAGAAAAATTAATACAATGAACATATAAGAATCATGTCCACAGATACCCCATTACTAATAAACTTTTTTCCTCTCCCTAATTTTAAAGCAAATTCTGCCTGAATTTGGAATGCTTTTGCTAGAGAGAATTTCTATGTCACCTACTCTAATATAGAAAAGCAATAGACTTTTGCTACTTCTATTAAAAAGCGATATACTAATGTTCCGTGCAGTGGGATCAGCTTTCTTCGTTTATTTCCTCTTTCCACAAAGGAGAACTTGTTTTGTTTTCCTTTTCTGTTGGCAAAATCAGGATAGAGTTTAATTACCACTCCCTGCACGTCCCTGGAATGAAATCTTCATGGAAGAATCTTTCCCATTAGAAATAAATAATCTTTTAGGACCTATTCTTCTTTTCTAAGTTTTCTTTTTTTACATGAGAGTTTAGAAATTAAAATTTAAATCTGGGATGTAATTAGTTTCTGTAGGCTTTTTCGTACAATTGCAGGTATTTTTCTAAGGGAATAGTCTTTTTATTTTCTTTTTTTAAGTCCCAAGATTCATTTGACTTTGATATGTCAAAATGTTTGAGCAAGAACTTAGATTTTTAAATTTTTTTTTCATTTTATTTATTTATTTAGGGAGAGAGAGTGAGCAAAGGAAGGGCAGAGAGAGAGGAAGACACAGGATATGAAGCAGTTTCTAGACTCTGATTTGTTAGCACAGAGCCCAATGCGGGGCTTGAACTTGTGAGCCAGGATATAATGACCTGAGCCAAAGTCAGACATTTAACTGATGGAGCCACCCAGGTATCCCGAGACTTTGGCATTCTTAATGTGGATACATGAATGAATTCTTCAAGAAAAACACGATCAATTATATTGCCATGCTTATGTTTAATTGAAAAGAAACACTTACCTAGATATGACCTAAATCCTGAAGTGAATGTCATTGTGTGTAATATGGAAGATTAAGTCTACCAAATTTATAATATTTTATTTTCTATAAATCACATACAAAATCCTGAATGTAACATATGACCCTAAATAACATTATGATGTCTCATTTCCTTTTCCCCACTGTAACATGCAAAAAGAGAGAGAACATGGAGTAGTGGTCCACTAATTGACAATTAATGAGGACAGTTCTCCATTTGGAAGAAATTGTGAAATGTGAAGTTTCTCTATATTAGGACCCAACTTAACACCTTGGGTCCATCATTTATTATATTTTGAAACCTGGAAAAACTTGTGTATACTTTCTATTTTCTTTTGTTTCAAACTTTTATTTAAATTTTAGTTAATTAACATATAGTATAATATTGGTTTCAAGAATAGAATTTAGTGATTCATCACTTACATAGAACAGCCAGGCTCCTCCCAAAAAGCTCCTTTCTTAATACCTATCATTCATCTAGTCCATCTCTCACCCACATCCCCTCTGGCAACCCTCAGTTGGTTTTATATAGCTAAGAGTCTCTTATGGCTTATTTCCCTCTCTTTTTTTTTCTTTTCCCCATGTTCATCTGTTTTGTTTCTTAAATTCTACATATGAGTGAAATCATATAGTATTTATATGTCTCATTGACTTATTTCACTTATCATAATACATTGTAGCTCCATCTACCTCGTTGCAAATGGTAAGATTTCATTCTTTTTTATGGCTGAGCAATATTCCATTGTCTTCTTTATCCATTCACAAGTCAATGGACATTTGAGCTCTCTCCATAGTTTGGCTATTATAGATATTGTTGCTATAAACATAGGGCTGCATGTGCCCCTTCAAATCAGTATTTTTGTATTCTTTGGGTGAATACTTCAAGTGCAATTGCTGGATTCTAGGGTAGGTTTATGTTTAACTTTTTGAGGAACTTCCATACTGTTTTCTGGAGTGGCTGTGACAGTTGGCATTCCCATCAACAGTGTAAGAGGGTTCCCCTTTCTTCATCTCTTCACCAACATCTGTTGTTTCCTGTGTTGTTAACTTTAGCCATTCTGAAAGGTGTGAGGTGATACCTCATTATTGCTTACACATTCTGAATCTCAAGTTGAAACTAATAAATCTACCAGTATTGTTATGAAATTTAAATGAGGTAAAACATGAACGTATGTAATGTAAACTGAAGACTCTACGCAAATGTACTTTGTACTTGGGTTTTTGATATTTACATCTATTCCTTCTCCATGTAATACTTGAAACATTTAATAATATTCTGACCTAAAGGGAAAAATGCATAATTCACTTTTAAATTATTGACAAAATGGACTGCAACGTGCTAGAGAAATTAAGCTGCCACTTGGATGTCTTTATTTACACTGATCTCTGAACTAACGGATGTCTTCCTCTGTCATGTTTTTCTTTGTCATCCCAAATGTGCCTATTTTCCATGGATTTATCAGGTGTCTTCCTGAACATATTGATATTTTCATCCTTTACTACTAATTTTCACGTAAAATATTTTTCCAGACTCCACTCTTCAATGGGCATGGTAGTCAGAGGCAAAGATTCAGGGTCCAATATATCTGAGAGGTCAAAATACCAATCAGTCTCCAAATTGAGTGGAAAGCATGGTTAGTACAATGTCCTTTCTCCCATAAGTTCAGTATCTTTAGCACCTAGGGCAATCTAGAAAAGACAAACATCTGTCTGGTTGCTGAGAATTAGGAGAATGTCATTGCCTCTTTTAGCAAAAGGACTCTACCAACAAATCACACACTTTTCAAAGAAGTGCATTTGACCCAAGATTATATATGTCAAAGAAACATTTTGTCTCCTAATGTAACACAGCAGGAGTAAGATTTTGGGTTCTCTCATCTCTTGAACTTTATCAGCCTTATGATTTCCATGACTTACAACATCCCTATCTTGAATTCTCAGTTTCTAGCGATCTCAGACTGCTGGAATACGGATTAACATTGTGCTTTTGAAGATCACAATTTGTGGTAATGCTTCTTAGATGTGCACATGTGTGGTTTAGGGTGGGGATTTGTCTGTGAATCTATGGGCATCTTATTAAAAAAATCCATAGACCAGAAAAATATGAATGGTTCTGAATTATTAAAAAATCTACAAATACACATGGATTTACATCCGTTGGGTACTCCAGTTGACCAAGCTGCCTCCTATTTGGGGAATTTTTTCTTGCTTCTTTCTGCCTGATAAGTCTGCCAGTCCTCGCTGCCATTTCTGGCCCTCCCTACCCACTGAATGTCTTCCTCACACTCATCTGAAAGTACTCTGCCATGCCTACTCCCAGAACTAGAAATGGACGATTCCTTCTTTGCAACTGGTAATCTGCTTAAATAGAGGCTCTTCCTGACCACACATCTTCACTCAACGATACAAAAGCAGTTAATTTAGTCTAAAATTGTACACTATTATGTGCTTATAGAATATAGCCTTCATTAAGGCAGAGATATAATGTCTTATTCACCATTGAACTGTCAGTATCTAGAAGGATGTTTAGCATATAATGGTTTTCACTATATACTGGTATTGACTAATTGAATGAATTCAAGTTCTTTTGACTCTAAGGAAAATGCCAGATTTCCTCTAAAAGAGGGAGGATGGATAATTAAGAAGCTATTTTTCTTGGCATTGTATTGGAGTTGGTTTATTTTGAATATTCAATCTCTTATAACTTAAATCATGCTAAAAGAAAGATATGGCATATAAGACAAAGCTAGATCAACTTATAGTTCAATCATTTATAAACTATGTGGCCTTAGAAGATGCACCTATGTGAACCTCAGGTTTTTCCATCTGCGTATTGGGAAGAATAATGCTTTCATGAATGATATTTGTGAAACTTTATATACGAATTTACCTTTCCAGTCCCGATCTCATTCAAATCCCAAGATTCTTAGGTCCAACTACTTTCTTGAGATTTTCACCTTCATATCTAATTGACATCTCAAAATAGCATTTCCAAAGCTGAATTGAGTGATTTCCTCATTTAGTCTTCTCTGTATAGAAACACTATTTCAGTATATAACAACACTATTTCACCAGTTGTTTCACACCAAAACCTTGAAGTCACCATTGAATAATCTATTTCAAATCTCACAATCTACATACAGTCTTTTAAATTTTCTTTTCTAAGTTTGAAATGTATCCAGAAGTCAACTACCATTTGTCAAAAAACCTTTTCTCTGGGTCGTAAAACCGTAGGCATTTTGGCATCCTCACTACCTGTCTACACTTTCTCATTTCATTTCAGCCATTAACTTTCTCACCTTTGTTTGACATGTTAAACACTTCCTACTTTAGGATACTTTTCCAGAACAATCGTCTTTGGATATCTATAGGCCTAACTCCCTCTTTTCATCCTCAGATCTTAACAAATGTCACTTCATTAGAGAGATATTTTATCACTGCCTGCTATGGATTGAATGTATCTCCCCCCGTCCCACCACCAAACTCCAATGCTGAAGTCCTAATGTTGGAATATTTGGAAGTAGGGCCTTTCCAATTACCTTTAGGAGATAATTAGATCATGAAGTTGGAGTCCTCATGATGAGACTAGCATCCTTAGAGAGAGACAGCATGAGCAGGGAAGGGTCAGAAAGAGAGGGAGATACAGAATCTGAAACAGGCTCCAGGCTCTGAGCTATCTGTCAGAACAGAGACCAAGCGGGGCTTGAACCCACGAACTGTGAGATCATGACCTGAGCCGAAGTCAGATGCTTAACTGACTGAGTCACCCAGGTGCCCCTCAAACTAGGTTTGTAACTAACTATTATCCTTTATAATAAGGACTAATTCACATGTTTAGAATTCCCTATGGTGAAGCTGATTGGACTCACAGATGATAAGTTATCTGTGGGGAATATGTGAGGTTCAATATGTGATTCCTCAAGACTAATCCTATTATTTCTATATAGTTTTGTCTGAGGTTAAAATTAGTGTCAGCATTTCACAAGGAGGCAAATTAATAATAATTGGTCTCTCTTTCACATTATTTTGTATTTATCAAGTATGAAACTTCAATTAAATTCTCATATCTTGTCAGAAATATCTACTACAGGCAATCTTTCAAAATTGTTCTTAAGATTGAGATTGGCTTAGTTGGGTAAGCATCTGACCCTTGATTTTGTGAGATTGAGCCCTGCATCAGTCTCTGTACTGACAGGGTAATACCAGCTTGAGATTCTCTCTCTCCCTCTCTGCCCCTTTCCTGTTTGCTCATGTGTGCACACACTTTCTGTCTCTCTTCTCTCTCTCTCTCAAAATAAATATACTTTTTTTTAAGATTGAGATATTCTGATACAGGTACTTTTTCTCAAAATCAAAATGAAACTCTATCACTTCAATCCCAAGTATGTGGTATCTCCTCTCCTCTCCTCTCCTCTCCTTTCCTCTCATTTCTTCTCCTTTCCTCTCCTTTCTTTCCCTTCCCTTCCCTTCCCTTCCCCTTCCTTTCCTTTCCTTTCCTTTCCTTTCCTTTCCTTTCCTTTATTTTCTTTTTTTTAATTTAAATTTTAGTGAGCCAACATACCGTGCAATAATTGGTTCCAGAAGTAAAGTTCACTGGTTCATCATTTAGTATAGAGTTTCCTCAAAAAACTAAAAACAGAACTACCCTATGATCCAATAATGTCACTATTAGTTATTTACATAAAGGATGCAAAAATACAGATTCAAAGGGGTACATGCACCCCAAAGTTTATCGCAGCAGCATCAACAATAGCCAAACTCTGGAGACAGCCCAAATGTCCATCTACTGATGAATGTATAAGGAAGATGTGGCACACACGTACAATAGACTGTTACTCAGCTATCTCTTACTTTCTTAAAGGCTCCTTGAGAGTTGTCAAAAAATTGTAATTTGATTTATCATGAAACTTACTGAGTACGGGCCAAATCTTTAATTTTAGAAAAAAAAACAGTAGTTTTTAAGTTTACTTATTTATTTTGAGAGAGAGAAAGAAAATACAAGTGAGGGAAGGGCAGAGAGAGAGGGAGAGAATCCTAAGCAGACTCTGCCCTGTCAGCATAGAACCTGAGGCAGGGCTCAAATCCACAAACCATGAGATCATAACTTGACCGAAATAAAGAGTTGGACGCTTAACCAACCAAGTCACCTAGGTGACCCACAAAATAGCATTTTTACCTCTTATATAATCTATAGGTTGTATAAATTGTAAGTTGTATTAAAGGTATCACAAATTTCTTGTTTTTCTCTTTCTCTCCCCCTCCTTCTCTCTCTCTCTTAATTCCTTTCTTCCTCTTTCCTTCCTTTTCATTGTCTTTTCTCTTAATGCATCTTTAATTAGCGCATTCTACACTGCTCAGAGTTCCAATTCAAATGCAAACAACTAAGGTCAAAAGGATAACTTCTTGGAATAAAGAGTAGATAAGTAGATGGTGGATGTATCTCAGATCTTATTTCAGAAATAGGAACTCACTTAAGAAGGTGTTCACACATATATAAGTAAAGCACATCTAAATTAAATAAAAATAATGTGAGAAACCCATTCAGTTATCTAGTAAAATACCACTTATTCTATTTGAGATACAAGTTTACTTTCAAATATAATTTTATGATCTAGGTATAATACCCTAGGATTATAGAAAACTTAAAAGTTCAAAATCTTATAAATCGTTCTTTCAAAACATTAACTTTATAACTAAGGAAAATGGTCCATGTTCTTAGAAATTTTAATCATATTGCTTATTATGGAATTCATCTTTCTTGAATCCTAAGCTTGTTGACTTTCTAGTAATTGTGTACCCCCTTTTTTGTGATCTTCCTTAATGTTTTTATAGTACCCTACATATACGTCAAGTTAAACTTAAACTATTAAATTTTATGAACTTCTATAAGACATGGACTCCTTTGTTCTCTTCCCTATTCTAATTTCTACCAGAAACTATATCATGTTTAGATAAAAAGTAGCATTTAATGATTGAGGTGAAAGAGCTGAATCAATGAAAGAACAATGATAACGAATTTCCTTCTTTACAATTATAAATGCCTTTTGTATTTGTAGACGTGATTTCAGTTGATAAAAAACAAAGATCCTTTGTATGAATAAGGTCCATGACAACCTAATAATGTCAAAGTAATTTTAGCGATGGCAATGATATTTGAAAAAAACATACAATGTTAAACTATAATCTTCGACTTCATGAATTTAATTTTGATAATTCCTCTCCATGCAACTCTGTCCTCTCCAATCATCCCTTTCCTATACGTAAATACACTTTAAAGTATATTAAAGTATTCCTTCTATAACTAAAAAAAAATCCCCTATTAAATAAAATATGTGCAAATTATTTTAGCGTTTTAAGTTTGGAAACTTCCTGACTGGTTGGTCCCCCCTCCATCCCCTAGGGAAGACTTCCTTTCATCATTTTGACAACAGGAATGATTTTGTAAATACTCCTTGAATGTATTTCACAGGTCAGCACTCTCACTCCAGTATAGATCTACATCTTAGATGAGATCATAATTTGTTTTCTGCTTTACCTTCACCCTGACATGTTATTTCATATAACGAAACAGTAAATCGATAGAATCCTTGTGGGTGGGATTCACTAAAGAAAACAACCGGTGTTCTGCTTAATTATAAACTCATTAAAATGAGAACATGACATTTCCAAAGCGTTGATTTATTCTTACAAGTCAAATTCCACTGAAAGCTAACTGTGAGGCTTATTGTCCTAAAAACAATCTTAATGAACAAAAACTAGGCATAACCGGATCACTGATCTGGTTGGGCTTCAAGAGGCTACTGATTCTGACCTCCAGAAGGATAGATACAGTAGGTCACAGGTAAGAAATTTGCTCAGTTATAGGTGGAATTTCTACCTAGTCCAGACTCTATAAAGAGAAAAATGTATATATTCTCAGAGAAAACTTATTTTTCGCATATGATTTCTGTGTGATTTCATTACAATGTCAAAGAGAAAAGCACTTGTCTTATAAAAAATGTAGATATGTTTAGAGATGATGTTCAAGAGTCTTAATATTCATATATAAATAAGTAATTCATAATATAACTATATATATGAAATACACTTTAATTTGCTAATATTTATTTTTCTTCTCTCTGGTCCCTTTTTAAAGAAAGCATTTATTTATTTTTGATAGAGAAAGAGAGAGAGTGTGTGTGTAAGCAAGGGGGGGGGAAGGGCAGAAAGAGAAGGAGACACAGAATCTGAAGCAGGCTGCAGGCTCCAAGCTGTCAGCACAGAGCCCACGTGGGGCTCGAATCTACAGCCATGAGATCATGACTTGAACTGAAGTCGGATGCTCCAGCAATTGAACCACCCAGGTGCCCCTCTGGTCTCTTATTAATAGGTTAGTATTTTATTTTTTGGAGAAGAGAATTAGAGCACAGTAATTGGTGATTGGATCAAGGTCAAATAGATAGTGAATGACAGACGAACCTGTTCCTCTTGTTATTTCTGGAAAAGAGATCACCTTGTGTGTCAAAACATTTGGACACATGGAGCAACTCTTCTCAGACATGTAACTTGCCATGCCTGTGATTATCTCCAGTCAGTCATAAGGAGAGACTCTTCAAAGGACTCACTCTCCTGGAAGCCTCATTTGGAATTCAATGACCATTTTGCATTACTAACTTCACTTACCATTCTGCATTACCATGGCAGGAACTGCATGCTAAAATGTAAGCTAAAATGCACCACTTTTAAAATCAATCACCACATGTCAATATTTTGAAAATGAAAAAAAAAAAAACCCAACCCCAAAACAAAAACAAAACCCCCCAAACCCATACATCCTATCAATCTCCCTCCTGATCCATTTTTTCTTAACTGATCTGTTCCATAGTTTGGGCACTGAAGCCTTTAAAAGTAGCTTCAGTTTGTTTTTATTTTCTGTGACAAGAAAACTCTCTGGGTTTCAGTACTTGGCAGATAGTTAAAATATGTGGAATGTTACTGTCCTGGTCATTGCTTTACTTTGGAACTGATTTTCTTGAGGAAATAATGAAATGTTGTTAACTTCTAGGCTTTCTCATTACATTAAAAGGTTAATTTATGAAAAAAGAAAGGACAGTGTTTGGGGTGTTAGGAATGTCTGGGTGGCTCAGTCAGTTAAGTGTCTGACTTCAGTTCAGTTTATGATCTCACAGTTTGTGGGTTTGAGCCCTGTATCTGGCTCTGTGCTGACAATTCAAAGTCTGGAGCCTGCTTGGGATTCAGTGTCTCCCTCCCTCTCTGCCCCACCCCTGCTCTCTCTCTCTCTCTCTCTCTCTTAAAAATAAATAAACATTTAAAAAAAATTCAGTGTAGTGACGCCTGTGTCAGTGGGATAAGCCTCCCACTTCAGTTCAGGTCATGATCTTTACTTTGGAACTATTTTCTTGAAGTAATAATGAAATATTGGTAACTTTTAGGCTTTCCCATTACATTAAAAGGTTAATTTGTTCAAAAAGGGCAGTGTTTGGGGCACCTGGGTGACTCGGTCAGTTAAGCATCCAATCAAAAAATAAAATCAGAAATAAAGGAAGTCACAACTGATAATAAAAAATTGCAGAGTGATAAAGTCAAAAGATAAAGACCAGAAGTCTACTAACTAGTTACATGCCAATAAACTGGATAACCTAGAAGAAACAGATAAATTTCTAGAAACATATGATCTTCCAAGTCTGAATCATGAACAGACACAATACTGAATACACCAATTACTAGTAAGGAAATTGAATTCGTGGTAATCAAAAACCTCCCAACAAAAAAGAAGAAAACTAATATGTGTTATAAATGCAGAATGGAACACCACTTGGTCACAAAAAAGTGAATGAAATCTCGCCACTTGCAACAACTTGGATGGACCTTGAGGAAATGCTCAGTGGAAAGTCAGAGAAAGACACATACCATATGATTTCACTTACATGTGGAATGTAAACAAACAAAACAAATGAAAAAAACTCAACACAACAAAACAAAACTCATTAGATACAAAGAATAAATTGGGGGTTGCCAGAGGGGAGGGAGGTTGGGGTCGGTAAAGTGGGTCAAATGCTACAAACTTCTAGTTATGCAATAAGTAAGTCATGGGATATAATGTAGAACATGATGACTATAGTCAATAATATATTGCATACTTGAAAGTTACTAAATCTTAAAGTTTTCATCATAAGAAAAAATAGATAACTTCTTATGGAGATGGATGGGAACTATACTAATTGTGCACACAAATACTGACTGTGTGTGGCTCAGTCACTTAGGTGTCTGATTTTGGCTCAGGTCATGATCTCACAGTTCCTGAGTTCAAGTCCTACATCAGACTCTTTCCTGTTAGCACAGAGCCCACTTTGGATCCTCTGTCTCCTCTTTCTCTGTACCTCCCCTGTGCTCTCTCTCTCTCTCTCTTTCTCAAAAACAAATTAACATTTAAAAAAAATTTTAAAAGAGCAGTATATTAAACAGCTGTACTGAAATGCATATTTCACATCATCATCCAAATGTGACATCTTCCTATGGAAATTGGGTGAAAACCTGTCCTGTAAGCTGTGATTCTCCATGTAACTCATCTCCCATTCACTAAGTCTCTTTTATCCTCAAGGAACAATGAAAAGAAGCATCTGCAAGGAAGTAGAAAGTGTTCTTTGGTGGCTGATATAATTGGATTGGGTATATTTATGTTCTAGCAGATCAGGGTCAGACTTGAATTGAATTTGAAATTGCATTGTAATTCTCGCTAACTGAAAAATAAGTTTGGAAGAAATGATCTCTGAAATTATGTGTTTAAAAGTTCAAGCACCCAAGCCTGCAAAGCANNNTACAAATAGCTGATAAAAAAAATAAACTGTGAGTCAAATAGGACTATGTTTAAGAAAGCTGACTTCCTTATTCCCTCTTTATATCAGAAGTAAAGAGATAGGCACTGGCATGAGAAGTAATTACTTTTGAGTTATTACAGCATCTGAAATATTATATTTTATATTTTTGTGGTTTTTAGGAATATATTTAATAATATATAAGTATAATACATATGTAAATGGATATCAACTATATCTAACTATACAATTAAATACATTTCAAATGAAATGGATATTAATCAATAATTTTTATTCTTCTTAAAATACTTGTTCCTGGAGAAAAGAATAAGGCTATGACAGTGAACAAAAGAGGGCGTCTCACCAAAACTCAGTTTATTTAGATGTATGCATATGTAGTCAAAATGAATGTGAAGATTACAAATTTTGGACATAAGAGTTTTGAAATGCTGATAAATATAAATTTAAGCATGCATATAATTTTTATAACCCTTACATCTTTTGGCTTTAGTTACTACATAATCTACTAAATTTCCATAATATCAGATGTTAACTTCATTATTTCTGAAAGCTACAATGCAGTCATTAGATCAAAAGGCTATAGCTTTCAAAATATGAAGGCATAACGGATCACCTGAATGACATACGACCCTTTTTGCATCAAGACAATGCACTGTGGAAAGAGACACAGAATGAAGAGGAACTGAGGAGCTTCCTGAGTTCAAGTCCATTTTAACTCAGGAGGCAATAAATAAAATCAATTCTGTGTTGTCATTTAAAGGGAAGGGATATACTTCCAAAACTTCAAATGAAGTTTTGATATTTAACAGAATGAACTGTTTGATATGTACATCATTTAGTACCTTCCATTGTAGGGTACAATTCCTCAAGATCTTCTAGTTATGATATTTGCTTCATCGCTAAGGAGTTTTGAAGCATTTGTCATGTAACCATTTGGTAAACACTCTTTATCTTCATTTTTTACTCCATGGAAGAAGACTCTTAACTATTTAGTCACTAAACTTAACAAAAAAGAGATATTTCATTAATAGTGAAAACTGAATAATGTCTTACCTTTTGCTATTATCTGAATGTGTTCCCCCCCCCCAATTCATATGGTAAAGCCTGATCCCCAAAGGTGATAGTAGTAGGAAGTAGGGACTTTGGGAAGTGATTTAGTCATGAGTGTGGAGTCCTCATGAATGGAATTAATATTCTTTTCAAAGAGACCCCATCGAGCTCCTCTGTCCCTTCTACCATGTGAGAACCCAGTGAGAAATAATTAGTCCAAAGCACTTGAGAGAGATCTTACCAGAACATGCCCATGCTGCCACCATAATCTTGGAGTTCTTAGCCTCCAGGATTGTAAGAACAAATTTGTTTATAAGATACCCATTATGTGGCATTTTGCTATAACAATGTAAACAGACTAAGACACCTTTCTAAATATAAAATTAAATGAATATATATGTGTGAAATAGCTATCACAATTCCTGGCATATATTAGAATAACACAAAATATTTGGTGAGTACGTGTGTGTGTATGTGTATGCATGTGTGTATGTGTGTGCATGTGTGTGTCTGTAGGGACATATACAGAGTTAATATACAGATGAAGTGTTTCTGAATAAAAAGATTGATAAGGTATTTAGTTATAAATATATTCCCAAGGACTTTATTTACCCAATGAGACATAGGGGAATTTAATTGAATAATATATTAACTCCATACCCTCTGTCATCTTTAATAATCTGTACCAAGCACTTCTCTGGGCTGACATGCCAACCATCCTGGGCAACATGTTGGTCTTTGTGGAATTTAGATTTGTGAACCTTAACAAGACTTATATTCCCCTGTGGTCTCCAAGATTTCTCAGTAGTCATGAAAAGGACACTGGGGAAATTACACAAATCCAGTATAAATCATTTAGACAAGAATATTTCAGAATCATATCTATCCAAAGAATGTTCAATTCTATTTGGAGATCATGTGTCATCCTGATTTGTTTTTAGTGCCTTATGTATATCCTGACATACTATAAGTCATCTTCAACCTGCCCTTTGGATAAGTGATGTTTATTTTCTTTCCATTTGTAAAATGCACATAGCTTCTTGTTGATACTTGTCTAGCAAGACATTCTTCACAGGTTATATCTTTAAGCTCGTTGAAGAGTGTCCTGATTAGGCAATTTGTCATGCTATAAACAAATATCTACACTAATGGCTTCTCTATCCAAATCACCAGTGACAAACTTTCAACCTATTTGTGAATCTACTTCTTTTTCATCTTAAATACTAGGCTGTTAAGATCACGGTAATTGTGCATCTTCTAAAAGTCCTAGTGGTACTTGATAAGAACACAAATGGTTAACTATGGAAACATTGTTAAATAACGATGCTGACAATAACATATTAACAATATGTTAAATAACATATTGCTGACAATATGCATACTGATTTATGCTGGAGGATTCAGATAGCTTTGGTCCTTGTTGCTCTACTTCAAGTCCATCAAAATATCATAGCAGAGCACATGTATACTCAGTGAGCAATCAATAAAAATGAATGAGGGCACCTGGGTGGCTCAGTTGGTTAAGCGTCCAACTTTGGCTCAGGACATGATCTCACGGTTCACGGGTTCGAGCCCCGCGTCGGGCTCTGTGCTGACAACTAGATTAGAACCTGGAGCCTGGTTCACATTCTGTGTCTCCCTCTCTCTCTGACCATCCCTGCTCACGCTCTCTCTCTCTCCCTCTCTCTCTCAGAAATAAATAAAAAAACATTAAAAAAAATAAATAAATAAAAATTAATGAGAATTCTTATCATCAAAAAAGACGTTACAAAGTCACTCACAAAAAGAGTAACAGAAATATACGTGATTAACACATGGAATTTTTAACATAAATGTCAGGTATATATTTTGGGTCAATGTTTACTTTCTTTGTGTAGTGACCTTGATACAACACTTCAGAAAATATAAAATACTGTATACTGGGGACAGAGCTTTTATATTTCCTCTGCCCTTTTTTTCCCAATTGAATGATGTCCTTTGAAACTGAGATCCAATTATCATCATTTGGGGAAAGATTCTGACTACCAATTTAAAATAATTCTTTTTTTAGCAGTCTACAGTGATACATGGAGAGAATGTAACTGTGTCTTTATTTGGTGTTAAATCTACTTCCTGTAATAAGCAAATGTTGGAAATGAAGAAAGGATATTCTGTACAATCTTTCTCAAATGACAAAGAGTGGATGTCCAGTAATTGGCCCAAAGTCCTGATTTTTGGTCAATTACTTACATTTCAGACCACATTTTATATATCAAATTTAGCCTCTCTTTCTTGAGCTTTTACTCCCTTAATAGATTGCTTCCTATTTATATAATGCCTATTTCTGAACAATTTAATGTAATTTAGATTACTCATTAATCCTGATAATGTAATTTCAAATTAAACAATTATGCCTTTACAGTGATGGAAACTGAGGCTTAGATAATTTTAGTGATTCTCTTAAGGTCCGACCATCTCCCATTTGTGACAATCTGCCTTGGAGGAGGAATTGTCGCTTCATAAGCGCTCAGCACTGGTAGGTCACCGTATTCAAAAGTTTCCATAGAGACTGCCCCAAACTTTTATATTTTGCAGCTCATTAGCCAAGAGATGCTTCAGTTTTTTGCTACCACATGTACATCTGGCAATAAAAATCTCCTCTGCAGTCACTAAAGCAGGCATAAGGAGAAGATGAGTGCTCGAGAGCCTCGCTGGCACAAACAAAGCAAGTCTCCTCTCCTCATTATAAATCCTTTGTATCTGGTTGTAAAGCAGGTATAGTTGGTTCCCAGCAGAGGTCTAGTGGCTAAATATCTCAGGCGGTGCCATACTATGCCAGCAAAGGGCCTCAGGGTCCAGGGATGGTACTAAGAGTTCTTGGAATCCTTTAATCGCATTCCGATTTTCAACATATTTATTACACTCAGTAAAATAAAGGCTTCAAGGTTCCAGTGGGAAGTGTCCTAGATGACAGTCATGGCCCCTTCCAACGGTGTGAGTCTCTGAGTCCATTACTTTCCTATGTACACAATGAAAATAATAAACATGGACCTTAGACTTTACCTGCTTGAATAAGCATCCTGAAAGAAGGAAGGCAGGTACCCATACTGAAATTTGTCCCTATGGAGACACCTTATTTTTAAAGAAAAAGAGATACATAGGGTGAGATGATACGCCAAAGAAAATGTTCATATGAGAACTTACAGATATCAGATGAAATTTAAAACAACTGTCCAGGGGCGCCTGGGTGGCTCAGTCGGTTGAGCGTCCGACTTCGGCTCAGGTCACGATCTCACAGTCTGTGGGTTCGAGCCCCGTGTCGGGTTCTGTGCTGACAGCTCAGAGCCTGGAGCCTGCTTCAGATTCTGTGTCTCCCTCTCTCTCTGCCGCTCCTCCACTCGCTCTCTGTCTCTGTCTCTCAAAATAAAGTAAAAGACATTTAAAAATATAAAACAAATTAAAATAACTGTCCTGTACGAATTATAATGATTGCTGATGGTCCTAAGGAAGTGGATATGGGGACATAGGATGTAAATTCCAGTTGCTGATCTGAGATAGAGCATGGCTACCTGATTCCTGCTTTATGATGCTATTGTTTTGGAAGACTCAATTCCAAGAATTTCTCTGTGCTTCTGATCTTTCCCTTTTCTATTAGTGACCTAAATTTGAGCTAAGTTACTAATGTAGTATTAGAATCCTATCCTCAATTTTGATATGTTAAGAAAATAAGCAGTACTAACATCTGTACCTGTTAACTATCTGTAAAATTGTTAGAAATTCTGAATGTGTTATGTGTATTTAATAAAGCCACAGTTAGCATAATTTAACAGAATAATTTGAATGAAACAGAGAAACAGAGCTGAGACCACCTATTTATTATACCCTTCACAGAAGGAGATAAAGAAAACCCACCACCAATCTATTAAAGAGAAAAGGAAGTAAGCTGTATGTTATGCAGCTGGAGATGTAACACAGGCAGCTGACTTTGCTCCCCGCAATGCAATGTGAACGTCTTTGAGAGATGTGAAGTAATACAAGCAGAAATGATAGATGGAGAATTTCTGTTTGAAACAACGCATGCAAGGTATTATCCAAATCACCCTCTGTGAAAGCCGTTGTTGCTCTTTTTGTAAAAGCAAGGGGAGAAAATCAATACAGAATACACTGTTAATAGTTTAGGGTGTTTTTTTTTTTTAGGCTTGTTTTTCCAAACATTTTTGCACATGGTAAGTGGTGCTTATGTCTATACTAATCTTGAGATCTTAACACCCTGCTTTTTTTCAAGTACAAAATGGGTGTGTTGCAGTATGTCAGGGTCTGCTAGATAATTATTGCCTCAGGTAAACTGAGAGGACTTAGTAAATTTCAGATTCCAGATCTATTCAAAACTACCCAATCCCTTTTGCTATTGTCACAACTTACTACAAATTTTGTAGCTTAAATCAATATACATTTACCCTCTTACAGTTCTGGGACCCAGATTCCAAAAATGGGTCTCACAGAGCTAATGTCAAGATGTAGTAAGACTGGGTCTTTCTGGAAGCTCTGAAGACAAACTGTCTTCTTATCTTCTCCAGCTTCTAAAGGCTCAGCATTCCTTGAATCTTAACTCCTTCCTCCATCTTCAAATCTAGTAGCTGGCGTAGCCTCTTTAAATCTCTCTCCCCCTTTCTATTTCATAGTCACATTGCTTGTTTTGATTCTGACCTCTTGTCTCCCTCTTTGAAGAGCCTTTGTGATTAGGCTCACCTTGTGATTATCTAGGATAATCTTCTTGTCTCAAATTTTTTCACTTACTCACATCTGCAAGGCCCATTTTGATAGGAAAGGTAACACACTGGCAGATTGGAGGATTAGGACTTCTGACCACTTTGGGCCATTATTCTGTCTACTACGTCAAGTTTTGGTAGAACTAGATGATCTCACTAAGCAATTGAATTCTATAAGTCTGTGTTCACCAACAGTTTTGTTAGTACATATAACTATTTACTTATTCATTCATCCAATCATTAATTTAAGTATTCATTCATTATTCAATAAGCTTTTGTTTTATATCTACTGGATGTGAGGCCTGGAGCAAGTCTATGGAGACACAAAATGAATTAAAAAGAAATGCCTACCCGTAAGGAGTATCTTTCTTTTTTAAAAAATTTTGTTTTGTTTTGTTTTGTTTTGTTTTTATTTTTGAGACAGAGAAAGACAGAGCACCAATGGGGAAGCGGCAGAGAGAGAGGGAGATACAGAATCTGAAACAGGCTCCAGGGTCTGAGCTGCCAGCACAGAACACGATGCGGGGCTCAAACCCAAAAACCGTGAGATCATGACTGGAGCTGAAGTTGGATGCGTAACCAGTTGAGCCAACCCGTCGCCCCCGGGGTATCTTTCAATATAATTCTTAAACTGAATTCATGTTTTTCTTACCTAATACATGCAGCGTGTGGTCCACTTACAAATAAGTACACATACTCACATAGTAGACAGAATACGTGACAGATTGTTTTTCTTGACATTATATTTATTCTTTCACGAGTGGATTGTAAGACAGAGTAAAGGGTCATCCATGGGGATATATCATAGAATTACTAAGTTAAGAAACCCACTCCCCACTTCCACCTGCCCCCCCCAAAAAAGAAAAAAACAAAACCAGAAAATAAAAGAAGAAAGAAAGAAAGAAAAGGAAGCTTGTAAGACAAGACTACAGCCTAGGGAGATATACTGAGCAATTGACATAGAGCAAGGGTGTCAATAAAATCAAATTTTGCTCGTTAGAAGAATAATGAGCTTTTCTCTCCTTGCACCCATGGGAGATTAATTCAAGAACATGTATTTTATTCATGTTCCTCACCTCTCCCTGTAAAATAAAAGCGCTAAAAGTGGTCATCTGGGGGTGGTTTTACTTTTTATTCTCTTGCTGAGAAGAAACATGTTGCATAACTTCTATTACACACAGAATAGCCTAATAGACATTGTGTTGTTTGGATTCTGGGCCAAGTGATTTAATGAATGTTCAATTAAAAGGTGTGTGTGTGAGGGGCGCCTGGGTGGCTTAGTCGGTTAAGCATCCGGCTTTCGCTTAGGTCATGATCTCGCGGTTCGTGGGTTCGAGCCCCGCGTCGGGCCCTGTGCTGACTGCCAGCTCAGAGCCTGGAGCCTGTTTCAGAGTCTGTCACTCCCTCTCTCTCTGACCCTCCCCTGCTCATGCTGTCTCTCTCTCTCTCCTAGAAATAAATAAAACATTAAAAAAAAAATTTTTTTAAAAAAAAGGTGTGTGTGTGTGTGTGTGTATGTTATAATTATCATATCAGAACTGACAGAAAAGTTCCTCTACTGTTAAAAATGTCCAAAGTTAGATAACAATCTGCTAATGCCATGCAGGAAATGAAAATGAGCCAGACACTGAAAGAGAGCAATAGCTCTCATTCTCCACCATCAGGCTTTTCTGAAACATAGCCCCAGGAACCCCCAACTTGCCTTAGGCTCACGCTATCTGTTTCTCTAACTTTCTATCTGTCCTGATGCTACCACACATTTTCCCCAAAGCTACTGCCTGCTCTTCCTTTGGGAGAGAGTAGAGATGCATCGGAGGCAACTTCAACCCTACGCTACATGAGCAATTCTCCTCACTTCTGCTGTTTTATTTTTAGGTGCTCTGTGCTTTGAAGTGGCTTCCCTAGAGACACAGGTGTCCTTTGGAGTTTGCTCCACATTTTGGACTTTTCCTGAGCAACTCGGTGTCCTCTGATTTCTCTGTCGTCTTTTCTATCGTCCTTGCATCTGAGTGAACAAAACCCGCTGAGGTTTTCTGAGCTTTATATTAATGGGTACTACTGACTATATGATTCCACTTTCAGAAAACATGTTTTTATTTTAATAGGCACCATTAACACCAATGTTCTATGCTTCTCAAACACCTGTGGACTAGTCAATTCATGATATCAAAAGTTAAACATGATGCATCTGTCTGAAGCATGCATTCAGATTTAATTTATTAGAAGTAAATTACAGCACTGCTTTTGTATTATTCAATAGAATGTATAATTTGTGTTAGAAATCTTAAAGTCACCTCTCCCGCTTCATATAAATCTTGTCCTTGTGATAGGCTATTTCAGATTTGTGTATATCTCACACCTTCTCTACAGAACCACACAAAAAATATATTTTAACTCATCTGATCCCATGGATATTTCTGTAAAAATGTTTGAGAAATACTAAAAAATGTTGGAATTTAGCTTTGTTGGATGATGTTTCAGAATATCTTATCCTCCATTTTTATCCCTACCAACCTCAGGCCTGGAGTAGAGAAAGCAGTGGTTAGTTTTGAATTCTGTGTTTAAATAAATTTCTAGCAATGACTTCTTCAATAATAAAAGAAACAGTTGAGAAGCAGAGGCATCAGAATAAAAGGTAACTGCAAAAAATTGGATAATACTAAGAGGAATTTTTTTTTACATCCTGGTCAGTATCAATCACATTTATAGCAAACACAGGGTATCAGACTATGAGTCCAACATTACAAATTATCTAGAGGCTTGACCACATTTTACCAATGAGGAAAAAGGAGAAGGTAAGATTTTTCTTGTTTTCCCTAACCCCTTATTAGAAGAAGTAGTAGCCCCCATACCAATGGAATTAGTTACAACATCTTTCTATTATAATTGAAAACCCTCAGATAGAGGTACCTGAAGGTAAAAAAGAAATTTATTAAGTCATATAAGCAAATCATGAAATGAGTGGAAGTTGAGCTGTACTGAGGGTTCACTGGAAATAAGTGCTTGATTTAGCTCTTTTCTCTGCTTCGTGTGTTGGCTTCATCTTCCTTCATGTTCATGTGTAGGCTTTTTCTGAACATCCAAAATATAGCAGTAGGTATCTCATTCTTTTATTTCAACAGCTTCTTAAATACGAGGAAAAATCTCCTATTTGTTATTGTTCCAGAATTTAAAGTCATAGGGAAGAAGTAAAAAACGGTCTGGCTTGAGTCACATGACCATCCCTTGGACCAAGGAGATACGAGAGAGATTAAGTTTTCTCATTCTGTATAACCAGGAAATAATTTTTTAAGGGAAGCAAAGATGACAGGGTGTTGGGCAACCAGAACAAAAGCCCATCCCCTGGGTGCTGGGACTCTAGTGGGAGGGACACACTGGGTTTCTGAAGAGTATGCGCTTCCTCTCCACTAGGAGTGTTTTCTACCCAGCATGCTCCAGTTTTGTCCACCAAGATTATTCATTATAGAAATCAGTTTTAATAGGCTCCCAAATTAGCTTGGTTAAAAGGGGTGTTAGAAAGGGTTGTGAGGGTTATTAGGGGTTAGAAGGACCAACCTTTCCTTCCATTACCATTCTTTTTAAAAAATCCATCCTATGAAACTCAGGAGCCATATTTCATATGAAACAGTATATACAGGTAAGTAAAATGATAATTTCAGATTGCATCGAATTATCAACTTACTTTTCAGAAGTGGTCTAATTGAGATTTCTCCCCAAATGCTATTTTTCCCTACAACCATGTTTGATGCTTTCTTCAAAAAGATCTTCTTGTCTATTCTGAAATATAAATCAGGGTAGTTTTTAAATAAATGATCTTATTTCTACTGTTCATGTGAAAGAGTGCCATAGAGCCCTTTCATTTTCAAAACAATAAATATATTGCTTCCCATGGACAGGTGCCTAAATGTCTACAAGAAATGCACCTATCCTCTTACCTGGATGGGATATTAGTAAGGACAAACCAAATATTATTGGGTTTTCAACTAACATAATCAACATGCTAGTAGTTATATGTTTTAAAAATATATAATCTTTAATGTTTATTTTTGTGAGAATCAGAGACAGAGTGCAAGTGGGGGAGGGATAAAGTAAGAGGGAGTCACAGAATCCGAAGCAGGATGCAGGCTCTGAGCTGTCAGCCCAGAGCCCAGCACGGTGCTTGGACTCACGAACTGCAAGATCATGACCTGGACCAAGGTCAGACGTTTAACCAACTGAATCACCCAGGCACCCCATGTTTTCTTTGTTTTTAAATTTTAAATGAAATAAATTTTTTCTGGCATAGTTGCTATTTTCTGCCTATATGTAAAATTTTAAAATTTTATGTAATTATAAAGAAGAAGAAATAAATTTCTGTGATGTCTATCCATAAATGGGATATTGATATGTAACAACAAAAATATATGTGTATATATATATGTGTGTATATAAATGTGTGCATGTCTATATCCATCTATATCTATATCTATATATCTATATCTATATATATCTCCTTTAACAATAAAAGCTTACTTACCTAGTCCAACTTTAGACCTAATTAGTGAACTTCAGTGAACCTAATACAATGTTAATTATGGGTTCTATTTAGGGAGAGAAGAGGCAGCAAATTGTAGAAAAAGTGGTTTATGGGTGTAATCAGGGAACTGACATCTACTCTGCTGCTTGTGATCTTGAGAGGAACACTGTCACAGATCCCAGGATCCTTCTTCCTTGTCCACAGCAAGAGCTCTTTCATGTGATGGAGTAACATCAAGGGGAAAAAAAAGAGAGGAAAAATACCATTTCCCCAAAAATCTAATCTTAAAGGATTTTGTTAGTCAAATTGTGCTTAGCATGCCAAAGGAAAGTGTTGCTTTCCTACCTGCCGTTAGTGACAGAAATATTCATTAACATCTCACAAACTAAAATAGTAGAGGAGCTTCTTCATGCCCCTCTCCACTCAGCACCTACTGTAACCATAGCAACTTACATGCATGTACAGAGGACAGGACAAGATGCCCCTAATTCTGGCTTGTCCAAATGTCCTGCCTCATGCTTGGTATTCCCTGAATTACAGCTCAAGCAGAAATTAAGGCATGTAATGTTCTTATTTTCCAATTCTGTGATCAGTCTTCCTGCTTTTGAATCTGCAGTGAGGGTTGTGGAGATAGTCAGCTGTGCCTCAGTTTGAATCTCGCCATCTTGACTCCAGTGGTGTCTGGGCTCTTGTAACTTGGTGAAAATGCCATCTGAAAGGCTGGAGCTGGTGTCCCCACAGATTGTATGGAATTGTAAATCTGTCTTCTTGGATAGACATAGAATAAAAGAACAAGAGTCAAAGAGAACACCTAGTACAGTCGAAAGAGCTTGAACTTTAAAGTGAGACTGGCCTTTTTGAATCTCAGTCCTGCATATCCTACTAGAAGGAATTTAGGTTAGTCACTTCCATGTCTAAGTACCTGTTTTCCCATTTTCAAAACAGAGAGATTGATAGATACTTCTTAAGATCATTGGCATGATTTGGTGAGATCATAGAAGACCCCTAGCATAAAGTAAGCTGAACAATAACAAAAACAAAACAAAACAAAACAAAAGGCAGCAAATGGTCTGAATCACAGTCTCCCCTCCCTTTCAATAGTTAACCAGAAAGAGGAGAAGATACAGTTTGGGGTAACAGACAAGTAGAAACTAAAACTTCAGAAAAAAATCTCAGATAAATCTGAAATTTCTGTTGGTGCGTTGGCATTGATTCCTACGTGACAAACCCAAACGTCGCTCCACCTTAGCAACTGAGCGTGTCCCTTGAATCTTCTATAATAATCTCGCAAGTCCTTCAGCTGGTGACTCGGTGCAGCTCTCCTCTTAACAACATCTGGAGAAGACAGCTTGACGAGGTAGCCCCGCTGAGCTTTCCAGGGGAACATTGATGCTGAAAACCATTTAAAGAAACTGATCTTTTAAAAGATCAAACTCTCTAGAGTTACCTTAAGAAAGCAGGTCTAGAGACCGGGGAGCATCATACATCAGTGGTTCCCTCACTAGCTCACGCTGATTTGTGAAGCAGACGCCACCCAGCTGAGGGCTGGGTTCATTGCGGTTCTCACGCTTCCCACTGCTGAGAGAATGGGATGTTATACAGCACTAAAGTCCTCAGTCTCTCTCAAGATTTCATTTCCCAGGTACCTAAGGGATTTGGCCAAAGTCACAAATGCCTCCTTGCATTTCTTGTTCCTGAGAGCAACCCCAAATATCCCCCAAATTCCTTGAGGCTAGCGATGCAAAAATAAACTTTCAAGCAGCCTCTGGATTACTATTTCAATAATCATGTTATATTCCAAGAAGTGAATTTTAAGCCACCAAGGTCAAGCTGATATGTTACTAGTCATTTTCTAGCTGCTGTGGGGAAGTTAGCATAGAGAGGGCCCTGCATTCCGTGTCAGCTGACAAGGGTCCTAATCCCAGCTCTGTCACTAGGCAATTATGTGAATTTATGTGAATCTTTCAATAGCTCTGGACCCAAGGGCCTTCATCTATGCAGACTAAATTATTTCTGAGCTCCTATTCAGGACTAAGATTCTATGATATGTACCCTCAATTTGCTATTGCTTGCATAGCCAGGTGGATTGAATGCATCTCAGAAGTGCTAACCATCCTTCCTGAGAACACTTGCACACAAGGGTATTAGGTAAATAAAAAAGTGTTTCTCTTTGAAGAAAAAAGAAAAACCCTCTTTGCACCATGTCTTCAAATTAATACTTAATGCATTAATATAAAGTTCATGCACACAATGTTTTCTATTCCTTTCATTTTATTTGGCAAATGTGCATTTGGCAAGTATGATGTACTAACCAATATATCAAATAGATGACAAATATATCTTTTGTCAATCATGGGGCTCCTTAAATACTTCCAAACTGGAGATACTATTCAATAATTTTATTTTGCTTCTAATTGTTTTGCAATGATTTCATTTCTGCTTTGATGCCCAAATTATATGATGAGTGTATTTTCAAATTCAGTTTTTTAATTCAGTATTTTAATTCTCCAATTAAAATACCAGTGGATAATAGAATGGCTTTCATTTTCAATAACTGTAGCTATTAGTCATGAATGGATTTCTTCACTGACACAGATCTAGTAATGCTCATTAGTTATGATGCCACTAACAGTAGATCACAGCTTCTACTGACTTTCATTCCTGCACACTACATGGTTACCCAGATTAAATTCCCATCTTTAAAACATCAAATAGGATTTATACAAACTTTCATTGGAGAAAATCACCATATATGATGCAATAATATATACACACTCCTGGTATCCTGGGCTCAGATGAAAGACGACAGACCCGAGGCAATCACTTTTGTAATTCTGCTTTAGCTACTGCTGTGAAAATACTTAGACAAAAATATACCAATGAGCCATGTGAAATAATTTCGCAGGGGCAAAACGCTACAAGTGGTATACTTATGTATGCAGTCACTGAGACAGGTAGAGCCTGTGTGTGTTCCGATCTAATTTTCAAAATCTTTTTTTCTTTATGCTTTAATTTGTTAGAATTATTGAGCTCCTTTGTAAAACTTGATATCCATAGTCACAACAATAATAGCTGCTGCCAAACTCAATGGTAATTAAAGAAGTTGGACTAATAGTTGCTTTATCAACCAATAGAGATATATCAAATCTTAATTGGAAGTGCTTATGTTTTCTCGTACATGAATTGCCCATAGTCAGAGATAACCCTAAGGAAAGGTAAAGCTCATTATCTCAGGGATATTGTAGAAGTCTTAAGGACCTCAACAATAACCTCTGGGGAAGACACACAGAAAGAGGTGGCTCATTTGCTTATGTACAATAAAATATGTAGATTTTAATGGCAGTGTCACCAATGGAATATCTATAATAGGTCAGCCACTCTGTTGCTCATGATTATATAGAGCAAGTCAAAGAGCTTGTCTCAAAAGCCTCAAGCAGAGGAGAAAACAAGGAGACAGACAGAGGCCAATGAGTATGATCGGTTCTTTTTTGGGTGCCACACGCAAAAACCTGCTATGATGCCTATCTCTGGATGAGGTGGTCAAGGCTTCACAGATGAGGGGCATGCATCTGAAACAATGCTATCTAAAACAACGTTCTTGGATGGACAGAAATCTTCCATCAGAAAGGCAATAAAAAAACTAACAAATGTATGTCCCACATACACAGACGTTTTTGAATTTTATCAACATGAGTCAGCCAATCAAAGCTGGTTTATAAATAAGTGACTTTACTAAAAGTTTTCTACATCAGTAAGACTGTAATGTAGAATTTAGGGTCAGTGATGATTTTCCAAGGAAGTAAAATAGTAAAAGTTGCTTGGTTTCTTTTTCTAGCCTTTTTTCTCAATATCCCAGCAGCTATAACATAGATGAGTCAAGTGGGTAATGAGTTTACTCAACAGCAATCACAGCAATGCATATTTATATACGTATAGCTCACATGCATCTACAGGTGGGTGTAACTAGTCCCTAATTCTGAGATAGAGAAAATATTCATATGAACAAAAATGTCCAGTACCAATGTGATGTGTGATTAAGTAGTTATACACAGAAGAAACTTTAAGATCACAGGGGAAGAAATGCTTACAACAACTTTCAGATCTGGTTAAAGTTAGTGGTTCTGACTGTATGGACTTTTGTGTGATTTCTCCCCCATCAATGATAGACCATTATAGAGACTTGATTTAAAATGTTCAATATAGGGGCACCTGGGTGGCTCAGTCAGTTAAGTGTCCAACTTTGGCCCAGGTCATGATCTCATGGTTTGTGAATTTGAGCCCCATGTCAAGCTCTGTGCTGACAGCTCAGAGCCTGGAGCCTGCTTTGGATTCTGTGTCTCCCTCTCTCTCTACCCCACCCCCCCTCTCAAAAATAAACATTAAAAAAATAAAATGTTCAATATAATGCTGCAATAAACATAAGTGATATATATTTTTTTAATTTGTGCTTTTGCTTTCTTCAAGTAATTATCCAGAAGTAAAATTACTGGGTTGCATAGTATTTTGATTTTTATTATTTTGAGGAACTTCCATACTGTTTTTCATAGTGGCTGCATCATTTACAATAGTCAAGATATAAAAACAACCTATATGCTCATCAATAGATGAATGGATACAAAGCAAATGTGGTATATACATACAATGGAACATTACTCACCCATAAAGAAGACCAAAATCTTGCTATTTGTGATAACAGAGAGGGACCTACAGAGTATTACGCTAGGTGAAATAAATCAGACAGAAAAAGACAAATACCACATGATTTCACTAATATGTGGAATCCAGAAAACAAAACAAAAAACGACAACAACTACACACCCACACACACACAAAACTAAAATAGACTAATAAATACAGAAACTGGTAATAGCTAGAAGGAAGAAGTTGCAGGGGTGCGCAAAATAGATGAAGGGGATTTAAAGGTGCAAACTTCCAGTTTAGAATAAATAAGTCACAGGGATAAAGAATACAACATAGTAAATACAGGCAGTAATTGTGTAATAACTTTGTATGGTGACAGATGGTAACTATATTTCTCCTGGTGAGCTTTCTTGTCAAATAACTATGTTGTACACCTGAAGCTAACATCATACCGTATGTAATTTTAAAACTTAAGTAAATACTGATAAGGAGGGACTTTAAAAGTAAATAGTCCAATATATCCAACTGGAAACATTCAGGTAACATTCAAACTGCAAAGTAACTTTCAACCTACAAACCAAATGAGGCATTTGTAGAGTGACTGGTTTCAGAATCCTGTAAACTCCCCACATGTCTTCTTGAATACATCCCTTAGCATCATGGATCATGAAGAATGTGGACAAACAAACCAAACATTGCTACCCCCGTGTGATTAGAATTGGCTGAATGCTTTCCTTAAGAAAATGCCAACCCCAGTAAAGATTCACTGGGGTTTGAAGAAGTCTCAGGAATTATACTTTGTTGAGTGAAGTATGGGTTTCTATAAACAGGAAAGGCAAAAAGTACAAACTGTTTATTACCGGGGCACCTGGGTGGCTCGGTGGGTTAAGCGTCCAACTTCAGTTCAGGTCATGATTTCACCGTTTGTGGGTTTGAGCCCGGCATAGGCTCTGTCCTGACAGTTCAGAGCCTGGAGCCTGTTTCAGATTCTGTATCTCTCTCTCTCTCTGACCCTCCCCTGCTCATCCTGTCTCTCTCTTTCTCTCTCAGAAATAAATAAAAAACATTAAAACAAATTTTAAAAACTGTTTTTTACAAATGAAAGGGGAAAAAAAGACTGTGCAAAGATGTAAAACTACAGTCTTTAAGGAGAGAACATGGAACTGAGAAAAAATAGATACTACTTTTATTGAAGGAAAGTGGGAACCCATTTAAAAGATCTTGAGATGGAAACTGGCCATACACCCACTAATGTGGATAATATGATTCAAAATCAGAAATGGTGATGATTAAGTCTATTTTTTATAATTGGGGATATTTCAATGTTATCATACTTTGTTTTCATCAATTGATTTGTTCATCTATCCATTCATCCAGCTTTAATCAGGTCTATTCTGTGTATATTCATTCAACATTTATTGAGTGTTTATACTTGCTCGCTATTTTGCCAAATTCTGTGGATTTTGAGTGATTTTGCCAAATTCTGTGCACGGAGGATGGATAAACAATAGCAACCAACATAAAATTACCATGTGAGAGATAATTGTATGTTGTCTTTGAAGAATTATTTCACCTTTTATCTGACATGATAGTGTGTGTATATGTGTGTGTGTGTGTGTGTGTGTGTGTGTGTGTGTGTGTGTGTGTTAGCCACAGTAGGGTTATGTAACATTTTAGAATCCAGAAGCTACAAGCGATTCCTTTTTGCATATGCTTGCTTAAGGGGAGAAAAGTATATATAAACATTATTAACTAGAAGTAAACTTAATTTGTTAGTAGGAAATGAAATTGTTTCTATCCATTCCATATGTAACAGTTCTTAGAAACCAAAATGTTGAAATGAGAGTTTATTTTTTAAGACTCAGACCATATTTGTTGAAGGTTATAGAAAGAGACAGTGTCGACATTAACTTGTCTATCTAGTTCATAGAAAGTCAAAATGCTATTATTTAAAATCGTGCCCAGCTTAAACACTACCCACGAGCCATCTGATCTCCCTGCCTTTTGAATTCACCCTTCAGTTTGGTGTTAAATCTCAAGCAGTTTCTCACAAAAGTAAATTTCTGAGTTTCTTTTCTTTATTTTTAGTGAAATATAACTGACATTCAACATTATATTCATTTCAGGTGTTATAACATCATGACTCAGCATTTGCATACATTGTGAGATGATCACAAGTCTAGTCACCATCTGTCACCATACAAAGTGACAAATTTGTTTTCCTTGTGATGAGAACTTTTAAGATTTACTTCCATAGCAACTTACAAATTTGTAATACAATATTACTGACTATGGTCACCCTGCTGTCCATTACATTCCCATGACTTATTTATTTTACAACTGGAAGTTTGTACCTCCTGATTCTCTTCACTTACCCCCTAAGCCTCCTCCCCACAGCAACCACCAACCTATTCTCTGCATCTATGAGTTTTGTTTTGTTTGTTCAGTTGTTTTGTTTTGTTTAGATTCATATTCATGTGAAATCACATGACACTTGTCTTTCTCTGACCTATTCACTAAGCATGATGCTCTCAGGCTCTAATGACATTGTCACAAAGGGCAAGATTTCATTCTTTTTTTTTTTTTTTACGATCAGGTACTATTCCATTGTATGTATATGTATGTGATAAATGTAATCCTTCTGCATTCAACTCTCAATCGACACTTAAATTGCTTCCATATCTTGGCTATTGTAAATAATGCTACAATGAACATTAGTGAGTGGATATCTTTTCCAAATAGTGTTTTTATTTTCTTCAGATAAATACTAAGGAATACAATTGCTTGGTCTTGTAGTAGTTCTATTTGCATTTTTTTTTTTTTTGATGACCCTCCAAACTGATTTCCATAGTGGCTATGCCACTTTATCTTAAAAGGGATGGCAACAAAAGCAAAAATAAACAAATGGGACTACGTCAAATTAAAATCTGCACTGTGAAGGAAACCATTAATAGATGAAAAAGGCAATCTACTGAATAGGAAATGATATATGTAAATAATATATCTGATAAGGGGTTAATATCCAAATTTCTAAATTTTTAACCTCAAAAGACTGAAAAAAAAAATGCACAAGGGCTCCCGAGTGCATCAGGTACATCTCTTCAAAGTGTCCTTGATATGGGAAAGATGCTATTTATATCTTGATGACAATAAGAACTGAGAGAAAATAAACATGTTCTCACATATTGATATGTTGAAGGAATTGATCAATAAGCATTTACTGTGTAATATGCCTTTGTGTTATTACTCAAAAAGGCAAAATGCTTTAATCATATACAATCAAAATACACATGTTCCTTATCTGCTTTGGCACTTTCTATTTTGCATACTTGATACGTAAAGACTTTTTAAAGGCAGCTTCTTCTACTCAGTATTGGTAGAGTAGTCTTGTATACAGTTCTAATATGCCAGTATTTTAAAATAAAAAACAGATTTAGCTCTGCTGAGGTAGTGTTTCTTCCAAGGATTATAACAAAGAGCAAGATGCATATGGGCAAAACTCTTGCTATATGTGTGCTGAGGCAAATCTAGACACAGGTATCTACCATAGAGGAATGTATATCCTAAGAGCCAAATGATCCGTTCAGTTGAATAAGAGATCTTTTTTGACTGTTGAGCTAAAATGTTCCATTCTCATCTAATTCTACACAGGCTATTTTATTATTTAGAATACGATTTTGCTCAGAGTACGTCTGCCTCTTCTTCAATATTATTAAATGGTCATTAGAGGCTGCTGCATAGGGAACGTATAAATGAAATGATATGAGAGGTGTAGCAGTTTCAGGAGACAAGATGATAAATGACTCTGAGGAGAGCTGGCTCAAAGAAAAAATAACAATAAGGGCCTATGGTAGATGCAGTCTTCACAGAGAGCACAATAACTCAGCTGTCACAGGTTACTGGGTTCTTGGAGGGCTGACAATGAAGTCAGTGAATAAAGCTGATTCCATAGAATGACTCGAACCACAGGCTTCGAAATAAACACTCAATGAAGTCGCTATTGCCACATGTTCATCTGGACCACTTCCCAACAAACGTGGAAATATCATCACTCAAGAGAAAGGTTGATGTTGGTCCTCTGGTGCGGAGCATGGATAGGAAATTCTGAACTCTGAAAGGAAAATAAAGTTGGAAAGATGTTTATTTCATTTTACAGCAGGCTTTACCTTACTGTCTCCTTGCAGGTGCCCCACTAGGATATGAAAAGGAGTCAGAGGGACAATGGTACTCACCCTGTGACAGAGGGGTGAAGGTTCAAACACTAGAGATATTTTAATTCTTTGTGGGGAGGGGCACACCACCCTTCTCATCTTGTTCCCATACTAGAAGATACCGACAGAGGAAGGGAGGAAGGAGGAGAGATAGACGACAGCAGAGACAGACAGACAAAAACAGAGATAGACACAGACACAGTGCAGAGAGGGGGAGAAAAAGAGATGTATCAGGAATCAATGAGCCTCCTTCAATGCCAATGAGCTGGTGTTTCTTGTCCTGGTGAAATTTTATGGACAGCACAGGCAGATGATGAACAAGACAGAGAGAATTCTTTAAGGTGGTGTTTTTCAACCTTGACTGCAATATAGAATGACCTAGAAAAGCTAATTTATAATCATCCATTCCTGGGTCCCAACCCAGACCAATTAAATCAGAATTTCTGGAAATATAAATCTCCATAGGTAATTTTAAAAAGAAGCAAAAGTTTGAAAACTGCCAGTCTAAAAGTATAGGGAAAAAATGAGATGTATCTTGATACAGTTGACTATTCATCGTGTTATTTGAATTTGTAAAGTTTGAATTTACATGTTATGGTAATAAATATCGTCCTTGACACAGCATCAGAATAGATATAATAAACAATTGTGACAGGACTCATTGACCTCAAGATACTTCAGATAAACATGAGGTTTCTCCTAGGTGCTAAACATTCTTTACATGATGTGATACATGCATATCTTAAGAGCTAAACATACAACATGTTTTTTTATGCCAATGTATGTGGATTTGACCATTTGTTAGCAATTGAACAAATTGGGCATTTTACACTTTTGTTAGTGTTGTCATGTAGGGGAAATTGTGAAGATAACTTGAAAATTTATTTCTAAGATACATGGGGTAGTCCTGGACTGTCACCAGACTGAAGCTTGAGTCTGGTTCTTACCCCAAATTTGGGTGACAACCTGATATATCTAAATATTATTATCATTACTATCAATAGTTTTTTTTTATAAAACTGACTTGGTAATATTTCCCATGAAATACAGAGAAAATTAAACATAGAATAACAATGTGCTGTGTGGATACAGGCAATATATAACAAGAAGCTATTTTGACATTCTACTTAGCATAGGTTTTCCTTGATATTTCTCTTATATTGGAAACACATTCATTTGGTTTTAGAAGCTGAGGACCGGAAATAAGATTTAAGTTTTAGACAAATATATGATGAAGTTGAGCTAGTATTTCCCCACTCCCTGGAGTAGGAAATACAATTTCCACTTGAAGCCAGGGATGATAAGTGGGAACCAAATGCTTCACATGCTGGTGTTCTCCTGAAAAATGATGTTCCATCTGATCCAAGCTCAAGGGAATAGAAGGATAAGAGAAACTTCAGATAGCTTTTGGGAAATATGAAAAGAAATGGTTCTAATTCTTTGCTTTAATAATATATTCCTGAGCAATCACAATTCTGTTCCCAGAGAGGCAAAGAGAAAGAGTTTTGCAAATGAAGGCCAAGGTCGTTATAGAGAGAAGGTCACAGCTCCATCAGAGAGGTACTAAATGCAGCAGAATTGCTCCTAAAGGAATAACAAAAGAGCTTTCAAAGCCTGGATTCAGAGGTGCATCTTGTTTAGTAAGAAAAGTCAACATAGCTGAACCCTTCATGTAGTAAAGGTGAGATAGGACCAGGAATGCTTTAGTGGACACCATGTCAAATGTCCCCATCCACAATCCTGGGCACTATTGCATAGCCACTAGCACTTCATCATACTTCAAAGAAAACCAAGCAAATGGTAGAGAGAATCTCCAGTGCGGTTGACATTTTTTTTTCATAATCCATCAGAATTGCATTTAAAATAGAAATGCATTTATTGTGAGGTGTTAAAATCACACTTCATGCCCACCTGAATCTGTGGCCTAGATTTGTAGCTAATATGGAATGTGTATTGATAGCATACAGAACACAACAAAACAAAATGCACACACACATGTCTCTCATAGGCCGAACTTCTCTGACTCTCTAGATGGTTGATGACTTACACTTCAGTTAATTTTGCTGTTCAGCCTATTATTTATGATCACCTGAATTCTTGCTCTATTTTTTTATCTTGTACACTGTTTACTGCTTCATGGTTCTTTTCACTGTTTTTTATTTGTTTGTTTGTTTTTGTTTTTTTCTGTGTTTGACTCAACTTGGACTTCAAGCAAGCCAAAGCTTTCAAGTTGATCCTAGTGAGCCAGGCTACCAAACCCAGACCAGCCAGGTCATGTATTAGGCAAATGCAAACTGAACTCTACTCTTTATACAGTGTTAGCCAGCAAAGCAATGAGGAGTTACACACACACACACACACACACACACACACACACACACACACACAATACCACAGTTTCACTGTGTATTTGTAAGCTGAAATTCTTCAAACTGTCATGTGAGAGGGTTATGTCTTCAATTTATTAATTGACTGCAGTACTGGCTTTTCCTTTAGGGAGACTAACAAAACTAGGTCTGAAGAGAAGAGGAGTGAGAAGGTCAATTGGCAACTAAAATTAGATGAAGAGAGAATGATCTGGGATCAGGAGAGAGCTGGGTTCCTCTATTGCCAAAGAGCACGATGTACATTCTGCCCTACATGTAACTGCCATCCCTATACCACACACCAACCAAATATGCAAACAAGTAAAAAAAAAACAGTAGAAGACCTAGATTTCCTGATAAGAAGTGAGTGCATAAAGAGAGCATCTTGTCTTCCTTTTCTGAAAATATGTTAACTCGTTTATCTTGACCACCTCTTCAACTAACCCCTGTTTTTACCTATGGTGAACCAGAGAATGCTGCAACAGAGACTCAGCATCAGGGCAGTTAAAGAAAATGGAAACACAAGTATATTTGTCTCATGTAGCAGTACTTAGGTCTCAAGTCGCAGTACTGCCGGGCATGTTTAAGAATTGAGGCAGAGAGGGATGCCTGAGTGACTCAGTGAGTTAAGCTTCTGACTTCAGCTCAGGTCATGATCTCATGGTCTGTAGGTGATCTCTCATTCCCTGGGTTCGAGCCCCATATTGGGTTCTGTGCTGTCAGCTTGGAGCCTGGAGGCTGCTTCAGATTCTGTGTCTCCCTCTCTCTGCCCCTCCCCCTCTCATGCTCTGTCTCTGTCTCTCAAAAATAAATAAACATTAAAAATTTGAAGAAAAAAAAGAATTGAGGCAGAAAGGGACACCTGAGTGGCTCAGTCATTTGAGTGACTCTTGATTTTGGCTCAAGTCCTCGTGTGATCGAGTCCCAGTCTCTCCCTCTGCCCCTCTCCCTCACTCTCACTGTGTCTCTTAAAAAAAAAAAAAATCGAAGCAGGGGACGGGTGCCCTGTTCACCTACGGAGGAACCAAAGAGAAACAGAAACAGTAAAGGGTATCCTTAAGGGGGTCATCAGTATTTCCACAACCAAAGAATGCCCCAAACCCCGCAAAAACGAACCAGCATAGGTTGTATTTTCTGTTTCACAACTCTGTGGCCACATGCCAGTTGCAAAGAATAAGAACATATTCATGAGCAAGTCAGAATCTGTCCTGTTAAAGGCCTGTGGGATGAAGGCCAGCATCTGCTCTGTCATTTGAATTTGATTATAGAAAAGACAAATCTGAACAGAGTTCTGACCTGGATATTAGAAAAGGAGAGGATTTTTTTTTTTTTTTTTTTTTTTTTTTGGTGNATAGCCTCAGTAGCAAGAGCATTTAGACCCATCTGGATATCTGTGAGACACTTGTTAGAGGTGGGAGGTTAATTTAGCATATTCTCACTTCTTATACATTTATATACATGAAGCATATTTCCTTTGAATCTAATTTTTATTGATTGATTTGTAGATATAATAATTTTACTTGTTCTGAACATGGACACTTCCTTTCTCACTCCACCATCATCAGCTGGCCTCAATACATGGTAGTATATTCAGTGTTAAAAATATGCCACAACTCCCAAAACCCTGGAATGTACATAATTTGACAAGTGAAATGGCCGGCGAGCATGAAGTCTCATTATTCATTGGTAAGTACCTGAAATCTGTGTCTAGATATTTAAATATAAACAGTTCCTGATATCTGGACTGTGACAGATGTAAGTCATGTTATCACACTTTAATTGCCTCCATTACTAAATTCATTACTTCTTTCTGGCTATAAGAGGACCCTGTGTAAGTTCATGGGGTTCAACTGCTTCGGGTGAGAGAGAAATCATCCCTTGTCCATGGGTACGTTGCTGGAATTCTATTGATACTCATCACACTTCGAGCCCAGGTTACATGAGACGAACAGCTGAAATGATCCATGGGGAGTTCGCTGCAATGTGGGCTCCCTCAGAAAGGCAAGTGCCTATCACATTTTCCAGTCTCTGCCTGTTCATATCATCTTGTCTCCTGAAGCCCATGGTGCAGTGTCGTAACTAGAGGGACATTTTGCTTTTCCTAGATAAAGGGTCTATTTCACCATCAACATTCTTTTCCTGCCATTGAGAAAAAATTTATTTTTTAAGCAAAATCTCCATGGTGCCATGCCGAATTATGCAATGAGACTTTAAGTTCCGCAGAAGCATATGAAGTCTGAAGGGTAGAACTGAAAATACAAGATCACATTTCCTTAGTTGCTGACAGAAATGGGACAATTAACTCTGTCTTATACGTGCACTTTGGGGTACATTTTGTTGGTGGTTGATATTTTTCAATAATATCCTCTCTAGAGCTTTCCTGTCTCTGATTATCAGCTGATAATCTTCAAATCCCTTTGCCCTTTTCTCTTTCATGCAGGTATTTAAGCTCCTTCATTTATAGGTTTATGTAATGTATTCTCTGAGCGCTTGTCAGAGCTGTTGCTCTATGTTTTCTCAGCATCTTTCTTGGCAATTGATGACTAGGATTTGTACCTGCCTTGAAAGAAACTTAGTCTATGGTGAAATTATGTCAAATTAGTTGACTGAAAAGTGAAAAATGCAATTTATCTCTTTTGTACTCTACAAGAAATTATTTAACAGATACATTTACATTTAAATATGCTAAGCATTCTGCTAGGTACTCGGCAAATGCAATGTCTAATACACAATCCCTAGGGTTGGGGTAGACAGCTTGAGAGCATTGCTAGAGTAGACAGAGAGAGAAAAGCACGAGGCAAGAAAGGAGGATGGCAGATGGGAGATGAGCAGGAAGCACCCAGTCTCCACCCAGAGACTGTCCGGTCTCCCTTAGACCAGCCGCATTTTCAGTTCAGCACAGCTTGATAAACAAAAGATACTGGCTGAAAGACTTTCCGAACTTTGAAGCATCCCTGCTTAAGGAAAGCCTTGTCCACTAGTACCCCCAAGGATGTTATAATATTATTATAATATCATGTGCATGGCAGTTTCAACCCCCCACCCTCTTGCCGTGGGTTTCTGCTTAGGCGCTCATGGAAAGATAGTGGACAGGGACGTGCGCAGAAGTTTGGGGAAGAAACTAGGGCAGATCTGAAGGGTGGTGTCATAATGAAGAAATGGGAAGGAGGAGACCAAATAAAATAGTATAAAGAAAACAAAACAAGACAAGACAAGACAAAACAAACAAACTATATATATATATATATATATATCATTGCAGAGCTCAGCGGGCTGTTACCTCCCTTCAGGTCAACCCATGGCTTTTGCCTTCCAAAATAAAATCTTGCTGCTTTAACTCTCTATCTCGTATTTCCCCTGAATTCTTTCCTTTGAGAAGACCCGAGGAATTTTGCAATCCATACCCGGTAACAAGCATCACATTAACAAAGTGTAAAAATACAAGTTACATGAAATATAAGGCATGAGAAAATGAGTGACATCTGACTCAAGTTCTGTTTCGCCATGCTAGCTGTGAAACCCTGAGCAAGATATTTACTTTGAACTTGGTTTTCTCATTTGCATAATGGGGTGATAAAAATAATGCCTGCTCTGAGGAAGAAATAGGAGCATCACCATAAAGTTCTTAGGACACTGTCTGGCGCACACTCAGCGTTAAATAAATGTTAGTTATTTTTACTATTATCCTTAAAGCAGAGTCGAAATACAGAATTGTTCTCGGAACCATAGTTGCTAGGGAGGGAGAAAATGTGTCTCTTGAATAAATGTAGAAAAAAATAAATAAGTGTCACAAAGGGAATGAGCTACCTGCATGGATCTTTATGGATTAGTAGAAACGTCCTCTGGCTCTGACCAGCTGTTAACATGTGTGTGTCTGTGTGTACATGTGAGTGTACCTGTGTTTATACGTGTGTGTTGGGGGCGCTCAGAGATAATTTTAATTTTCATTTTGTATTTTTTTATTTTCCAAATCAAGAACTAGAATCAT
>NW_027532163.1:1493164-1618782 GCF_008692635.1 Crocuta crocuta
CTGCAACATAATTTTATCTTGAATATATATATATATTATATATATACACACATATATAATATATGTTATATATAATATATATGTGTATATATATAATATATGTTATATACACATATATTATATATATGTGTATATATATATATTATATATATACATATGTAAAGTATATATATGAAGTTTGGGGGAATGTATACAATCAAATGGAAGGTGAGGAACCAGGTCCAGAGAAGTGAGAATCCCAACACTCATGGTACTAGAGACTATTCAAGAGTATCCTTTGGAATCTTCTGCTAAATTGAATAAACTTCAACTGCTTCTTTCATGCTTCCCCTCAAGATTCAAGATTCTTGTTTAGGTCCTGCCTCTGCCTGCCTCCACTGCCTGACATTTACCCTGCTTTAAAGGTGTCCATATCAGAATGCACCACACCCCTGACGGGGTCACACAGAACTCAACAACGTCTTATTCCTCTGGAATATGGAAGTTCCTGAATAAGGAGACTTCCTGGGTGAAGGGTCCTGCCACCAGCCAGAGGGAGAGGGAGAAGAAGAGGGACAGCCTGTGATTCTAGGGCAGCTGCCCAGAGGGGGTTTGCATAATGCGGGGTGCAGACTCATCGTGAGAGGTGTTCCCTGTTGCAAGGAGGAAATCAGAAGTGCAGGGCCAGGTGCCTCTGCCTTGATTTAGAGGGACTGACAGAAGTAAGTAAGCTGGGATGTCAGGGGTGGTATCTGCAGTGGCCGCTGGTGACGGCTTAGCCAACTGCCCTCTTGCTGTCAGTGTCTTACTGCTTCCAGTCCTGTTTCTCCACAGTTCCCATGAGATGGAGACTGATTGGTCCCATGAGATGGAGACTGATTGGTCAAGGGACACCCCGTGTGTTTCCTTCTGATTTACAGTTCACCACAACCCCACATATTGCAAGCTGGTTGATCCCCAAAAGGAGAGACAGTGAATACCGCACAGCTAGATGATCAGAAACAGCAGCTCGTAGCTTGAGGGGGTGACCCCCAATCTTTAAAGTCTTGAAACTTTTTTCCCCTTCTTGTATGTGTTATCATAAATGCAAGAAAGATGAGCAACACATGTTTGGAGGAAGATAACGTATGTAGGAAGAGACAGGAATAGAGAGAGGACAGAGGGAGTGAGATAGATTAAAAAATGTATCAAAATAAAAATAAAGATAGCATTCAGAGTTTAAATTTTAATTCATATGTCTGAAATGTGTGTTATACACCAAACTGTGCATATCATGAATCTCCCCCTCAAATGGCTTTAGGTCGGTTACAGAATATTATGAGGTATGCTAATTTTCAAAAAAATCATAAAGTATTCATCATAGAATAAAAAATTTATTCAAAAATATTGAATTATTTTTAATGAACTTTCACAATCATATTCATATGGTTGTATTCTGTAACATTTCCACAGACTCTTTTCCATATACATGCATGTATATTATGAATCAAATGATTCAAAAAGATGAACAAAATATTACAGAAAAGTAAAAAACCTTATAAAAGAGTCCCATTCATCAAAATAGACGATTAAAATATTTATTTAACTTATGTATTCTTTATAAATTAATTGCCCATATTTTCTGACCACTTAGCCATAATTAGGGTTAGGCTGAGGGGAGATAATAACTGTCCTAGAGATCATGGCATTATTACTGCAAATCTTTAAAGAAGAATAAAAACATTTCACCAAAATACAAACATACGGTTTAATGACATTAATAATTTCAAATCAGATTCAAAATGGACTTAATGCTAGATACTTTCATTCTGTGCATCACTGAACAGCAAGAAATTTCTCTGTGACAATTTTTCTGACTCACAAGTTAAAAATAATCCTCGACTGTTCTTCATTTCATAACAATATGTTAATGACTCTATTGTAATACAAACAACAGTCATATTATTTAGTTACAAGCATCCATTCTAGGCGTATGTTAGAATCAACTAAACCAGATGCTTATCTGTGTCCTTGTGATATCAACACCTAGCACAGGGCCAAACTTCTGATAGTAGAACTCAATGCGATTGATATTCATGTTCAATAATAAAATAGTTGTCACATGATAAAGGAAAGAAAGGGGGAATTAGACACAAAACCTAATTTTGTCCACTCTCAGTTCCACTGTTGACCAACTTTGTACTCTTGGGAAAAGAACTCCTTTTCTGTTGTCTGTGAAAAAAATACATGACTCTCTGAGTCGTTTTCAGAGGAAAAGTGGTAAAGTATATCCTAAGAGATATGTAAAATATGGTTTGGGGATTCAACATGCTCCTACATATCCTTGAAAATAATGCTTCCTGTTCAATATCCAGGAAAATATAAGGGCACTGTGGCAATTAAAGGAGAGAGGGATGTACAGAAGATTGGATATTTTCCTTAAAGTATTGACAAACCCTGGGCATTTGAAAATATGTTTGCATTAAGCTCATTTTGGCTCCTGTCTAGGAGTCTTGGGAGCCAGTGAGATGAAATAATTCAGGGAAATTCTTTTAACAGTGTTTATTGAGCACTTTGGAATTAGAGATTCTGTTAGCTATTATGAATATTCATAAACCAACAGAAACAAATTTTATTCTGAAAAGAAATGCAGACAAGGAAGTAAAAATAATAATAACATGATAAATCAAAGGAAATATGATGGAAAGGCATTAGAGCAGTGGTTTATGTCATTTATCTCAGGATATTTGCTCTTCAGTTCTTACGATAACGAAACTGTAAAAACAGTGTTGCATCAGGACCACTTCCTACGGGCTCAGGTGTGCAGGTTGTGGGCATCTTTTCAAACTTTTTTTTCAGTGATGTGTTAATAGCTTGAATTTGTCCTTGCTGGGGGTATTTACACCAAAGGCATAGACAAATATTAGAAATTGAGACTTTCCTTTACCACAACATCTAACTCAGCTTTTCAAATGTTTATATGACAATGGTTTTATACTACTGTATACAATTCTAAAATAAAATAGTTGAAAAGAAAAGCAAAATACTTTTATGTCTTTAGGCTAGTGCTATAATAGTAGGGGACTTCATTTCTCCACTTACAACAATGGATAGATCATCTAGGCAGAAAATCAACAAGAAAACAATGTCTTTGAATGACACATTGGATCGGATGGACTTAACAGATATTTTCAGAACATGTCATTCCAAATTAGCAGAATACACATTTCTTCTTGAGTGCACATGGAACATTCTACAGAATAGATCACATGCTAGGTCACAAATCAACCCTTAACAAGTACGAAAAGATTGAGATTGTACCATGCATATATTTTCAGACCACATGCTATGAAACTTGAAATCAACCATAGGAAAAATTTTGGAAAGACCATGAATATTTGAAGATTCTACTAAAAGAAGAAATGGGTTAACCAAGAAATTAAAGAGGAAATTAAAAAGTACATGGAAGTCAATGAAAAAGAAAAACAACAGTCCAAAACCAGTGGGACCAGCAAAGGCAATCATAAGTGGGAACTATTTCACAATCCAGGCCCTCCTAAAGAAGGAAGGAAGGTCTCAGAATACAAAACGTAACCTTACACCTAAAGTGCTGGAAAAAGTACAGCTAATAAAGCCCCAAACGAGCAGAAGAAGGGAAATGATAAAGATTAGAGCAGAAATCAATGATGTAGAAATAGAAAAAACTACAGTAGAACAGATCAATAAAATCAGGAACTGTTTCTTTGAAATAATTAACAACATTGATAAATCCCTAGCCAAACTGATCAAAAAGTAAAAAGAAAGGACCCAAATAAACAAAATCATTAGTGGAAGAAGAGAAATCACAACCAACATCACAGAAATATAAATAGTAAGAGAATATTATGAGCAATCATATACCAACAAATTGGGCAATCTGGAAGAAATGGACAAATTCCTAGAAACATATATGAAACAAGAAGAAACAGTACATCTGGACAGACCTGTAACCAGAAAAGAAATTGAATCAGGGGCTCCTGGGTGGCTCAGTCAGTTAAGCGTCCGACTTCAGCTCAGGTCATGTCTCACAGGTTCGTGGGTTCAAGCCCCGCGTTGGACTCTGTGCTGACAGCTAGCTCAGAGCCTGGACCCAGTTTCAGATTCTGTAATCCCCCTCTTTCTCTGACCTTCCTTTGCTCATGCTGTCTCTCTTTCTCTCAAAAATAAATTTAAAAAATTAAAAAATTTTTAAAAATAGAAAAATTGAATCAGTACTCAGAAATCTTCCAACAAACAAGAATCCAAGGTTGGATGGTTTTCTTTAAACATTCTAAGAAATATTTAAAGAATTAACACCTATTCTTTTGAAGCCGTTCCAAAAAAATATAAATGGGAGGAACACTTCCAAACTCATTCTACAAGGACAGGATTACCTTGATTCCAAAACCAGACAAAGACCCCACTAAAAAGGAGAACTACAGGCTAATTTCCATGATGAGCATGGATGCAAAAGTTCTCAACAAGATACTAGCCAATTGGATCCAACAATACAATAAAAGAATTATTCACCACAATCAAATGCGATTTATTCCTGATATGCAGGGCTGGTTAAATACCTCCAAATCAATCACATTAATCAAATAAATCAATACTCACAAATCAATCACATTAATAAAAAAAAAGGACAAGAACCACATGATCCTCTCAGTAGAGACAGAAAAAGCATTTGATAAAATACTGCATCTTTTCTTGATAAAAGTCCCTCAAATAGAGTACGGGCAGAAGGAATATACCTCAAGATCATAAAGGCCATATAGGAAAGACTCATCGTTAATATCATCCTCAATAGGGAAAAACAGAACTTTCAACCTAAGGTCAGGAAGACAACAGGGATATCCACTCTCATCACTGTTATTCCACAGTGTTGGAAGTCCTAGCCTCAGCAATTAGACAGCACAATGAAATAAAAGACATCCAAATCTGCAAGATTTGCAGATATATTTGCAGATAAATGATACTGTATGTGGACAACCCAAAAGACTCCACCAAAAAAAATGCTAGAACTGATTCATGAATTTAGCAAAGTCACAGGTTATAAAATCAATGTACAGAAATCGGTTGCATTTTTATATACCAATAATGAAGCAGCAGAAAGAGAAATCAAGGAATTGATCCCATTTACAATTACACCAAAAGCCATAAAATGCCTGGGAATAAACCTAACCAAAGAGGTGAAAAATCTATAAACTGAAAACTATAGAAAGCGTATGAAAGAAATTGAAGAAGACACACAAAAAATATGGAAAAACATTCCATGCTCACGGATTGGAAGAATAAATATTTTTTAAACGTTGGTACTACCCAAAGCAATCTACATATTCAATGTCATTAGGCTGGGACAGCTTAATATTTTCCGTATTTTTTCCTGTCTGTGAAGTCACGTTTTGCATGCTTATGATAGTTTTAGAATGATTGTCTTCTTTCTTTACTTGTATCTAGGCTACTCTGGAGTGGGGGTGGGGGTGGGGGTGGGGAAGTGCAATAAATAATTCAAAACTCCTAAATAATGATATTCTTCTTAAGATATTAGATAAATTTATTGGAGTGATAATTTTGATTGAGGTTAAGTGATTGCTAAGCATTTTCCCTTTAGCTGATAGTCTCGTCATTACACATCACAGGCAACAACTCTTGTCATATGTTTTAGATCAATGCATAGTAAACGTGAAATACCCACTTGCTAGATGGCTGTGGAAACCAACTGAGCACTAGCTGCGGTGCTTAAATAACTTGAAGTGATAATCACTGGCCCAAACACCAACTGAAATTCAAAGGAGAGCTTTGCTGGATTGAGTGCAGTTTTGCTTCGTACAAATTAATTTCACAGTTTCCTTTTTCACCAGCGATCGCCAAGGACCCATGTCCTACTGCCGGTAAGTAAGACTTCATATGTTTCTCGAAATAATTACTGGTGTGAAATAGAACTTGCAGAAGGCTGTTGGTGTAGCCTGTGGCTCTTTCTTCTCCACTAGAGCACTCTAAATTCGTTAACTTTTAGCAATTACTTTCGTACCAGACGATTATCTCTCTAACCCAATCAATTTGCCCATATTTTCCTTGCTGCACAGTTTGTAAGCTGGGGAGAAAAGCTGCCTGTTTAGACACCTAACAGAGGCCACCTTTCCACTTTAGAGTTCCTTTTCAGTTGATGAAAATTGTAAAAGCCTGACTTCTGCAATACTGTTCTTTTCTTGTTCAATTATTATCTGTGATGGGTAATTATGGGATGTGAAATAATGAAGCCACCACCCCTCAGGCTTTATTTACTGTGGAGTAGAGTTTCAAAGGGGTTTAGATGAGTAAATACAAGATTCAGCCTGAATTACTACAGGTGGGGACAGGTTAGGGGATTGAGGATACTTCTTAGTGATAGGTACACTCAGAGCTTGTCTGTTAGGTGATGTGTTTTGCTTTAGGCAAGGGCTCTTGATACCTGGAGGGAAGGCAGAGGAGGTTCTAATTGCTAAGGCTTCCAGAAGGCAGATAAAGCTTAGCAAGTAAGGAAAAGAGAAAAGGTCAGGAACACTTAATAGCACTTTCCGCCAGAGTCCTAGCCAAAAAATTTAGAAAACGGGAGATTCCCACTGCATTTTTCAGAAGGTGTTTTAAAGGACTATTTGTTCTACTGTGATCTAAGGTTCTAAAAAAATGATGAATTATGGAAAGGGCCTGAATGTAAAATGGTTTTTGATCTTGGTATTCTCTGGATTTGTGAGATGTCCTCTGTACAATTGGAGAGGTCAGTTACCACAGAGTGAGACATAATACTGAGAACAGACATGCACACCTGTATTCCAAGGGGAGTGTCGAAGGATAGTGGACTAATTCAGGAGGAGTAGGTACAGAGATGGGAGAGTCATGTGGTTTGAGGGGGAAATCGGATTCACAGCTTAATAGGTTTGCAGATTTGGCTAAATTTCTCACTTCACCAAGCCCTGAATGTTTGATTTATGACATTGTGGTAAAAATGTTAGCTAGGACAGTGCCCCTCCTTACTTATCCACAGTTTGACGTTGTACAGTTTTCAGTTGCCATCTGGAAGCAGGTTATTCTCCTTCTGAAGTATTGTTAAAAGGTCATGAGCAACCTACAGTACGTCATGCTATGCCATTCACCTCCCTTCATCTCATCATGTAGGCATTTTATTATCTCACATCATCACAAGCAGGGTGAATACAGTATAATAATAAGAAGGGTGAGTACATTACAGTAAGATATTTATAGAGAAAGAAAATCTCCCTTAACATAAATTTTATTCAGCTTGTAGTTAATAATTGTTCTATTTTATTATTAGTGTTGCTGTTAAATCTCTTAGTGTGCCTAATTTAAAAGTCAACATTATCATAGGTGTACATATATAGGAAAAAGCAGTGTATCTATAAAGGTTCAGTACTATCCACAGTTTTAGGAATCCACTGGGCATCTGGCAACATATCCCCTCCCCCCTTCCCCAATAAGGGGTAACTACTTGATGTATTGAACTTATAAATAAACCTGGCACCAAATTAGAAGCTTTACCTCTTCCATCTGTTTTCAGCCTTTTAACAAATCCATGGGGGTATATCTACATTTTCAAGTGAGGAATTGGAGTTTTAGAGTGATTTCTCCTGAAGTCACATCGCTGGCAAATGGCAGAGTTAGAATTCAAACCCAGAAAACGCCATTCCAAAGCTCGCACTCTTATTGATTATACTTTACCAATCACTATTTTTCTCACCTAGTTGATAGCTATGTGAAATACATATGGAAAGTATCGGTTGACCACTGCTGTGTAACAAAATACCATAAATTCGGTGGCTAGAAATAACATCCATTTATTAGCTCATAGCTCTATAGGTCAGAAGTCCTGAACTGGCTGTTTTTTTCTGGTCAAGAATGAAAATAAGGTGTCACCTCAGCTTGGTTTTTCACTCAGAGGTTCAGAGGGAAAACAAATCTGCTTCCAAGCTTATTCCTATGGTTAGTAGATACCAGTTCCTTCCAGGTATAGGACTGAAGTCCATCCTTTCCTCTAGAGTTCTCATCGGGGCACTCCTCTTCCCTGGGGAGCTCACTACATGGATGTTTGCTTTCTTCTAGCCAGCCAGTCAGCTATTTCCGACTTATTCATCAGCAGGAGAAATCTCACAGCTTGTAAGTGGTAATGAGGTTAAATCAGGTCCACTTGGATAGTTTCCCTTTCTTAAATTCACATAAGAACCACATAATATAACCTGGTCACAGGAATAAAATAATCCTATGCACAACTTCAGGTATTATGCAAGGCATCTACACAAGAAGCAGAAAAACTTGGGGGACAATCTTAGCATTCTGTCTACCATGTGAGGAGTGAGTAACCATCTTGAAGTGTTGTGAGGCTTAAGGATAATAACCTTAAATAAGAATCAAGCATCGTGATTAAAAGGTAACACTTGATGCATGGTAACAATAATGATAATACCATAAAAGGAGACTTATCCTCAGGTCTAAAGGACATGCATGAGCCCAAATCAGGAAATAAAATGAAACATGAAGAGTCAAATAACCCATATAATAAACAAGACTGAGATATGCAGTGACAAGTTCAGATTTAGTTGTTGGATACCAGTTTTAATATTTATAACTTGTGGACTTTACCAGTATTTATTGGATACTGGTAGCTTGTTGGGTAGGGAGCTAGACCAAATTTTAAGACATAAGAATAGGGTCAACATTATCTGTATTGATTTCGAGGCTTTGGACTGTTAGTTTATTTGGATCCAAGGTATGCAGCTACCCTCTGATTCTATCCCATATGCTTGGAATAAACCACTGCCTTCTTTGTCTTAGAAATTTTGTTAGTCTCTTGCATATGTTACCAAATTCCCCAGTACTGGTTCATTTTTATCTACCATGTGCAATGATCAATTTGTACAGTGACCAAGAGGAAATGTATAGCATCTTTGTGATACATTATTTTAGATACTAAGTTACAGCTAGGATAAAATATATATCCAAATTACATCTTATTATGCACAAGTGATATAAAAGCCACGATAGTTGACTAATATAAATTATGATCATGTCAGATGAAGCTTTGGCATAATACCTATTAGATCAGGTCATGGCAGCTGTGTGGGAGCTCATAATTCCTTCTTCTCCATATTTTATTATAGGCAATGTAAAATCAAATTGTAAACAAGAATATAAGATAAGGTATGTTACTATTAATCATCAGATTTTATAACAAAGTAATAATAATCAAGATATAGAGATTCTATATCAAGAATACTTGGCATTAACGAGAATGGTAATTATTGAATAAAAAGAGCTTCCTTCATTCATAAAACATTTAATGAAAGCCTAGTTTATGCTAGGCACTGGTGGTATGTAGTAGGGATAAATAATACCTGCTCTCAAACAGGTAATGATATATTTAGGGGTAAAATGGAGAAGTAAATCAATGAAAGTATGTTGAAGAGTGCCTGGGTAGCTCAGTCAGTTAAGTGTCCAACTTCCACTTAGGTTATGATCTCATGGTTTGTGTATTTGTGCCTCACTCCTGTGCTGTCAGCACAGAGCCTGCTTGGGATTCTCTCTCTCTCTCTCTCTCTCTCCCCCTGATTCGTGCTTTTTCTGTCTCAAAATAAGTAAATAAACTTAAAACAAAAGTATATTGAGTTATGCCAGAGTTAGGCTCAGAAAGCTATAGGGAAAGTGTTATTTCAAAATCCCAGAAGGGTTATATAACTTTACCAGTTGAGCAGTAGATTGTGATTTGAGTGTATTTGCCATCCAGGCATAGACTTCAGACATATCCCACTCTTCACCTTTCCTATCATATTATTACACGCATAATAGATTTGTAGTTCATATAGGTTCATTGAATAAATGAGAAAATAATTTAGTTGATAACCTGTTTATTTGACTACTAGTATCTTTATTCCCTTTCCTTACTTATCCTAAAATAAAAATTATAATCCTATTTTCTTCCCAGGATCTGGCTTCAGAGGCTTCAGAGGAATCTCATTTTCCTCCTGATTTGGGGTTCAGACCTAACTACATCAGCCTAATGTGGTGGTTCTTGACCATAAACAGACATTTTTGTGAGAGGGCAGGTGGTATTGTGGCTTGTTACTGGCATCTAGTGGGTAGAGGCCAGGGATGTAAGCACACATCTGTCATGCAGACAGTCATCGCTCTCCCCATCAAGGAATTATCTGGCTAAAATGTCAATAGTGCAGATGTTGAAAACCCTGATCTAATCTCATCTTTCTAACCCCAGGAATTGGTTCAGGTATGAGCGCCTGATCTAACTTGACCTAATCAGATAAAAGGTTGGAGGTTTTCCTTGATGTCAAGGGAAATGAGGCTCTATCAGTAGAATAAAAATCCAGAAGCATTGATGGAATGTGGAAGTGTCTAGAGCTAAGACCTAAGGAAACAATCTGAAACCATGAAGAGAAAGTTATATAGGATTAACATCCTCATGAAGGAGGATGAGCTAGAAATATAAAAAAGAGACTTGTGTAATTTTGCAAGGAAATTAACATAATCGAAAGCTTCCCATACCTCTGAATGTTTTAGTAATAAAATGCAAAAAATTATCTTTAAATTATTAAAATATGTGGTCCTGATAGCTTACAACAAATCTTTTCAATCCAATGATAATAAATGAATGCATTACAAGTAAGACATAGCTAAAGGCAAAAAAAAAAAAAACAATAGGTGAAGGGAGGGATTCACAAGTAGAAAGGAGGTTGTGAGTCAATATGATTTATTCCAACACTACCACTCTGACATCGTCTACACTCTTAAGAGCACATGTGATAGAAAAAGAAAGCAGATTCCTCTGGCATGTTCAAACAGATTTCATTGAGATGCTTGGGTGACTCATTTGGTTAAGTGGCTAACTCTTGGTTTCAGCTCAAGCCATGATCTCATGATCTGTGAGTTTGAGCCCCTCATTGGGCTCAGCTCTGACAGCATGAAATCTGTTTGGAATTCTTTCTCTCCCTCTGCCTCTGCCCGGGCCCTGCTCGCACTCTCTCCCCCTCTGTCAAAATAAATAAATAAACTTAAAAAGAAAAAAGATGTCATTGATTCTCAGCACCATCACTTTGGCATTCAGAGATGCCTTGATCTAAAAGATGCTGTGCCCTCAACCCCAATTTTACACAGTCCTAAAGGTTTTCCACCCATTCTACCTATTCTACAGCGTCCCCCCAGATCCCACTACTCAAAATTAGCACCATCCTTTCCCCACCAATATACAGTATGAAAGAAAATTATTTGAATTTCTTTGGTATGCTCTATTATAGTCTGATAATAAAAAGCTATTTTTATTTTTTTTATTTTTTATTTTTTTTTTAAATCTAATTGGTTTTTATTTTATTTTTTTTTTATTTTTATTTATTTCTAGGAGAGAGAGAGAGNGCTATTTTTAATCTACTCATTAGATTTGAGCTTCCAAAAACTAAGTATAAGGGTGCCTGGGTGGCTCAGTTGGTTAAGCCTCTGACTTCGGCTCAGGTCATGATCTCACGGTTCGTGGGTTCGAGACCCTCATCAGGCTCTGTGCTGACAGCCAGCTCAGAGCCTGGAGCCTGCTTCAGATTCTGTGTCTCCCTCTCTCTCTGACTCTCCCCTGCTCATTCTCTCTCTCTCAATCTCTCTCTCTCTCTCTCTCTCAGAAATAAATAAAACATTAAGCAAAAGATTAAAAAAAACAAAAACTAAGTACAGTCTTCATCATCTTTGTAACTTACAGTTTTGAAGACTATTTATACCTAATTGAAACTCATGAAACTTTATTTATTTAAATAATGCTATATATCCAAAATACCACAATGAGTTTTTTTTCCCATTTGGGAGTAAATAAATATTTGATATCCTTATGGGAGATTGTCTTTCTATACCTGAAACACAGCTCACCAATCCAGATTATCACGGTGCCAGGGTGGGGGGAATATGAAACAGGATTTTAAAAATTGGATTTAGATGCTCTTATTGATGATGTTTCCTTCAAGTTTAAAGAGCTCCTCTCCTCCTGATGTGATCCTTAAAAAATGCTTTCGGTACTTCTGCCTTTATCAGTGTTTATTATTTTGGAGCATGGAACCAGAAGAGTATCACAGAATTTTGCTATTATCCTCAGAAGAGAGTAACGAAGCACTGCTGTTTTCCTGTTACTGTATGTCAATTTGTCTCAAACAAATAGAACAGTAACATTCCCTTTGTGTTAACTGAAGTTAATATTTACATACTTTTAGATTCTTCCTGGGAGAAACACACTCCCAGACATGGAAAGGTAGCTTCTTTAATGCTATCTCATACCACCAGGATAATATCTCTAAATATCTGTTCAGATCCTGAACTCCACCTTTTAAAAATTTTAAGCAGTTTTCCAAATCTCAAAGATACAAGACAGAATGTTTTGTATGACATATTAGGACGATTGGATACTATGTCTTGCCTCCATATAGGTCACCCCCTATTTCCTCTCCTCTGTGCAGCTGCTACTATATATTCATTACCAAAGTACTTCTACAAAGCATGCTCTCTCCCACATCACTGGCTTTGCATGTGATGCTTGCTTTATGAAGAGTCATTCTTCAATCCCTTGATGACATATTTTATCCGTACTTATGACTTGAATCTTGAACCTTCCTGATCTTCTCAACATTCCACCACAGATCAAGATTAGAACTCCCTCTTCCCTGCATTATCAGCACCCTGTGAAACCTTTCTTTATTGCTATTGCTGCTTCCCTCCCCAAACAACTCGAAAGTCCCTTAAGGAAGAAAATGTTTTTATTGATGCTTTTTATCCATTAAATGAGGGGGTTTCTAGTACTTTTAACTGTGATCCACATTAATAATATAGTTTAGGGGTGCCTGGGGGGCTCAGTTGGTTAAGCGGCTGACTTTAGCTCAGGTCATAAACTCGGGGTTCATGAGTTCAAGCCTCACACTGGGCTCTGTGCTGACAGCTCAGAGCCTACAGCCTGCTTCAGATTCTGTGTCACCGTCTCTCTCTGCCCCTCCTGTGCTCATGGTCTGTCTTTCTCTCTCTCTCTAAAATAAATAAAAACATAAAAATATTTAAATAATGTGGTTTAAATTGAGGTTCAGAACACCAGCACACGTGGATGTGTGTGTGACTGAAATTCATCGTGGAATTTTCTCTTTTCTTTTTCATCTTCTATTTCATATTTAAATAAAAACTACCCTCTCCCCCACTGTTCTCATTGTCTTTTACATCTAAGTAAACAGCATTATCATCTACTCAGCTATAGCCAGCCTCTGCTGGTCCCCAGCCCTCCCTTGTTTCCTGTCTGCCTTGAGTCTATTGCTTCCACCTCACCTCAGGTGTTGGTCTGGACGGTAACCCTACCTGTGCGAGGCAACGGACATAGCCACCACCTGGACTTCACACTTCCATAACTATCTTTCCATCACTTCTTACAAATGAAAATAAAAGTCAAGTCATGTCATTTTATATTAACTTCCTAAAGGTTTCATAACAAATTACTAGAGAGTTGGTGGCTCAAAACAACAGAAATTTCTTTTCTCACCATGTCGGCAGGGCTGCACTCCCTCTGAAGTGTCTAAGGGGGACTTTCCTTCGCCCTCGTTCAGCTTCTAGTTGGATCCAGATTTTTTTTTGACTGGTGGCCACTTAACTCCAATCTCTGTCTTCATCTTCACTTGGCTCTCTCCTTTGTGCATCTTTTCTCGATTTCTCCTTTGCCTGTTCTTATGAAGACATCTGTTCAACGTGGGGGCCACTTTAATGCTAGGATGGCCTTATCTTGAGAATTCTAACTTAATTATGTCTGCAACAACACCTTTTCCAAATAGAGTCAGAGTTATAGGATCCTGGGGAACATACCATAGTGTAAAAAAGCAAAATTCAACTGAGTAAATTTGAAGATCTAATAGGCTTATTGAGCAATTCATGAATCAGCCACCATCTCAAGTAGCGATTCTCTGAGGAGCTGCCCAAAATGGAAGGATTTTAAAGCCTGAAACATGAGGGACAATTAGAAAAAGAAAATAAAACATTATTTTAGGCAACAACACCTTCCCTTAGAGGGAAGAGCAGGGGATCTTATCAGCTGGATTACCTCATCTTCCTTTGGGGAATGAAGAGGACCCATGCGAGAGATCACCTCATCTGTGTTTACCAGAAAATTCTTGACCATAGAGTTAAAACTGCATTTTAGGGGGAAGTTTAAACTGCAGTTAGGTTGGGTATCAAGACTTGATTTGGTGATTTGACCTCCATCAATGACTCGATTTGAGGCCTGTGGTTTTAACAGTAGAAGAGGATTTCACTGACCCATTCTAAAATAATTATTATGTGTTCTCCTGCTCCCGCCATATCTGAGGCATAACTCGGAAGATCCTACTAAAGTTGGTATACTGAGAGGGGATCAGATTAATCCTACTTTAGAAATACTCAAAAAAAGTGAGGATTTTTACTGAGTATAGGAAGGTTTACCTATTTAGAAACTGAAGTAAACTTGACCTAAATGTACATTTATCCTGCCTTTTCCAAACAAAGGCATAAAATACTCTGTAATGAAAGACTTATTTTTAAATCAACTTCATAAGCTTGATTTCATATAACATGTCAGTTTTTAATATTATATGTAAAACACCTTTTATATAGCTCCAAGGAAATAGTGGTACAGGCTTAAAAATAATCAAATAATATTAAATCCGTACTGTCAGAACAAAAATACATACCTATATTATGTGTGTGTGTGTGTGTGTGTGTGTGTATACACATATATGTCATATATATGGTAATTAAGCTAATTCCAAACAAATTAAAGTTAAAACAAAGCTAGATATTTTATACTAACTAGCAAGAACTTAAAGCTGACTGATTACTAAACATTTTGAACATTTACCTGAAAAAGCAAAATTGGTCATTGTTTGAATTTTATTTTTTTAAATATTTTTAAATGTTTTATTTATTTCTGAGAGAGAGACAGCATGAGCAGGGGAGGGTCAGAAAGAGAGGGAGACACAGAATCTGAAGCAGGCTCCAGACTCTGAGCTAGCTGTCAGCACAGAGCCTGACGTGGGGCTAGAAGCCACGAACTGAGAGATCATGACCTGAGCTGAAGTCAGATACTTAACTGACTGAGCCACCCAGGTGCCCCAGTCATTGTTTGAATTTTAAACTTTGCTTAAATCTTCTAACCAGGAAATGTAGTTATGTATGTTTTAAGTATAAAACTATATTCTTATTTTAATCAAATTAATGAAAAAATGGTTTTCAGTCTCTAGAAATGCTAACATTACTCTAAAAGTAATAGATGAAATAAGTTAGACTAATTATAAATATTTTTGAGCCACTGCAATATTCAGATGTTTCTTAACCATTTATCTGGAATTCTTTTTGACCTCAAAAGTTAGAAACAGAATGAGAATTATGATTATAAAGAACATTGTTTTCACACTTTAAAAGGAGTCTGAGCAAATGAGAAAATGAATCAATATAAGCAATATCGAAAAGAAAATTAAGCTGCATCAAAGTTATTCAATTTTGTATTGTTTTTTATTAAGTACCCACTGTGTCAAAGAAACTAGATAATGTATGCTAATATATGTATTTTCGTTTTATGAATCATGTTTTTTTAAGGATGTTTTTTAAAGTTTATTTATTTCATGAAAGAGAGAATAAAGCATCAAGAGGGAAAGGGCAAAGAGTGAGGGAGAGAGGAAAAGCCAAGCAGGCTCTGTGCTGTTAGCGCAGAGCATGACACAGGTCTCTATCTCACGAACCATGAGTTCATGACCTGGGCCAGAATCAGGAGTTGGATGCTTAATCGACTGAGCCATCCAGGCACTCCAAATCAAGTTTTATGAAAGACATAAACATGAAAATAGTAAGTGAGAAGAAATAGTTGGAGTTGGAGTATTATTTAACTCTGCTGAAAATGTACCCATTCATCCCTTTCATAGACATGAGTCGGGCACCCAGTATGTGACAGGGATCATGCTTTGTACAATTATTGCCTGTAGGGCTGACAGGCATTTTCTTTCCTCAGAGAAACCACTTTTAATCTCCTAAGCATTTTGTTATTCTTTCCCTTATTCATTCACTCAATAATTATTTATTAAGTGCTTACTGTGTGGTGGACTTTATCTTATTTGTTGGGTATATAATGTGAGCATCAATCACTCAATGATTTACTCTTCTCCAATATATGCTCATTAGAATTATCAGTAAATTACTCTGATTTAATCCAAATTATTATTTGTATTTATTTATTTATTTATTCCATAGTAAACATTTTATTTATTTTTTAATTTTTTTAACATTTATTTATTTTGAGAGACAGAGAGAGACAGAGCATGAGCAGGGAAGGGGCAGAGAGAGAGAGGGAGACACAGGATCTGAAGCGGACTCCTCTGGGCTCTAAGCAGTCAGCACAAAGCCCGACATGGGGCTCAAACCCACAGACTGCGAGATTATGACCTGAGCCGAAGTTGGACGCTTAACCGACTGACCCACCCAGGTGCCCCCGTGGCCAACATTTTAGACCATCCTGTGTGTGACTAAGGAAATGAACTCAAACTCTCCTATCATATCTTCTTCAAACCACTCTCTTTAGATGCTTTCACACCTTTGACCACTTACAGTGAAATTAAAATAAAATACAATCTCCATTCTATTAGTCAACAAAGACTTAAGATTTAACTCAGGCATTTTTGCTTCCCAGCCTCTGTAGGTTACTATGCTTCTAGCCTATCCTCATTTCCCCCGTGGATCCAATGACTGACTGTTTCTAGTACTTTAGGTCTCTTAAACATTACTTTATAGAAAGTAATCTCTAATAACTCCGTCTTTCTCGTGCCTTCCCTCCCAGAGTATTATAATCAAACCACATTAGTTTCCTTCACAGTATGAATGAGAAAATGAATTCAAAAGCTTTCAGTTTATAGGAACTAGGGATAGATCTTCAGAAACTATAATTTAGTAAATAGACATTTCTAATTCTGTGTGATAAAAGTATGAAGATGATCGGGGTGCAGGCTGTACAATAATAAAGATGTTTAGCCTAACATAGTCTCTACGTTTTCCATAGAACGTATACATCAGTATGTACAAGATTAGTAGGTTTGGTTATCCAAAGCCAGAAAGTTGGGGTTTGAAAATATAAAGAACAGTTTATAAGCCACATGGAGAACAAATACATCAGGAAGTTGTTAGTGGGAATAAACAAGAATATGTTAAAGAGATAAGCAAGGACTGGATCATAAAGTACTTTATAATCCATTTGAAGGAGCTTAGGTACCATAGACAGCCATCAAATGTACTTAAGTTACCAGTAAGTTTGGTATAGAGGTGCTGTATTACATTTTTACTGTTTATATCAAATTATACACATTTAGCAACATAGAACACCACCAAGTTATTTTCTCATAGTGTATGTGTGTCAGGAGTCTGTGTCCAGTTGTCTCAATCAGCTCCATACTTAGTGCTAACAAAGTTGAAATCAAAGTGTTGGTAGGGCTGTGTTCCTTTCTAGGGGTTCTGGGAAATCATCTGTTTGTAGGTTCACTCAAGTTTTTGGAAAATTCAATTCCATGTGATAATTCCATTCTGTCATCTATAGATTTTTCTCAGCTTCCGGAGCACTGCTCATATCCCTGGCTCATGGACCCCCTCAGAGCCAGCAACAGCTGATCTGTTACCTCTCATGCTTAGACTTCTGCCTCAGCTCTCTTACACATCTCTGCTACCATCTTCTTCTGCTTTCAGGGCTCATGTGACCACATTGGCTCATTTGTATGATCCAGTTAACTCTTTTTTACTTCAGATCAGTGGATTAGTAAATTTAAATCTATCTACAATGTCCCTTAGCTTAGTATTTGATTAAGTAGCCAAGGTACAGATATCTTCTGAATTCTGCCCACCAAAATGAAGCAAGAAGAGCAGCTGGAATTGATAAACTAATATAAGGGAAAATAATGATTCCTGAAATATGGTAGTTGAGTATGAAATATAAAATACAAAGCCATGTTCTGGTTTGGAATCTGTGTAGATGGTGGTCGCACTCTTTGAGACAGCAAAAGTTTGAAGAAACACTTTGACTTCACACGGAGTTTAATGAGTTTGTAAAATCTATGAAACATCAAATTATTGCAAATATTTAACTGGGGAAAGCACATATGGTTTCAGTAGTCAAGACAATTGATATATACTGGGAACACAAGTTTGAAATTCATTAATAAATACAATTTTAAAAATTTTATGTTTATTTTTATTTTTGAGAGAGAGAGAGAGAGAGAGAAAGAATCCGAAGCAGGCTTTGTGCCATCAGCATGAAGCCTTACGTGGGGCTCCAACTCATGTACTGTGAGATCACAACGTGAGTCAAAACCAAGCATCTGGTTAAGCATTGGACTCAGCCATCTAGGTGCTCCTAGATATTTTTTGATGGAAGTTGTCATAACATTTGTTTATTTTAGAAAACCAAATTGTAGGGGCTCCTGGGTGGCTCAGTCGGTTAAGCCTCTGACTTCAGCTCAGGTCATGATCACACGGTTCATGGATTCGAGCTCCGCTTGGGCTCTGTGCTGACAGCTAACTCAGAGCCTGGAGCCTGCTTCAGATTCTGTGTCTCCCTCTCTCTCTGACCCTCCCCTGCTCACACTATCTCTCTCTCTTTCAGAAATAAAAAAAACATTTAAAAAATTAAAAAAAAAAAAAAGAAAACCAAATTGTATCAGAAGTAAAATCAGATTCCTTTCCCTGGTGTTCAATAATCTATATTTCACAGTACTAGTTCTTATATCTCAATGTTTAAAATATTCACACACAAAACAAAAGCAAGTGCAAAAATAAAACAAAGTAAAAACTGGAGTGTCCAGAGGTAGCTTTTGTCCCAGAGATAAGTTAGTTTTGGCTACACAATATTTTTTACAATATTACATTCTTAATAACAGACGCCACCCTAACAACTAGAATTTACTGAGTTTTTATTGTGGGTCAGGCATTGCACTTATATTTTTATGTTTTTTAATCTAATTCTTTTTTTTAATGTTTTTATTTATTTCTAGGAGAGAGAGAGAGAGAGACAGCGTGAGCAGGGGAGGGTCAGAGAGAGAGGGAGTCACAGGCTGAAACAGGCTCCAGGCTCTGAGCTGGCAGTCAGCACAGAGCCCGATGCGGGGCTCGAACCCGCGAACCGTGAGATCATGACCTAAGCGAAAGTCGGACGCTTAACCGACTAAGCCACCCAGGCGCCCCTTTATCTAATTATTAATACTATTGTATCAGTTGTAGGCTAAAATCTACTTGAGAACGAATATCTTTTTAAACAATGAATTTTCTTATACAAAGTTCCCTTCTCTATTAACTATGCCTAGACTAGTGCTTACAATAATGTTAGCTGTTCAATAATAATGTCTAATGAACAAAAACTTTTATAAAATTAATTTAGCTCTATTTTTAAACAAGCATGCCTTAAAACTTAGAAATTTGCTGTTTAGTTTTCTTGGCTGATTTATTGTTATTTAATGTTTTCCTTGAATTTTAATTTCCTTGAAATATACTTTGTTGTATAGTGGGAATCATACCTGGCTTCCCCCCGAGATGGTCACCAATAACCAATACTAATGATTATTACTACTCATTTTCTTAAAATATTTTATGATTTTTCTTAGTCTCTGTCATTATTAAAACATTATAAACCATTTTCTACTTTTTCAAAAAACAAATTCATGTGTGTATATTTCTAAGAATTTCGTAGACACAGTACTATACTTGACACTTAATTACTGATCCCATCATGCTTTATTATGTATAAAGTTTTCTCCACTGAGATATTTAATTCTCTTCAGGAGTAACATGATTATTAGAGAAAAACTTTATAAATTGAGCAGAATGAAAGGACTCAAAATGGACCAACATGTATATTCCCTTGGTCTTCACTTTAAAGATGTTAAATGTCAAGGAGACATGGTGAACAGAGGATAAAATAAGACTAAATAAGACTAAGCAGAGGGCTTTGGTCATAAGATAAACATGGATGATTCAAAACATTTCCCTTTGAAATGTACTATATGGTTTCCTTTGTTTCCTTTTTTATACATCAAACTAACAAAATGTCGCTGTTTTTAAACTCTACCTATCTCACCTATCCTTAGAAGTTAGAACTGATTTTATAGAAGTTATGATTGCAATTGCAACCAAGGAAAGAAAAATCCTCTCAGGGGTACCTGCGTGGGTCAGTCCGTTAACCCTCCGACTTTGGCTCAGGTCATGATCTCACGGTTCATGGGTTCCGGCCGCACGTTGGGCTCTGTGCTGACAGCTAGCTCAGAGCTTGGAGCCTGCTTCAGATTCTGTCTACCCCTCTCTCTGATCCTCCCCTGCTCATGCTGTCTCTCTCTCTCTCAGAAGTAAATAAAACATTAAAAACTTAAAAAAAGAAAAGAAAAGAAAAACCCTCTCAATGACAATTGAGAAGAATCAATATGTGATCTAGCTCATTTTATGCACCTGGAAGATTTAAAGATAAGATTTAAATTTTGGGGTGTGATTATATGTAAAGGAGTCAATTCTCTTAAGCAATACTTCTCAACTTTGGTTGAATATTATAATTAGTTCAGAAGCTTTTAAGAATCCCAACACCCAGGCCACACCCAAGAGCAATTAAATTTGAATCTCTGCAGTTGACATCCAGACGGTGGTATTTTTAAAAGCTCCCCAAATGATTAGAATGTGCAGTAAACGTTGACAATCACTGCCTCGGAGTGGTATGGCACATCGTATATATGAGTATGTACGTATTTCGGGTCTATATTATGTGCTTATTTCTTGAAATATGTTCTACTGATTTGTTTTCTGATATCACAATATTTGAATTATCATTAATTCATCTGCTAATACAGTTAGAATTACACATTTTCCCTTTTCCTAATTATTTTCATATTCTTGTTTTTATTTGCATTTTATACCACCAAACTTTTTAAAATTTGTGTGTATGTATATGTATGTATACAAAGTTATGTGTAATAATACATATATGAATATATTATTTAAATATATTTATACATTTATATATCATACATTATTTATTAAACATTCATACATTAAATATACACACACTATTATACATATGTAATTATATATTGAAAAATATATAATATCTCATATATTTATGAGTGTCTTATACTTTTTACCATTAAAATATGGTATTTATTCCCTAAACTTTTCTCATTTATTATTTTTGGCGCATAGAAATATTGATCTCGGGGCACCTCATTGACTCAATTTGTTAAGCATCTAACTCTTGATTTCAGCTCAGGTCATGATCACATGATTCATGAGTTTGAGCCTTGTGTGCTGGCTCTGTGCTGACAGTGCAGAGTCTCCTTGGTATTCTCTCTCTGCCACTCCCCCATTCATGATATGTCTCACTCTCTCTCTTCCTCTCTCAAAATAAATAAATAAACTTAAAAAAGAAATATATTGATATGAATCAGATAATTTTATTAAGTGATACTGATTTTTATAGGTTTTAATGTGATGTTTTTTATGGGTGCCTGGGTGGCTTAGTTGGTTAAGCATCCGACTTCAGTTCAGGTCATGATCTCACGGTTTGTGGGTTCAAGCCCCGCATCGGGCTCTGTGCTGACAGTTAGCTCAGAGCCTGGAGCCTGTTTCAGATTCTATATCTCCCTGTCTCTCTGATCCTCCCCTACTGACGTCATCTCTCTCTCTCAGAAATAAATAAAACATTAAAAAAAATTTTTAGATAATGTGATTTATTTAAATTCATATCAGATAGGGAAATAATGATATGTAGATCGATTTTACTCTTTAAATATTTTGATGCTACTGCCCTTAAAGCTTCTAACCCTGGGAAAGAAATATTACCTTTTAACCATTTTCCAACTAAAGGAATTTTAGAAGTCATCTAGTCAAGTATTTTTCAAATTTTTGGCTGCAAGTCATTGTAAAAAAAAAAAACAAAACAACATTTTACATTGCATCCCAGTGCACTTTTATGCACACAATGAAAACAAAGCTTTGTAGTGTAGCATTTACCTTTTGTGGGGGTGATGCCCTGTGATATTTTCTCTTCTATTCTATCCTAACTCATTTTCAAAGTGTTTGTCACAATACACAAAATTGTTTTCAGAACCACTTAAGTGTTGAGAGAGGTTTGAAGATCATTTTTAGTCCAACACCCTCTTTGTGTAGATCAATAACTGAGAGCCACAGCAGTGAAGGGGCCTGTCCCAGGTTACACAGCTATGTGGTGACAGTTCGGGGAGTGTTCAATGGCCAGATCCTCTTATCAGAGTTTAATCACATCAAGACCTCTCAGAATTGATTATAGTATTACATCAGGTGACTGAAAAAACTGTAGATTATCAAGTTGCTGCACCTGGAATTGCTAATTAAGCTAATTTTATAAATCAAATACTGTTCTTTTTTTTTCTAATTTTTTTGGTATTCTCTTACTAGAATATGTGTCTAGGCTAACACAGACTTTAAAAAAATGAAACCTACAATTGGACACTCAGACTTACTTCCTAGCTCTCTATCAGGATTTTCTGTCATTCTCCGCATGTGTTTCAAAACTACAGTTTACAGTAAATATGATTAAAATTGTTAAAATTTCTGGGTACCTGGGTAGCTCAGTCAGTTAAGCGTCCGACTTTGGCTCAGGTCAGATCTCACTGTTTGTGGGTTCGAGCCCCGCATCAGGCTCAGCACAGAGCCTGGAGCCTGTTTCAAATTCTGTGTCTCCCTCTCTCTCTGCCCCTCCCCCACTCATGCTCTGTCTCTGTCTCAAAAATAAATAAACCTTTAAAAAATTTTAAAAAATTGTTAAAATTTCTAATTGAAAGTATCTATTAAAGAAAATATATATAGGGTCTCACATGATCATGAGAAACAAGTATCTGACACTTCACTGTAAGCTTCAAAATGAAATAAACTGAATTTCATTGCCCATTTCCTATATTCATGCAGTATCTAGACCAAAATTTACAATTAGGATTTTGTCTCCAATTTTTTGCAATCCTTAGTATAAACTAAAGGTTTATATCTAAGGGTTAGTATAAACTTTCTCAGGACATACCATGACCACATATATAGGAGGATAAATATGCTACATATATGTATACACACATACACTTCTTTATAAATTATACACATGTATTCCTGTGTCAAAATCACATAAGGTATATAGCATCTGCCCTAAGGAGAAATTTTAAAAAGGTGAAATGAAAAAGAAATCAAACCAGAATTTTTTTCCTCCATCCATTCTCCAATGGATGATTTCACCTACCCCAGTTTGGAGCTCACTGCATACTCAGAAGCATATTTCTCAAATGTTGCTAGTTAATATTTATGACAAATACATATTTCAGGGGCTCATCCCAGAATTATTCAGCCAGAATTGCTGTAGTGAGTGGCTAGTCTTCTAACGTTTAATAGATTCTTTAATTTGGTAAATTTCTACCAAATCCCTCGTATGTTTTAGTAAATAATATCAATAAGGACACTGCCAAGCTCTACCTACTCATTCTGGTTTAGTAGATGTGAGACTAGCTTGGAAACTAGCATTTTATAAAGTTACAATTAAGGCAGTTTCCAGCCTCTACTCTGGTAAATATGGACAGAATATACTTAAACTACACATACTAATTGGGTGGTTAATTGATTACATGTGTGCAATCTCCTTTCTTCTTTGAGAAATGCAATTGCTTCTATGTTAGACTTTAAAAATATTTTGTCCCTTGAATTCCTACAGTTTTCTTGGTTTCAAGATAAAGGTAAAAGCAATACATTTATCTTCTGATTATTGTCCATTCAATTTTTCAAAAATTGACTTGTAAACTACTGAATGTTCATCACAGAAAATTCACATTGGATCTATGTTTTAAAGATTTACACTTTCATTGGAAAATCCATGTTTGATTGAAGTGCATATATTTTAACACTAAAAGATTGGTTAGGCAGCAAACATAGTGCTGAGAAGAATTAATTATAAGCTTTACATTATGTCTTAAAGAAAGGCAAAAGAATTTGTATATATTATCCGGCTCACTTTATTATGCTTTTCAAACGATCATAGACTCCTATATTACATAGAAACTGTAAACATTCTGCATTGTAAAAGAATGAAACTGAATAATTTTCTTATAACATATACAAAAAAGAACTAAAAAAGGATTAAAGACTTGAAACCATAAAACTCCTAAAAGAGAACACAGGCAGTGAACTCTTGGACATTGGTCTTAGCAAAGTTTTTTGAATTTGTCTCCTCAGGTGAAGGCAACAAAAGCAAAAATTAACAATTAGGACTGCATCAAACTAGAACGCTTTTGCATAGTAAAGGAAACCGTCAACAAAATGAAAAGGCAATGGACTGAATGGGAGAAGACATTTGCAAATGATATATTGGATAAGGATTTATTATCCAAAATATATAAAAAAAAAACCTCCTACAACTTCATAACAACAACAGAAATCTGAAACAAAAGTAATCTTAATGAAATATGAACAGAATTTGAATAGACATTTTTTTTTCAGAGAATACATACAGATAGCCAACAGGCACATGAAAAGATGCTCAACATCACCAATCATGAGGACAGTGTGTATCAAAATCACAATGAGTTACTAAGTCACACCTGTGAGAATGCCCATCATCACAAAGACAAGAAATAAGTCTATATGAAATAAGTCAGGCAGGGAGAAAGACAAATACTACATAATTTCACTTATATACGGAATCTAAAAAAACAAAACAAATGAATAAACGAAAAAGAAACAGACTAAAAAAAAAAAGAGAACAAACTGGCAGTTGCTACAAGGGAGGGGGATTGGGAGTATGGGTGAAAAATTAAGAGCTACAAACTTTTGGTTATGAAATAAATTAGTCTTAGTGATGTAAAATACAGCATAGGGGACATATCAATGATGTGATAAGTTTGTATGGTGACAGATGGTATCTATACTTATTGTGGGTGATCTTTTCATAATGTACATAAATGTTGAATCATTATATTATATACATGAAATTAATATTATATGTCAACTATAGTTTATTAAAAAGAATAGTAATTAAACATATTTTTAAAATCACAAACATTTTAATAAAGTCATTGCTCCTGACATTCATTCTAACCTTAAACACATACACACACACACACACACACACACACACGTACACATTATAACATGGCTGTTGACACATTCAACCAAAAAATTACATTTAGTATTCATTTATAAAAGTATTAAAAAAGGGGGCATCTGGGTGGCTCAGTTGGTTAAGCATCTGATATTGGCTCAGGTCATGATCTCATTGCTTGTGAGTTCAAACCCCACATCAGGGTGTGTGCTGAGAGCTCAAAGCTTGGAGTCTGCTTGGGTTCTGTGTCTCCCTCTCTCTCTGGCCCTCCCCACTCACACTCTCTCAAAAATAAATAAACATTAAAAAGTCTTTTAAGAAGTATTGAACAAGGAACTCTACATAATTGTCTACATTAAATATGTAAGTATTTGGTCTTGATGTTACTAAAATTAATAATGGGTTATGTCAATAACAAGCTTTCCAGATTTTCAGTAAGCTCTTCTTCGTTGTTTTTTTTTTAATGTTATTTTTTTGGGGGGGAGAAAGTGTGAGCAGAGAAGGGGCAGAGAGAAAGAGTGACACAGAACCCAAGCAGACTCCAGGTTCTGAGCTGTCAGCAAAGAGCCCCACTTGGGGCTAGAACTCACACAATGCCAGTCATGACCTGAGCCAAAGTTGGGAGGCCTAACCGACTGAGGCATTCAGGCACCCCTCAGCTCTCCTTTATATAAGCAAGAAAGGAAAATGGGATTTATCTTTAATTTTGCTGTGTAGAGAGGGATTCTAATCTTGAACCTTATGTCTAGCAGGGAAGCGTATGATAATAACCTGGAAGTTGAACATATTTTCCGATGTGAAGTGGATGCCTGAGTGGAATTATAATTATCAATTGTTTCAGTATGCATGAGTGGCCTTAGTAATCTTGCTTAGAATTCTTGGCAAAACACTACCATAAAAAAATATCACAAGGGGTGCTAATGTCAAGTTTTATAAATCAGTAATTCAAAGTGGCAAAAGGAATTCCAAGGAAATTTTTCTTTTAGGAAGGTTTCCCTGACTTTGGGCAATACTGCCTAAACAAAAATTATTTTCCAACTCTATTCAGCTTTTTCTGTTTTATTTTAGAATATCCCTCCAAAAAATTCAGAGAGAATTCTCTGTGCATCTTGAGTAACTATTCCAAGTATTCAGAATTTAGTCATTTAGTCATGTAAGGAACACTTGTAGGTAGATAGCTATTATTATTAATCATTTCACAGAAGGGTCAAGTTAGGTAGATGAATGCATTAATTTGTTAATTGGATGGAAGACCTTAAAACCATCAGCCATCATCAGTAGCAGTGAGCAAACTTCTGGCACTTATTTGGCATTTAATTAGTGGAATGCATAACTGATTAAATAATTAATTGCCTGAATGGAGGACTGAATAAAACAAATAGAATTTGCCCTTATGAACTCATTTCACTTACTAGGTTTAGTTCATTTACCAGAGGTCTTTAATGCTTTCTATATTTCTTAGTCTAGAACTTGTATTGGAGCTCCCATGCAGTCAGTGAATCTCACACAACAATTCCTTTTATGTTTCCCTCTTGTTAATACATGATCTGACTTTTTAAAAGTAAGATGGTCCCTATCGATGGACTACGTTGCTTTCAGACCTTGGCTATAAATAATGTAAATAATGCTGCAATAACCTTAGGAGCACATATATCTTTTAAAGTTAGAATGGATAAAGATATGGAATATTTATAAATTGTATATTCCTCAGCCATAAAAGAGAATGAGTTCTTTCCATTTGTGACAACTTGGATGGAACTGATGGCTATTATGCTAAGTGAAATAAGACAGAGAAAGACAAATAACATAATTTCACTTATATGTAGAATCTAAGAAAACAGAACCTCGTAACCAACTAACCACCACCACCACCAATGAATGAGTAACAGACCCATAATAAAGAGAATGAACTGGTTGTTGCCAGAGGGGGAGCTGGGAGGGGGCATTGAGAGCATGTGTGGAATGAATGAAGGGGAATTGGGAAGTACAGGTTTACAGGTATGTAATGAATGAGTCACAGGGATGGAAGGTTCAGCATGAGGAATATATTATATTATAATAGCTTTGTATAATGACAGATGGTAGTTATACTTGAAGTGAGCATAGCACAATGTAGAGAGTTATCCGATCACTATTTTGTAAACTTGAAACTAGTATAACATTTTGTGGCAATTATACTTAAATTAAAGAAAAATTTTGGGGGAAAGGAAAGTGGTTTAATCAAGCAGTTTTTATCCATTTCATTAACAGCTAAAACATGCTCGTAGGCCTACTGTCATTCTGGAACATTCCTAAAGAATATATGAGCTACAACATTTGCTTTATAAGATCCCATCAATTTCTAGGAGTATAGTGTAACTTATGTCACTCTTCGAGACACCTACTTCATAAGTTTGTAGAAGCTATTGAATATATTTCTTGCATAAATTTAATTCAACCATATTCTCCAAAAGAACAAAATATTTAAAAAATGGCTGGTTATTTCTCAGCATTTCCCACTATAATGTAGACAGTTTCATTTTAAGCATTTCATTACATGACACATTTCTTATCTCTGATTAAGAATAGTCAAAGAAGAGAGAAAACATGGCGAAAACGTGAACTGAGAATTCAGACAAAAAACTGTTGGAAATATATTTTCCTCACGGAGACTCCATTAAGGGGATTTGCCCCTGGCTTACTAAGCACACAATGGTCACTTGTTTTTGAAAGGTGCCTTAAACATTCAAATTGACTTGTGGCTTAAAATCTACCTGGCATGCAAACTGGAATATTATAATAATTATTAACATTTATTGAACACACACTACCTGCTAGGCACTGTGCTGTTTTAGATAATAACTGATTATTAACTTTTAAATGTCAGCAACCTAGTGAGGTAGAGCTATTCTTTTTATTTTCCATCTGAGGACACTGAAGCTCAGAAAGTAAAGTAGCTTTCTCAACTAGTAGGTGGCAGAACTGGGATTTAAAACATTTCTCTCTGATTCCAAAAACCATTTTATTAATAATCTGCCTATTCATTCTTTTCTTCAGCCACCAAAAGATTTACTGAAGCTCTGGGTGGGGCAGATGGTCAAACAAGAAAATGTGCCTACCCTCATGGAGTAATTAATTATGCACATGCGACTAATAGATATTTACCACATTATATAAGTTAAGAGTTGAATATTTTAATGACATTCTTGTCTTAAATAAGTGCAAGACATTTCAGATATATATATTTTTTTCCAATTAATTTCCTTCAGTCTTTAGTCCCATGAAAAATGGGCTGAATTGACACATTCTTTTCTTATCATTCTTGGAATTTTAAAAATGTTACCAATTTGTATTAGAGTAAATTAAATAAGTAAACATAAAAAACAAAACTGAATAATTGCTGGTGCTTTGAATTGAAACATTTTCCCACTCTTTCCAAATCCTGGTTCTGGTAGTATTAATGACCTTTCAATGGCTGAAAACACTAGGAATATTCCAAAGGGGAATTTCTCTGGCTCATGTCCTCCTGAGGCTTTTGCTCTGGTCACTTGATTACATTTACTCCCACTCCCATGCAGCACTATGATATAGTGGTCACCACGATCATGAATGAATTTGATTTGGGTATTTTTAAAGCCATGACATACTACAAGCAAATCTTTCATATTTGATCATTCATCCTGTTTTTCTGAGATTATCTTCTAAGTACTTCAGAAATCCATCCCTGATTTCTTGTTACTATTACCACTGTTTTCACTCAAGCACACATCTTGTTTTGCCAGAAGAACATGGGCCTTCTAACTGGTCTCCTTGCCTCTATGGTTGCACTTCCAATAACAGCACCCCCATCCCAGGCACTGCATTATCTGGGAGCAATTAGGATGAGGTCAGGTGCAAATCAGTCATGGTATTTCCATTGCACAGTATCCCAACATCCGTAATACTTCACTGCATTATAAAGAGATGGTTGTATTCTCAAATTATTACAGGCTCCTTTAACTAAGGGTGACTATTTTATCTATGTATTGTACACTGGGTAATAATTAATTATAGAGTTATTCAGAAAACATTTGTTGAGCTGACCTGAAATAAATATGCATTAGCTTTGAAGAAAGAATAATTAATCCTTTATTTGGCTTATGATTGTTGCCCTTCTTTCATTGCTTGCTTCCAACTTTCGCTTCCTTCCTAAAATTCTCCTTCTTTCCTTCCTTCCTTTCTTCCTACTTTTTCATTCCCAGGTATTTTTTAAATGCCTATTATTGACAGGCTTTTGGTGTTTGGCATCCAGCCAAACAAAATTTGCCTCAAGGAGCTAAGTTGTGTAATTGAGAAATAAAAGTAAAAGTAGAAAATGTAGTAGATAGATTATCTCACATATTATCAAATGTAAGGCCCATGGGAAAAATGTGTAAAAGATGGGCAAGGTAGAGATGATCCAGAGTGCTAGAGGGGACATTAGAACAGGTTGAAGTATGAAACAGGGCTGTCAGAGTACGTTTCCTTGAGAAGGTGAGATCTGAGCAAACATGTGAAGGAGATGAAGGGATAAGCCAAATAGATAATCTTGGGAAACTTGTCCCAGGGCAGAGAAAAGAGCTATATAGCAAAACCCTCTCCTTATGTGATATCCCCTTTATCTGATTCTCATCAGCTAGATACAAGGCTAACCTAACTGAAGGCCTTTAAAAGACTAAAGACTATTGCATATGAATATCTGATTTGTCCTATAGTTCATGGCTATAGAATATTCATTGTCCTTTTCATTCACTTGCATTAGTTCCTGTTTCTAAGCAGCAGCTCGGAGTACTGGAAAGAAGATTGTGCCAAAAGATAACTGTGTGTGGCAGGAGGGAGGAAAGCGGTCAGCTATTCAACCGAAGCTGCTGTAGACGCAGGCTAACGCCACAGACCACAGGAAGCAGAGCACCAGAGGAATGCAGGACGCCAGGGAAGTAAGGCACCAGTGGAAGACAGAAGAAGTGGCCGGAAGTGAAGCATCCGACGAAGAAAGGAGAGTGGCAGACACTAAGGAGGGAAAAAGCAGCTTTCACAGAAGAAGCTTTTAGCTCTGTTGATTGTGTAACGCAATGACAGAAGCTAAGGTATGAAGAAAAGAGAAGGAGAAAGAAAACAGAACCAACATTTTTCTTAAGCCATATCAAGTCAATAAACCACTAGACTTACTAAATGTTGCTCTTTTGTGAACAAAGGTTTAATTAAGGATTTACAAGACTAGTAAAACAGATGCAAAGTGTGGGAGTAATGTATAAGACCTCTTCAGCATCAGCGCTATGCATTTATGTGCTTGTGACATCCTAGGTAATCTTTTTTCAGGGCAGTCACATCAAATTGTTTTTCCTGCATCCTCATTTTGCTCTTATGTTAGACGGTAGAGTTTTATTTTAACACTTGAAGAACTCACAGAGACTTTCCAGAAGAATTCACAAAGACAAAGTGTCTAAGATATCATGAACATCATGAAGAGTACCTCTTTTCCTCGCAATTTTACAAAACAAACATACACACACAGCAGTTCAGAGCATTCAGAGGACAGACTATAAGTTTACTCTTGTTTTCTTCCTTACTGTTTTTTTTTTCCTTTTTAATATTTCTTTATTCAATTGGGTTACACAGGAAATCCTCTGGTGAAGATATTAGGTGGTACCTATGATTTGGGGTTGTCTAGTTAGGTGGTGATGGTCAACAGTTTACTGGATGGTCAAACCAGGCAAATCAAAGGAGTATGTGGGGGGATATTTTCATGTTGGAGAAAGAGAAGCCTTGTCCACAGTGGTTAGCTCACAGAGACCACAGCGAGCAAGGTAATGCTTCCAGGGGACATACATACACAAGGAAATTATCTAACAAAAGAGAAAGACAAAGCTTGCTCAGAGTAGGGGAAGAATCAGGAAACACTTTCAGGAAACTTGGGAAAGGACAATTTTAAGACATCTGGTCAATGGTTGCCATTGTTGCAAAGTAGGATGTGATTTGAGAAGAGTCACTGAATCCAGGCATTAGAAAGCCGTGACTAAGCACAAGACAATGGGAAAATGAAACACTTGGAGGAGACGAGGCGTGAGTGCTGTGGGTGCAGCGAGCAAATCTTCAGGCATTTATCAATGAAAGAAAAGACAAAAAGGAAGGAATTATGTAATTGGAGAGTGGTGAGGGTCAGAGAATTATCTGTTGTTAAGAATCGGAAGACTTTCTTTTATTGCTGAGGTTAAGGTAGGTAAAGGACATGTACTTCAAGTACTAAAGTGAAAGATGGAACAATTATGAAATAATTACAAAATAACAGTAATAATTACATTTTGAGTACTAGATACTAAGTTAAGTAGTTTACATTTTTCTACCTCCTAATCTTCTTCCAGAGTAGTTATTAGTACATTCAGTTTTCCAAAGAGGAAACTGAAGTAATTATTACATGACCTAGATTACACAGCTCTCACATTGTGGAAAGGATATTTAAATCTAGTTGTGTTAAAGCAAAAAACCACAGTGTTTGTTGCAATTTTCTTGGAGCAGGTGGATGGGTTTAGGGGCAAGGGAGCTGGGAAGGTTTTGTGTTGAAGCTAAATAATGATGTAGGCATGAAGAAGAAAGAGTAGTGTGTGTGTGTGTGTGTGTGTGTGTGTGAGGGAGAGAGAGAGAGAGAGAGAGAGAGAGAGATAAATGGTAAATAATGGTGCTGAAATTTAGAGAATTTTAAACTTATAAAACATATATCTGAGGAATCAGGAGTGTTGCTTATAAAGCTGAACTAAATATTTGCTGAGGAATGTTGAGACAGTAGCTGGTAAAAAATATCAGGCATGCAGCATTAGGAAGCCCAGGGGGGCGGGGTGGGGAGGATGTGTGCAAAATTGATTCTTCACAGTCACCAGATATATGACACCAGGCTCTGGACAACTTCCACTGTATCACCTTGAATGGTAAAAGAAACAGATTTTATTAGAGAATCTCAAAAGTTTTAGATTCATGAGAGAGGTTATGAATCAGCTTCTCTTTATTATCTCAGTGATGAAGTGAGTGGACCAGGTACACTTAGATTCCCAGAATGTACTTATGTTCCCAAATACTGGAACTCTGGAGATTTTTTCAAATGCTTTCTGCATTTTGGCTTCTTGAGCAAAGTGAATTGGCATGCTAGAGAATGTTTCCTTTACCTCAGACCTATTTGCTCTTCACTTTTCAAGCACATTAGATCCAGAGCCATCTACCCCTATTCAAAAATAAAACTAATCTCTCTCCAGGTACAGTGGAGAGATTCCAAGAGTCATAAACTTGCAGATTTACCTTACTTTCCTTCTGGAGACACTGATTGGCATCCCGGAGAGCAAGAACACAATGTATTTGCCCTTCTCTTCCCCAGGAGAATGTGTTTACATTAGAGAGATCAAATTTCTCTCCTTTTGAGATGTGAAGGACGTAAGGTGTGTATATACCAGGTTCATCTTTTCAGGGTTCCTGTCCTATAATACAGATTCTGGTCTATGTAGGCTAGCATTTGACTGTCATCACATTACATTGGAAGAGAAGAGAATTGAGCCAAAGAAGTATCAATGTGGTTATTGCCATAACAATAGTAATCTCTCCCTCCCCAGAAACCTTGGGTCTACTTTTAAAATAATAGGAATAAATGTAGATATTAGAAACATCACATTGTTAACTTTTCTATTTGTAGTTCAAGCTTGAGAATAAAATTATCATTGTGACGATAAGCAACATGTGTTTGAATGCAGCTATATCTAGGAGTAGCCCACGAAAGCCAGGCATCCAGCACGTAGAGTCCAAGGCCTAAGAGAAGTCAGGATCCTTTCACTCCTAAGGTGGAGAAAGGCACTGACTCCATGGAAATTCTAGGATGGAGCAGCTCTTTTGTTTGCAGAAGGAGTCGGGATAGCTGGCTATTCTGATAAACCTTCAGTGAATAAGAGTTTTAAAAAAGGCCTGTTCTTTGCATAAAAGAAGACAAAAAGTGGATGGTTGGTATAGCACATGATACAATCCAAAGAAGATAAGAATGAAAGATGTTAGAAAGAATATCATTGAAATGACTTAAAAATTTTCAAGGTTAAATAGGAAGGAAAATGCAGTCGGATGAAATTCTAGAGTATTAGAAGACTGGACAGTAAAGAGTCATTTTGGTAACATTAGACTGAACAACCTTGGAGGGGCAAGTGTGGAGATTTTGGAAGACTAGTTATTTAGAATTGGTCAGGGGAATATCAGATTTTGACACATGAAAAAAATTTACATCTCTGGACAGAGAGATAGTTTAGGATGTTCAGCTAAGAATAGATTGTTTCAGTAGAAAAGAACAGTAGGTGGTTGAAGAGAAAAGGTTAAGGAAAGCCACACCTTTAAATGGTCCCTTTGTAAAGATCTCGTTTCCAAGCATTAAAGCAAAGGGTCAAAAGTAGTCTGATCCAGGTGCAGAAGGTATGAAACAAAAACTGATGGGGATGGGATGGAATCAATATAATTAGATGTTATTTTCAAGAAGTTTTCACAGATGCAATCTAGAAGACAAGGTAATGTATCCAGAAAAATACTAACCTAATATCAAGAATTTATACTATAAGGAGCTGAGATATGAGGATATGAAAAATGAGAAGTCCATGTCTGAGACTGTTCCATTAAACCTCTTTTCTATACATCCTATAAATAACAATTACTCTGTAAATGTTCTGGTCCAACTTGAACTTAACACTAGTTATAAGAATTGAGTCTGACTTCTCAAACTAGGTTTGAAAACTGCCATTCACAAGCACAAGAAAATCATCTGTCTTTTACACATAACTTTGCTAATCCATAAAACATGGATATGAATGCCGGACTTATTGCGTTGCTTAGGATATTAAATGAAATTATATATATAAACCATAAATCTGTTAGCATAGGCCAAGGTACAGAACCTGTGTGCAATACATGGCTTTTACCATTATTTTGTTAATAATGTCTTCCCTAACAGTGCCCTCAATGCCAAATCCATTGGACTTTTTTTTTTTTTTTTTGCCATCAAGTGCTTTTGTTTTAACTTTTATCATATCCTCTAGTTGTTCTTAAGGTCACGGTTTATGTTTCTTAGCATAAGGCACTGAAATGGAAATGTACATTCATGTGGGATCAACACTTGTGGAATGGAGGGGTGAGAAGAAGACACTGAATTGTAATGCAGGTCCAATAAAGCCTTGGTCAGCCTCCTGAAGGAATCTGGAGTGAGGTATTACCTATCGATGTTGGCCCATGTTGGGCCAAAATGCCAGATATTTATATGACTGACTCTCCACCACCACCACCCCAGTCACCAGATATGCGCTGCCAGAGTAATGGAGTAACCCCCCATGAGGTGTCTCCTCTGTAGCGGAGGCAAGCCCATGGCCAAACTGAAGGAGTCAGCATCTGGAGTCTGTCTGCTGACCACATTCCTGGCAGCTGGAAGAAGTCCTTCCTTGAGGGAACATCTGGATGGCTTTTTGCTGGGTCTACCACACTAATCTCTGACTTATATTAGGTGCTTATTTAAAAAGTAGTCGTAGTGTGCTTGGGTGGCTCAGGTGGTTGAGGGTCTTACTCTTGATTTAGGCTCCAGTCATGATCTCAGGGTTCGTGGGATAGAGCCCTGCATAGTGCTGTGCGCTGACAGTTGGGGGCCTGCTTGGGATTCTCTCTCTCTGTCCCTCTCAAAGTAAATAAATAAACTTAAATTGTTTATTTTTAATTGTTTAAAAATTAACATTTTTTGCAGCCATCAGAGAACCACACACAGGATGCAGCAAACAAAAAGTATGAATAAAGTACCTATTTTTTGAATTGTGGATAAAATAACTCAAATTGTAGCATCTCCTCTATCCAGACTGCAATGTCAATGTTGTTAGAACCTGTTCTGTAGGGCGAGTCAAGTGTGTATTTAGGATAAGTATCAATTATACAAAATGTGTGGCAGACACTGTGTAAGTACACCCTAAACCCAACAGAAGTTATTCACTTAACATACCTGTATTAACTTCCTATTTTATGCCAGGTGCTATTCTCGGGCCTGGGAACACAGCATCAAACAAAATAGACCACTTATCTATTCTCATGCAGATGATATTCTAGTAGTATTACAGTGGCTTTCTGAAAAGGACACCCACAGTTTAACTATAAAACAAAGAAATGTATTACCACAGTTGACCTGACCAAATGGTAGAACAGAGAGCCTGGGGGGTTCTTAGTCTGCTTTATGGAGCAAAGTGTCTCACTCAGTGAACTGAGAAAATTCCTGGCCTCCGTCAAGTGTTTTAGGAAGACTTCAGAGAAGTGTTCCAAGGATCTGACCCACTTGGTAGAAGAAAGATGGCATGTCTTTTATCCCCACTGGAGATCACAGTGCTGGATTTTTGGTATCTCAACAACAGTTTTGGCTTAACACACAAAGCCCGACCATCTTCTTCCAGTTCCTGACTACAGGGCATTTGGCGGCTTCTGCATCCTGTTTCCCTGTGCAAAAGCATTTAATTCCCCTAGCAACCATACACTGCCTATAATCTTCCCTCATACAAGACAGGTACTTGTATCAAACACTCCTTAGCACTTATCAGTCTATGGCTAGAGAAAGGAGTGGAGGTAAAGGTCCCAACTCAGAATAAAAAGGATGATATAATTTAGTGGGTAGGGGTATGACTACTGGGCCATATTGATTTTCTAGTTGCCTGCCATCAGATAATAGTCCCTTTACAAACTTACAACAATTATTTGATTTACACTATTACCTCTGTTCTGAAACAAGATTTATTTTTTTAAGAAAAATGTTTTAATGTTTTATTTATTTTTGAGAGAGAGATAGAGACAGCATGAGCAGGGTGGGTAAGAGAGAGACACACACACACACACACACAGAATCCAAAGACAGGATCCAGACTCTGAGCTAACTGTCAGCACAGAGCCTGAAGCAGGGCTTGAACCCACGAACTGTGAGATCATGACCTGAGCTGAAGTCGGATGCTTAACTGACTGATCCACCCAGGTGCCCCCCGAAACAAGATTTAGAATTACACAAACACCAAGCTAGCATTGCTTACCTAGCAGTGGTCAGTTAAGCTGACCGTTGTATCTACCATTGGCAGAAACAAGTTGGGGCTTAAAACTGAACCATGAACAAAAGCAGAGGTTAAAAGCATTCTTCTAAACAGGGTTTTACCCTGGGGACATCTTCTGGAAGTGGAAGTCAGCCCTCCTGGGAGAAGTTGGAGCCATCTGAGCATGTGCGCATCTGTGATTTTTGTCCCCGAGGAGCGAATTTCTTACATGCAAACAAAAATCTGTGTTAGATACAGAGCTCCTCTTGCTGCGACCTCACTCGTGTTTCAGCCTTGTGTGTTAATGCAGTACAATACGGCACAAAAGGCAGAAAATCACACAGAAGCATCTTCCCAAAAGAGGAAATGAATTGACATGAAGGAAATTGACAAGACCACCTGAGCACACAGAGTTTGCTAACTCTTTATAGAGATTATTTCATGTTTGTGTATGAAGGCATGACATATATTGTAAGCCAATGAACAAAGTATAATCATCATCATCATCATCATCATTATATGTCAACATTGATCTGATATATATTTTTTTCCTCTTTCATAAATCCTCTCCTACCATGGTCATTGTCGTTCCAGGAACAATAACAAAAAAAAGATTGATTACCTTCGCTGAAATCACCTTGTGGACCACTAGTCATAGAAAAATAATTAAAAAGGTAAAGCATCAGTAAAAAGTCTATGTTACTCTGCAGAATCTTTCCATAACCTATCTTTCCTATCTTTTCTACACCCAGCTGTCAGCAACATTTTCACTTAATGGGGGATGCACTGGGTATTTTTATAGAAGTTTTAGAGATATTATAATATATCACATTCCTTCCTCTTTACCCTTTATCCTTCTTTCCTTCTTTTCTTCCCACCTCCCTTGCTTCTTTCCTTCAAATACTTAATTAGGAGTAAATGAAAGTTAATCTACAAGTAATCTGTTATGGTATTGTTCATGTTTTTGATGATTTATGGAATGAGCAATGAAATTTTGTCTTTACCAAGGATTTGTGCTCAATGGTTTCCTTCTTTGTGCAAAACTTAATTCATTTGCTTCAAGGTCAAGATCTAATGTATTGATGTGCAGCTGCCAGCTTGATTGTATTTTCTTGCTAAAACATACTTTAAAAATTAAAATATGCTAATTAATAATAATTATTTATATAATCCAATATGTTTAAATGAGAAACAAACTCACTCGCCTTTTTATGATCTGAGTCAACATTTTACCCAAATGTTTTTGTCCTTGGGGTTAGGGATAATTTCCTTGCATGGGGCAAGGAAATCTAAGGATAATCTGAATGTGTTATATTTGTTTCCTAGGGCTTCAGTAACAAATTATCAAAACTTGGCAGTTTAAAATGATACATATTTATTTATCTTGCAAAAGTCAAGAAGCCAGAAGTCTGAAATTGAGTTTCCAACAGGGCCACACTCCTTGCAAAGGCTCTAGATAAGAAAACTTGCTTCCCTCTTGCAGCTTCTGGTATCTGCTGGTGTTCCTTGCTTGGTGCCAGCATAATATGAATCTTTGTCTCTTTCTTCATATGACCTTCTTCCTGGTGTTTCTGTGCATCCTTTTCTGTTTCTTAGAAGGTCATTCTCATTGAACTTACGGCCCACACTAAGCTGGTATGACTTTGTCTCAACCCTTACTTTTATTATATCTGCAAGGACCCTATTTCCAAATAAGATCATATTTTGAGGTGGACAGGAATTCTGGAGGGACACTGCTAAACCCACTGCATGCAGTCTTGCAAAAGGTGAGCATTTTAGGGTTGTTGCAAGATTAGATGGATGCTGTGATACCCCACTGATCTTTCACGAATGAAGGATGTACTGGGTGTGCTGTGGTAGGATATTCTCAGACATGAGTAATCCTCTCTGGGAATTATCTCAGTTGAAAAGGGCCACCTCACCCAAGATTCTCGGACCAGGTTGCATCCAATGACTGATCTATGGGGGAAGGGGATAAAAATATAACCTTTTCCCCCTACTCATTATAGTTCTCAAAGAACATCATGTCTTTATTGCTCAGTGCAGGGTCGGCTCTGGCTTCCACCGAGATTGCATTGCATGCTAACATCTACATTTGCCACATACATGTCTTCCCCCTCCTTTCCTTTTCTTCCCCTCTCTTGCCAGGAGCTTCCTACGTGACTTATAATGGCATTCACAAATGACCCTCCCTTCTACTAAACTTGTCCCAGATTCTACTTCCAGGGAGTCGCTGCCTGCCATAAAAGATATGGATACACAACTTATGTGAATGTTTCACAACATGATACCAATCTTCACACTCTGTGATCCCCTCTCTTTGTGGAACCTGGGTAGCTCAGTCAATTAAGTGTCAGACTCTTGATTTGGGCTCCAGTCATGATCTCACTCTTGGTGGTGACATTGAGCCCCATGTGGGGCTTCACGCTCACAGCATAGAACCTCCTTGGGATTCTCTCTTTCTCTCTCTGACCCTTCCCACCACCTTTCTCTCTCAAAATAAATACATAAATGTTTTAAATAAATAAATAAATAAATAAGATACCTTTTATTATATTTTTAGTCTGCTTTATTCTAGCCTATTGTATTATATTCTACCTGTCCTATATATTCTCTCCTATTCTATCTTAAATTATTCCATTCTATTTTATTGTCTATTGAAGGTGGAGCTTAGAGAATCTGTGTTAAGACTGACTCAGTGGATACCACAAACAACAGTTGGAAAAAATATTGCTCTGTGTGCTTGCTGTGAGCATAAAGCAGGTCTTTCTAACTGTAGTTCTATTGATTCTTAAAAGACACATTTTAAAATTCATGAATCTGTTAATAAATAGACCATGCAAATGGTAACTTGGGTTAAGGTTTGCAAACATACTGTTATAATTTATAATAATGCTTATAAAAATGCATGTTAAAAATTTAACCACTCACCAGATTTCAATTAAATATAAATTCATAAAATATGAAATATAAACCTAAAAGATTCTGGAATGTTTGATCCAAAATTAAATTCATCAGAATGTTTGACACAATTAACGAATTAATTACCAAACAAATAAACAAACTCATATTTATTACTCTAAATTAAAAAAAATAATGTTTATTTATTTTTGAGAGACAGACACAGAGGGAAAGTGGGAGAGGGACAGATTGAGAGGGATACACAGAATCTGAAGCAGGCTCCAAGCTCTGAGCTGTCAGCATAAAACCCAACTTGAGGCTCAAACTCACAAGCCATAAGATCATGACCTGAGCTGAAGCTGGATGCTTAACTGACTGAGCCCCCCAGGTACCCCCATATTTTTTACTGTAAATCAGAATTTGACCTGATACCTTTAAACTTGCAAGATAACAATACACAACAAATATTCTTATGGTAGCAGATCTTTGATACCAATCTGCACTACATTTTCTGCCTTCTACAGAGTACACTTTTAGAATGAGTCACATACCCCAAAATTCTGTAAAGCCTGGTGTCAAACTATGTTAAGTCCCTCATTCTCTGTCATCTCTCATTTCATCCACACAAAACTTTTCTCTTACTTAGCATTTGAATACATGTATTTAAAGTTATATATGTGCTTAAATATTACTGTTTTTATATACAAAATAATAGAATTCTTGCTAAGGTATGGTTGGGTTTTTGTCTTTAAATATTTGAGAATAAAGGATGTAGGTATGGTACAGTGAGGGGCAACTCTGATCTTGGTGTCTATTTTGCCTAGTTTAAATTCTATTATTCAATGTTTAAAAGTTTAAGTTTGGGGTCCTTCATGTCTTCACTTTAAAAATAATAATCATAAAATTGGCAAGAGTATTTTAAGGTAGACTGAATAAAAAAATGAATTTTTCAGTTTATTCATTTATTTTGAGAGGGGGAGAGAGAGAAAACATGTGTGCATGAGTGGTAGAGGGGCAGAGAGAGAGGGAGAGAGAGAATCCCAAGCAGGCTTTGCTCTGTCAGTGCAGAGCCTGACACAGGGCTCGATTACACTAACCATGAGATCATAACCTGAACCGAAATCAAGAGTTAGACGCTCAACTGAATCAGCCTCCCAGATGCCCCTAAAATTGATTTTTTTAAGGAAAGCTTCTGAAAGTAGTCAAGAGTACTAGACACATTATACGGGTTTGATACTAGTTTTAAAAAAGGCAATTAAAAAATAAGGTTTCAAAAGTTGATTTTAAGTAATTTTTAAGTTGGCAGATGGTGCCAACTTAAAATGAAATGAGTAATGAAATGGAGTAATGGAGTACTCCAAATGGAGTAATGAAATACTCCAGAAGCTATGTGGATTTTAGAGAACTATCTTCTTTCTGTATTGAGAACATATTACATCCAGGTTCTATTAGGATTTACAGATATAAGTATGAATTAGATATATTCAGGGGCATTAAAATAGAGAGGAAATGGGATAAAAGAAATAACTACCAGCATGAGTTTGTCAAATTAATAATAGGAACATTGACATAAGACAGACATAATTGAGATTTATAACATAAAACATGAAATCGGGTGTTCAAAGTTTTCTTAAGAGAAAATTGACCACTACACTTCTGTCATGAAGACAAAAACCCAATACACTGACGACACCAAATGCTGGCGAGGATGTGGAGCAACAAGAGCTTTCATTCATTGTTCGCGGTAAAACAACTAGGTACATCTACTTTGGAGGAGAGTTTGGCACTTTCTTAAAATAAAACTATAGGGGCACCTGGGTGGCTCAGTCGGTTAAGCGTCCGACTTCGGCTCAGGTCATGATCTCATGGTTTGTGGGTTCGAGCCCTGCGTCGGGCTCTGTGCTGACGGCTAGCTCAGAGCCTGGAGCCTGCTTCGGATTCTGTGTCTCCCTCTCCTTCTGACCCTCCCCTGCTCATGCTGTGTGTCTCTCTCTCAGAAATAAATAAAACATAAAAAAAAAAATTTTAAATAAAACTATAAATGTAGCAAGAATTTTAGCATAGAATTTTGCAGTTGTGTTCTTTGAAATTTACTCAGGTAAGTTGGAAACTTGGAAACAAATGTTTGTAGCAGCTTTATTCATAATATAAAAACTTTGAATCACCAAGGTGTATTTCAGAAGGCGAATGAATAAACTGTGGTACGTCCAGATGATAGCTATTATTTATCATTTAAAACAAGTAAGTGAAGCCATGGAAAGACATGGATGAAATATGAATGCATACTACTAAGTGAAAGAAGCCAGTTTAAAGGGCTACAGACTGATGGCTCCAATTATATGACTTTCTGGAAAAGACAAAATGATGGAGAAAGTCAAATGATCAGTGCTTGCCAGGGGAGGAGGGATGAATAGGCAGAAAACAGAACTTTTAAGATAGTGATACTATTTTGTCTGATATGATAACACTACATATGTATCATTATACATCTGTCCATATCTGTAGAATGTACAACAGGAAGAATGAACCCCAATATAAACTATGGACTTTCGGTGATAATGATATATGAACGTTGGTTCATTAATTGTAACAAGTATATGGTTCGGTTGCAAAACTTTGACAGTAGGGAAGATTGTGTGTGTGGGAGGGAAAGGCATACCTGGGAACTGTAAAGTAAGTAATACACCAAAGAGATTAATTATTTTTGATGATCTTAAATGACATTTATATATTTGTTCATCAGTATTTAGGAAAACAATTCACTGCTGTCCAGCTTCCAGGAGACTAAGGGAAAGTCATGCTTTGTGACTGCTGAAAACTTAGTGCTGTTGCCAAGAAAGTTTGGAAATAGGCGCATACTTCTGGTAGGACCATTTTGTTTTTCTCAAAACATGAAGCAATATTCAAGATTCATCATTAGCAAGCTATCTTCCTGCCTCCAACAATCCATAAATAGCAAAGAGAAAGAAGTTGTAGAAAGTTGAACAGCTGAATAATGGATGTGGGTGTATGTATTTTGTTAGATGTGATATGGAGAGAAAGATACATATGTATAATAAACACATATTCAATGTTTGCGTCTCATTTTGGTGTTATTTGTAATATATAACCAAATTATATACATATAAGTATATATTTATAATATATATAGTGTGTATATATATATATAAGTATATGTATAAAAATAAATATACAAAATGAGGATGCAAAGATTCAAAAATCCATTGTAAAAGAAACCAAACTAGGAAAATTAAAATCACAGATTGATTTTCCCAAAACATTTAGAAAAGAAATCATATTAAATGTTCTTTAAACTAGCATATAAAGGGATTAAAGATTTACATCAGATTGGACAAAAATGAAAATAACAAAATCTACATAATTTATTTCCTTTGTCATTGGGAGTGATTGGAAAAAATTCTGTTTTTTAAATTGAAATATTGACTGAAGTGCTTCTATTTCAAATCATAGGGGTTTAAAGAATTTTTAAAATATTTATTTATTTTGAGAGAAAGAGAGAGAGAGAGCACACTTGCATGGGGGTGGGGCAGAGAGAGGAAGACACAGAACCCAAAGCAGGCTCCAGGTTCTGAGCTAGCAGCACAGAGCTGGACGGAGGTCTACTCATGTAATATGAGATCATGCCCTGAGCTGAAGTTGGACACTTAACCGACTGAGCCACCCAGGCGCCCTTAAATCACAGATTTTCATGAATGACTAGAAGTGCAAATGTCTGAGATCGCCAGCCAAATGCCATACAGTACAAATGAGCTGCAAAACAATATGAGATCAAAACAAATTCCAACTCTTATTCTATTTCCTGGCTTGTTTATATGACATATAACATTAGCTTCATGGTTTTATGTGGCATATTAATATTTGACATCTTCCTGTCTAGCTCGATTATTCTATATAACCTTGAGTCGCCCCCTCCCTCCTTGCAATAGATAGGATACAATATCAAATACGGTTTTCCAGACTTGTGAGTCTATGTATCAACTGATAATAAAATCATCATAACCTACTGCAGAGGGAAAAAAGAAAAGAAACACCTTAGGAACATTAAGACAACAATAAAAAATGCATTTATATTACTTCATATTACATGCATCAAATTCTTTAGCTGCACTCAAAATACCAATGGTACTATTCTACTTATGGTAACAAATAATTTCAAAAACAATCTTCTGGAGTCTGGGAGCACACTGGATGTTTATTTGTTTAAATTTAAGGACACAGTTGTCCCCACTGAGGCTTTAGCAATTTTGACTGCAGAATCATTATTTAAACAAACTAGCAAATATACACACAAATATACAGAAAACAGTTAACAACCTAATGCAACACAAAGTACCAAACAAATTTGAACCCCAGACTAGGATTCTGGTCACCCTGAATTCAAAATATTGAGCCTTCAATCTTCTTAAAACTTCTCTGTGATACTTGCTGTACTAGCACAATGTTTAAACTGTGACAATGGCCTTCTCTTGTTACCGAAAGCAGAGAGGCACAGAGCCCAGAAAGGTCATAGTGTTCTAATAAACTCCTCTGAGAAAACAGCACGCAGGTCCAAGATTTCAATTCTCTTGAAATCAATGAACTACCAAATGTCTCTGGGAAGCCATGCTTCTTGTGAGACAGGCTGTCCTTTCCAGATCTACGGGCGCCTTACCTTGGGTGCTTCAGCACTTAGCAGGTCTATTAACTGCTACGGGAACTGACTCCCCTAGGGAAGTGGGTCCTTATCTTTTCTGCCCAGTGAGCGGAAGGGTAGTGGATAGAGCAGGGAGAAAGTCAGTGAAGGAATTTGGTGGTACAGCACAGACGAGTATGGTGCGGTGCTCGGATGGGATTTGGCTGGCTGCCTGCTTCTTCTCCTTCCTATTCTGTACTCATATCTCAGTACTTTACAGTTCTGTTTATTCATCATTTTTTCTCCTCCATAATGGAAAAATATTAGAAGCCTGGCTAAAATCCTACATGATAGCCAAAGCAGCAAGATCATCTGCAAAACAAAAGCTCCCCTCAGACACATTAAAAGCTAGGCAGAAATTGGTTAATATTTCTCCAGTAGCTGTTCTGCTCAGTGCTGATTTGTTCAACGTTGCGGACTCTCTCCAGGGAGATCATAACACTTACTGTAAGTACATTTGCGCGCCATGAAATCACAGTCAACTGAGCGAGCCATAAATCAATTAATACTTTGCATGAGCTATGTCTTATTTCAAATGTAAAATCAGCAAAATCCACAGGTTTGAAGAGTAAATAACACTGGTCTTCTGAACAAAATAATCCTGATTTATGGAAGTGCTTCGCTGAAACTTTACAAAGAAAAAAATACTTCCTTTCCAAAGAACTGACTCTACTTGGACTCCTGTAAATTGAAAGTAATTGGTATGGGTTAAAAGTATCTTTTTCTTTTCTTTCTTTTTTTAGTCTTGTTCAATAATTTTGACGTTACAATATTTAAATCTCATTTGCTTAAGTTTGACCCCCCATGGTTTCACATAATTTGTGAAAAAAAAGCAATTGCTATTTTTAATCTACAGTGTGTTCCGTAGATATATGTTCTTTATTCATGCACACTTCTCCTGGTTACCACCTGTTCTTCCACCAGGAGATATGCTAAGAAGTAGATTCAGGCATCACCATGCATTCTCTAACCCAAATATAAAATTGAGTTTATATTTGTGATACAGGAAAAAATGCAGTTGAAGCAATTAAAATATTTAAAGACCCATCTCTGCACTTTTCTGCTGAATGTCTGGATTATTTTATCAATGGCTGATGAGTCAATACATAGCAGTTAAAAGCAGGGATTCTGAGGGCTCCTGGGTGACTAAGTCACTTCAGTGTCCTGTTCTTGATCTCAGCTCAGGTCATGATCACATGGTTCCTGAGTCCGAGCCCTGAGTTGAGCTCTGTGCTGATGCTTGGGATTCTTTCTCTCTTTTTCTCGGCTCCTACCTCAATCACGCACTCAACACTCTCTTTCTCTCTCTCAAAATAAATAAACTTTAAAAAAAATGAAAATAAAATAAAATAAAAGCAGAAATTCTAGAGCCAAACTGCTTAAGTTTATATCCCGTTTCTTCCAGTTATTTTCTGTGTGACCTTACAAAAGTTTGCCTAATTTCATCCTATCCAGTACATTCATTTGAAAAAAAGACTGTAATACTAGTAAGCTAAATTAAAGTATCAGAATTAAAGGAATATACACATAAGCACATAGTGCTTGGCTAAATGGGTGAGGGGCATTAAGGAATCTACTCCTAACATCATTGTTGCACTATATACTAACTTGGATGTAAATTAAAAAAAATAAAGTAAATAAAAAGAATTCTATCTGGCACTGTAAATACTAGATAGATGGGCAGGTAGAAGTGTAATAAATATGTTAGCCATAATTCCTAAATGCACTGACACAATATGTGCCTATCAAACCTTGAACTTGTCTTCAAAACTAAATGTGCGTTGTTTAGTTTAAACCTGTTTTCATAACTCTTAGAAGCAAGTTACTTGCATACACACGTGACACACAATGAGCCTTCACATCATATAACAGCACAACAAATACACGCGTTATGAAGGATCTAAGACCAATATGCACAGTTCTTAGTAGACAGAAGGCTCACAGGAACTGCTCCCTGATTTGAAGTTAAGCAGGAAGAAAAGAGAGCTTTGTCATTGGAGACTGATATTTTCATGTCCATAGACTGTCTTTTCTGCATGGGCCAGTCACCAAGGTTAGGCTAGGGCCCGAGATTACAAAAATGAATAATAACTATGAATATGTGTGTGTTTTAATGTTACAAAGCATTATATTGGTAGAAGTGGAAGTCTCATTTATAGAACCAGAATAGATTGAGCATATCTAAAAAAAAAAAAAAAAAAAAAAACCTGGAATAGTTTACCAGATGAGGTTTTATAGTCAGATTTTGGGTAGGCAAAGCAATCTGACCTTGCATAATGGATATTGAAATGAGAATGAACAGTTTTTGAAATGACATAAGAATACTGGTTGAACTGGAAGGACTTAAAAATAGTTCTTTAGGCATAGTGTTTGGACACGTGATCCCCAGAGGGAGAAGAGTGTTTTGGAGAGATAGATAAAGAGAACACAGTCTATGAACAGCCTTCTACAACATGCTCACCAATTTGTACTGTAATTTCTAATATTTGGGAGCTCCTGCAAAAGTTAAATAGAAGGATTTTATAATAAGATGTATTTACATAAAGATCACTTTAGTAGCAGCGATGTAGGAGTATTCTAGGGAATAAAGGGTAAAATTTTTTAGGAAATTATTTCAATGAAACCACTTGAGTATAAATGGATGTATTACAATAAAAGGAACAAACTGACATGAGATAAGAGAAAACATTCTTAACAACCAGACATATTTGGGACCCCTGGGTGGCTCAGTGGGTTAAGTGGATTATGCATCCTGCTTCTTTCTGTTCAGGTCACGATCTCACAGTTGGTAGGTTCGAGCCCCGAGTAGAGCTCTGTGCTGAGAGCTCAGAGCCTGGAGCCTTCTTCAAATTCTGTGTCTCCCTCGCTCCCTGCCCCTCCCCTGCTCATGCTCTGTCTCTCAAAAATAAATAAAAATGTTAAAAAATACATAAATATTTGCAATGAATTGGAAAAGATGAATAACTAGCATGGTGGCCCCCAGATGGTGATATGCTGGTAAACTGGCTCCCTGATAAGAATAAAAATAAAAAGTACTGAATTGTAGGCTCTGCCAATTTCCATGGTACAAATATTCCCATGAAGGCAAATTACAAGCTGTCATCATGATTACAAGCTGTCATCATGTATGGAATTGGGAGAAATGTGCACAACTGGGTCTCACAAGCCTACTGTAAAGAGCTCGTTTGGGATCACTGCCTTGCAAAATCAGGTTGACTAAGATGCCATGAAAACTGGAGGAAATAGAGAGGGAGACAGTGTTTTTTTTGTTTTTGTTTTTTGTTTTTAATTTTTTAATGTTTTATTTATTTCTAGGAAAGAGAGAGAGAGAGAGAGAGAGAGAGAGAGACAGCGTGAGCAGGGGAAGGTCAGAGAGAGAGGGAGTCACAGACTGAAACAGGCTCCAGGCTCTGAGCTGGCATTCAGCACAGAGCCCGACGCGGGGCTCGAACCCATGAACCGCGAGATCATGACCTAAGCGAAAGTCGGACGCTTAACCGACTAAGCCACCCAGGCGCCCCATGAGAGGGAGACAGTGTTTGAGAGAGAGAGAGAGAGAGAGATCAGTTGTGAATTTCGTTTGAAATATACTGACCTTGATCTGCTTATGAGGCATCCAGAAATAGATGCCCATGCCAGTGGCTATCGACTGGATGGACTTGGCAAGGAGGAGAGACACCTACTGTTATAATCACCTTGGTGAAAATTGGTAAATACTTGACCTAAGAGACTATTTGTAGGGAATATAGTAGAAAGGAAATATTCAAAACAAACAAACAAAGAACACATCAAAATTGATTTATAGAAGAGGTAGAAGCCAAGGGTGCTTTCAGATTTTTTTCCTTGATAGCTTTTTTTTTTTTTTCTGATGGTGTTTTAACCCTGGTACATAAGCCACAGTTAGTTAGAGGCATGTATGTATGGGTACTAACAAAATAGTAAATTAAATGTTAGGTACACTGTGTCTTAAATACCCACAACATTGCAGACAACCTATAGAGAGCTGTACTCAGCTGGATAAGTGAAGGGAAGATGGGAAGATGAGTAAATGGAGACTAAGAGAAAAGCATTCCCAGTGGGGGGAAGGGAGGAAGAAACACTGTGGGGAAAGGAAAAGCAAGACGCAAAATAATTTGTAGAAGCCTTCGATCATGTGAGAAAGTGGTAAAAGAGAAAACAAGAAATGCTGTTCTTATCAGATTGGGGATTGGCTCCAATGCTAAAGAAAGGCAGATTCAAGGAAGGAGTGAAGACCTTGAAGGAGAAAAGCAGGACCATGTGACTTTAGGAAGAATTTGTAATTCGTGAGATGACTTAGAATAGGGAGATCAAAACAGAAAGCCTGGAGGGGGCGTTTGAAGCAGTTTGGGCTTGAGGAGACGGGAATCAGAAACATGATGAAACCCCGTGATATTTAGAAAGAAGGAAATATTTAAGAACACAGCTTCCTTTTATAGAATACAACTACTGACATAGAAGAAACGTTTCCTCTTGGCTTGGCCAGATATTCCGAACCTGACATAGTAGCAGGAGGATCATTCATGTTTTAAAATTAACTGTAAGGTTTACAAATTTAGAAAGAGAAAAATAAAAGCAGGAAGTGCCATGCCTATCAGAGAAAATGCAAACAATAAATTCAGAACTGAAATGGTTTGGGCTGCAGGTGAGGGGGGATAAAATGCCTAATGGAGGGGACAAATGGTGCAAAGGAGAGCAAGTAACGGGAAGATTGCAACTAAGGGCTTTGCCTTCTAATATCTTGTCTCTTTCTTCATGTGGGAGACATACTTAATGTTTTATTTTGTTATACAAAGTATAAAAATAAAAGTAGATCAACTCTGAGATATTTATGTATTCCCTCCTAGATTATGTCTTTCAGAAAAACTAGTTTAGAATTGATCTCAGACATATAATACATTAGGATAAACACAGTTTTTGGCAGTGTCTTATTTACACTGCACAACATATCAAATGCCATTACCAAGTGTCTGATTCCCAAGTACTTATTTTATCTTGTCATTAGCATTTAGGTTTGATGGACACATTAAGTTTTATAGGCATTTTAACCTATAATTTTTAAATTGAGGGAGAATATTTTTCCTCACCATATTTGCTTCCTGCTTTTGAGAATATGCTATAGTCATGGTATAAAAAATTAAGTGATAAATTACTTTTTCAATTATTTTAGTGTTATTTATTTATTTATTTATTTTTTACAAATAGTTTATTGTCAAATTAGTTTCCATATAACACTCAGTGCTCATCCCCACAAGTGCCCTCCTNGAATTTACAGAATCCAAGACAGGCTTCAGGCTCTGAGCTAGCTGTTAGCACAGAGCCAGACACAGGGCTCGAACCCACAAACTGTGAGATCATGACTTGATCCTAAATCCGACGTTTAACCGACTGAGCCACCCAGGCTCCCCGAAGTGATAAATTACTTTCTTCTCTGGCTCTCTTAGACTTCAACTCTTCTCACTGGGAAATTATTTAGTAATTATTACTAAAACTATTTTTTCACAATTAATATTGAATATGCTGCTAATAAAAATGTATTAACACTTTGATTACTTTGATTATTGTTTATGATTTTGGGTAATCACTTAGTGCATTTTCTTTTAGCTACCCCAATACTTTGTATGCATTTCTCACTCTACCTTTTGTTCCTTCCTTTACATTTCCCAGATAATCTTATACAAATTGCGTTCTCACACAAATTTCTGAAATTTTATGATTCAATACCAGTTTAAATGTGTGTTTACTCATAACCTTTTCCAACCAGCATTTGAGGATGTACATACGCTTTCTTGCCTCTATTTTAGGGGCTCACTCCCCCACGGTCCTTGTACCTTTATTTGGAGATAGATTCAGGAAAAGAAAGAAGATGTTATTTATAAACCTCAATCATTTCCATTTTGCTAGGAGCTATTATTTGACACAAGAAAGCAAAAGCAAAAACAAAAACAAATTAAAAAACCCAAAAAGTTAGAGAAACTGTGTACATATGTATGTATTTCAATCATCCATGTTAACAATGTTGACATTTATTTGGATAGTTGACAATTGATGGCATCAGTAATATTCTTATTAGATCTTGCTAAACGATCTGAAATAACCTAAATTCATGTAGCCCCTACCAAGAAATAATAATATTATCATGCAAATATTAAATGTCCCAGTTGCAAAAGAAGAATAAGTAAACTTGGACTAAAAATAAACTATTATAAATATTAAAATGAAATTTAAACAATTCACACTATGGAATGAAACTTTTTTTTTTTAATGTATGAACATGGAACTTTATCTCTTAACTCAGACCCATCAAACACTTCCATTTCATGCTCACCTTATTTCTAGCTAAAATTTTGTAACTTAAATAATATTTGGTTTAGATTTTTAAATTTTGAGGGAGTTTCTTTGGGTTGACAGTAAATATTTACATATATATTTTAGTCAAGGAGTAGGTGTGATGTTCTGAATGACTAATGAATGAATTAGTAATAAGTTGTTAATAGAGGCATTCCTTTAGGTATACAGAATACCAGCTGACTTGCATTTAACTCTGTATATTTCTCAAGGAAAAAAAATCATATCCTGTCACAGAGTATGTAGAAAGTGAGAAGTTGTCAGTAATATTAGGCATAACTAATGACAACTCTCAATATGTGATTATATTACAAATTGGAATCATATAGGATACAATTTTAGAATGATTAATGATTTAAAAAGTATTATTTCTTAATGAGTATAAAAATCAGCAAGTATATGCTATTTTAACTTTTATAAAGAGATTTCAAAAACTCTAGTTCATCTTCATTTATACTCTGTAAGTCAATGGAAAGCCTGTTTGTTGAAAATCACGTTATTAAGTAGCATTAATTAATATTCCCACTTGATTGAAAACATATAGAAAGTTAAGAAATGTTGGTGATTAAGCCATGTTTAATGGGATTTAACACAGATATTATAGCTCTAACTCTTAATACTTCTTCTCTGGATGAAGATGGATAGATATAACAAGACAATCTCCCATGTGTTTATATTAGGCTTCAAATAAAATCCAAAGAGAGAAAGTATGGGGGAGGTGGGTGTGAATCCAAAGTAATAGTGAGGTGCCTGTATGGTTTAGTCAGTCAAGCTTTTGACTCTTGATTTCAGCTCAGGTCATGACCTGATGTTTCGTGGGATGGAGCCTTGCATCAGACTCTGTACTGTCAGTGTGGAGCCTGCTTGGGATTCTGTCTCTCTGCCCTCCCCCTAATCATGCTCTCTCTCTCTCTCTCAAATATAAATAATAAATTTTAAAATATATTAAAAATAATAGCAAATAAGTGAATGTCTGCTTCTAGTTTAGTTAAGACTTAAATTTTTTGGGACATAGTTCTCACCTGAACAACAAAAAACAACCACATAAGCTAAAAACTATTTTTCAAATGAGTCAGTAAGCTGAAAATGCAAGAAAACTTAAACTAAAGTAAATTTCAGAGAAAGAAATACTGTTTATAGGAGAATGAGGCTCTCAGTTGTTCTTATTCATGGCAGAGAAGAGGAGGGATGAGAAAGCTATGAACCTACCAAAGTTTGGAGTAACAAAAAGCCCAAATAAGTGTAAATAAACCATTAATGTCTGGGTGAAAGCCAGTGGGCTCTCAGAAACTAAAGGCTGAGTGGGCAATGAGCAGATTATTGCTGGTACCCTCAAAAGGCTGTGTGCTGGACATGAGAAATAAAACATCACCAGTATTGTGGAGAGTAAGGCACCCATCTTCTGAGTGCTGAGGGAAGAGTAGAATCATAGAAAGACTCCCCTGAGCTATAGAAAGCTCAAGGCAGATCTAGAAAGCAAAAAGAACCAAATACCAATTCCAAAACTGCGTGGCTAGACTGTACATCAGAGAGATATCTTGTATAAAAAATTATAAAATACTCAAACAGGCAAACCAATGTAATCTATATTTAAAGGAAGAAATAGGAGTGCCTGGATGGCTCAGTCAGCTAAGCATCTGACTTCAGCTCAGGTCATGATCTCATGGCTCACGAGTTTGAGACCTATACTGGGCTTCACTGAATGTTGAGAGACATTAGGATTCATGATACACAGAGAGGTGTTGTAATGAAATATAACTCAGTCATAAAAAAAGAATGAAAACTTGTCATTGCAATGACATGGATGGAGCTAGAGTGCATTATGCTGAGCAAAATAAGTCAGTCACAGAAAGACAAATACCATATGATTTCACTCATATGTAGAATTTAAGAAACAAAACAGATGAATATAAAGGAATGGAAGAAAAAAAAGAGAGGAAAGAAAACCATAAGAGACTCTTAGCTATAGCAAACAAACTGAGTGTTGCTGAAGGGGAGGAGGGGGCTGGGGTAAATGGGTGATGAATATTAAGGAGGGCACCTGTTCTGATGAGAACTGCATATTGTATGTAAGTGATGAATCACTAAATTCTACTCCTGAAATGAATATTACACCACATGTTAACTAATTAAAATTTAAAATAAAAACTTGAAAGATTAAACAAACAAAAACAAATAGGGGTATTGGATTTAGATTAAAGCATGCAGAGATCCTTCAATTTTTTATTGAGAAAAAGAATCGTTCTAGTGATTAATGCAAGTGAAGAGATTGGTGTGATATGAGGAAATAGTTCTAATGTGAACACTTGTATTTTCCTAGAGTAAATAGGGATAAAATGTATTAATAGCTTGATAAGAAGAGAGATATGATTCTTTAAAAGAAATGTCTATTTAGTTATTTTGAAGGGGGAAAGGGCAGGAGAGAAAATCCCAAACAGGCTTTACATTATCAGCATTGAGCCTGAAATGTGGCTCAATCTCACCAGCCATGAGATCATGACCTGAGTTGAAGTTAAAAGCTAGAGGCTTAACCAATTGAGCCACCCAGGACCACTAATATATGATTCTTTTAAAGGGTGGTTGAATAGGATTTTCAGCAATGATGCTACCTGTAGTAGTGATTTATTCTAAAGAAGTTGGTATATTTTTTAGCCATATTCTCTTGTCAATTGTAATAGGGGTTTGGATTATGTCAGGCTCATCTAATAGAGAGTGACAAAGGACGAAGGGAGTGGGACATATGTGCAGGATGCTATTCATAGAGATGGCCTATGAAATAGAAGTCTGTGAGGAGGCGTGCAATATTTTCACCAAAACCACAGACAGTGAAACAGTCATGGATTGAGTTCCCATAAGGTCAGGAAAGTGGGACAACGGGGGGGTTTAGGGTAGATATAAAACCATATGGGAAGCAAATGTGTTAAAAAGGGGGATTTTTGAAGTTTTCTTATAATTCATGGGTTTGACTAAGATCAGTTAGGATACAAGACACAATGAGATTAGTTTTGTTTCCTAAAAGTAAGTGGTGGTAAGTTCCTCCTCTGGCTCTTCCTCTTCCTTCTCCATTTTCTCCTCCTTCTCCTTGTCATGTTTTCTCCCTTAACACAACTCCTGGTAAAAGAATGGTGATAGTCTGGCCGTCAGAAGTATATGCTTACCAGACATACATTAGAAAAACTGAACTTGTTACAGTAAAAATTTCCATTTCAGGGACTTTTCTCCAGACAGCAGGTAACATGGGGTTGTTATATTGACCCAAGGATTTACCAAACCATGTTATGGGTGCTTAGTTTGTTCAACAAGGTGTCATAAGTACCCATTCCTTCATGCTCATTTTGCATATTGAAATTGTAAAAATGTGTTTTTGATTCAAAATAACTGCAGTCTATGACCTGCATGTAGCATCTGAGGTCCGTGGATATAAAATATGCTACAAAACACATTTTCCCACCTAAACTGTCAATTACCACACCAGTAAGACACAATAGTGTAAGAGAAGGCTGTTCCCATCCTTTCCTCCTTCATTCTGGTGGATCATTATGTAATAGACATAGGTAAACACCAATGTTACTTAATGATTTTCTAAAATTTTACCCAAAACAGCAAATTTTAACTTACTTACAATATCACCAAAGTATAATTTTGTGTTACCATTGGTATTTTATTTTATTAAAGGAATCACATGCAAATAGCCAATGAACACACTGCTCCACCATAAATTCTTCAGGAGTTTTCAACTACTTCTTTGCCTTTAAATCATCTCTCCCTTTAGACCCACTAGAAATGTAAATGTCTTTGTAAAGATATTTCCAAAGATTTTCTGTCATAGTTAATCACTCTTTCTCCAATGTTGCTATAAAACTGTACTAAAATTCTATGACATGGGTGGCATTTGTATTGCGGTGTTTCCAATGTATACATCTCACATAGGATTATGAGTTCCTCAAAGAAATTCAGTTTATCCTATTCATTTCTGACTCTCTTCTATCTGTTTCATTGCCTGGAGCTCAGAAGATTCTCCATAAATATTTGCGGAATGAATCTATTTTGTTAAGCAAAGAACACTAGCAATAAAATGAGTGCCCCAGAGTTTTTAATAAATGGCATATCATTCTGCAAATATTGAAGTGAGATCAGATTTCTTTAGGATAGGACATACATATTTTAACCAAGCACAAACAGCACAACTTCCAAGTTCTTTCTCTCCTTTTTGGACTGAGACAGCTGTCTAAAACTAAGTTAAATTATACCTATCATTATAACAATGAAGGGATAAGTACTTTGCACATTTAAAAGGTTGAGGAAGGGAAGAGGAAAATAGTTTCAAGGAGAGTGGGAGGTAAACAATAAGAGACTCTTAAATGCAGAGAACAAACTGAGGGTTGATGGGAGGTGAGTGCTGGGGGAGGGGAGAAATGGGTAATGGGCATTGAAGAGGGGACTTGTTGGGGTGAGCACCGGGTGTTGTATGTAAGTGATAAATCATGGGAATCTGCTCCCGAAGCCAAGAGCACACTGTATATACTCTATGTTAGCTAACTTGACAAGAAATTATATTTAAAATAATAAAAAAATAAAAAGGTATTTTTGTCTTAACAAAAATTTAATGATCATCTATCTATTAAATGGAAGACTCTTCTTACTAATGGATCTGTCTTTAAACAAAATTTCTTATTAATTATTTTAAATTCACCCATTTTTTCCCCTACCTATATGTCGTTCTGCCTCTTCCTTGTTTCTTCATTCATACTACTGTTCAGAGCTCTGAGCAGTGTTCCACACAGAGCTAGAAATTCGGATAAAAATTAGGAACTGCCAAATAATTCTTTCACTGGATTGTACAGCATCCCATAATTCATAACTTCCAGAAACTCCAATCAAAATGTACCTTACTTGTATTTGATCACCTCATATCCCATTCTTCTTAGAAGATAGCCAAGTAAGTTTCAGGAACAAGTGAAAGAGGCAGAAAAGGTCTTGATCCTTTGGTCAGTGTTAAACATCAAATGGGAACTCAGAATATTCTTATTAATTGATTCAATTTTTCTACCTATGAGAAAACCATTTGGATTTTAAATTATTTCCTTCACTGATTCAATTGATGGTGAATATTTCAGCAAAAACTTCAAAAAGAGTGTTTTTGTTTGTTTGTTTGTTTTTGGCCTTTTTAACCTCCCTCAAAAGAGGTGGTCATCACAGCAGCTACAAATTGTTGCTGCATCGCTAAGAAACTTCCTGTTATGGTCATGAATGAGGCAGGGATGGAAGCGTCTGCCCCCTTCCTTGAAAGAAAATAATAGATTGGTAGGAATATCAAGCATAGGACAATTGCCTTCTTAGAGTGCCAGTGAGGTCAACTTCTGGAATACAGATATAGAAAATATGGGATCCTAACTAATTTAGCACACGTTGACCACAGGCCCATCCTAGGGCCAGGGACTAAATTCCTCTATAGCATTTTATGTACAGGATACAGCCTGAACAAGTATTTGCAAGTAGCACCCCATGATCTTATTAACACAGAGTGAATTCTTTTTCTTTGCATTAATGTGCATGTCTTCATGTGAGAGAAATAACACATTCATATAACATTCTAAAGGATTGAATTGTATTTTGTTTTTTAAATTCTTTAATTTATTTTTGGAAAAGAAAGAGACAGAGTGTGAGTGGGGGAGGGGCAGAGAGAGAGATAGAGAGAGAGAGAGAGACAGAATCCGAGGTAGGATCCAGGGTCTGAGCTGTCAGACCAGAGCCTGACGTGACGCTAGTACTCATAGCTTTATGAACAGCAAGATGATGACCTGAGCTGAAGTTGGACATTCAACCAACTGAGCCACCCAAGCGCCCTGAATTGAGTTGTATTCTCAACTGAATATACTCCTAAAACTTAAAAGGTAGAATGTTTTCCAATTCTATCCAAATTCAGGGCACTCCTACACTGTAGACATGCTTAATCAGGGTTTTGTTGCTTTCTATTTTCAGATTTATTTCAGGAAAGGTAATGAAAGAAAAACTCAAAATAGAACATAAAGAATTGTCACTCAGATTAAGGTGGTGGAAACAAATGGTATCATTGAGTCTGCACTCCAGTCAGTGCAATGTGATAGTCTGCCTCTTTAGAATTCATATAGTCATGTATTTATGAAAAGCCTGCAAGTTTAAACATGACTTGTTCTGTTTATGAGAATTTTATTTAACAGTACTGCATTACTTTTGCTAAATACATTCCCATAATTAAAAAGACAAGAAACACTGTAAAGACCTTTTGCCATGAAACCAAAAGATCTTTGCATTTCTCCATGTCTGAGCTAAATTTGGATAAGTCACTTACACTCCCTAATTTTCATTCTGTATATTTTTGAGGAAGTGATAGTTACTTCAAACATTTCTTTTTAAAAAAATGATTGGAAAGAATCTCTGGGTGCCCAGTTGCAATTTACCTAGTATTAGATTATTCAGGTAGTTTTCCTGAGAATGATCACTGAATCACTGAATTAGAAGGGATTTGCAAATAATATAAGCAGCCAAAAAAAAAAAAAAAAAAAAAACANGTATCTATCGATCCCATTTAAGTTCCTTGAAGGCCTAATCCTCCAATGTTATTGACACATCATTTATATCAGTTTTTCATTATACCTCTGAGATTCAACTTTGAATATATGACACATTTTCAACGGATGTGTGCACTACAAACCCGATTGTTGCTTTTGAACCTAAAGAAGAAAGCAATATTTGTCATGGCATCTTATATATGCAAAAGTTCATGTGTAAAAGATAATTTCAGAAGAAATAGTCAGAAAAAGGAAATAATGGCAATACCCAAGATATGCATTCTTTTTACATTTTTTAAAGTTTTGTTTGTTTATTTTGAGAGAGAAAGAGAGAGAGAGAGAGAAGGGAATAAGCAGGGGAGGGGCAGAGAGAGGGGGAGAGAATCCCAAGAAGGCTCCACACAGTCAGCACAGAGCCTGAGGTGGGGCTCGAACTCATGAAACATGAGGTCATGGCCTGAGCTGAAATCAACAGTCAGATGCTTAACCTACTGAGACAGGCAGGTGCCCCCGACAAGGTATGTGTTCTAAGACATTAACCAGATTACCTCCTTTGATAAATGAAAACACTGCTTCACGAGGTACAAGAGAAGGCAACATTATTTTCATATTTTACTTTTGTTTCTCTCAAACAACTGTAGACATCATTATGTCACTGTGGCCATTTTCTGTGTCAAACTTCAAGAATGACCTTGGCCTTACGTTCCTTGTCCTCTGACATGAAATCTTTGGAAGTAACACAGTTGATAGAAACACAGCTCATCAAGACACCAATGAGAGAAGAAACAAATACATCGACTATTTCACTGTCCTCCAGATAGTGCTTCTTATAAAGCCCAGGTTATCAACTACACAGGGTGTTTAAATAGCTTAAGACACTGGGAAAAAGAAAGATTTAAAAAAGTGCTAAGTACGTTATCATCATCCTTTTCCAAGATTCTTAGCTTTGCATTTTAGCCAACTCTTTTCTTTTTCTTAGAATGAAAAACTAAGGGCGCAGGCAGCATATATTCATTTTCTTCCCATGACATATACATTGTAGGGTAATGTTTGCAATTTATTAAGCTCGCTCATTGCTGAATTTGTGGTGGAGACATAGAAATAATGGAGGCGATTTTAAGGCTTAATTTATAAGGAAACTATTAAAAAATGAAATTTCTAACCTGGTGATGAGACATAATGAGACTTAGCTCTTGGAAATTTAAAATCGTAACACCCAGAAGTAACACTATATTTTTGTTTAGCAAAACATCAGTGTCTCAAAGAAGAATTCTTTGTTAGCGTCATTTAAGATGCATTTTAATTTTCAGAAATATTTAAATAAAATCAGACAAGATTTATATATATCCGTATTTTTCTTTCACTCTCTCTCTCCCTCATATACACACGTATGCCAAGCTTTGGTTCTGCAATTGACTTTTAATGAGGCAAATCCCTGAGATTTAGAGTAGAATCCCTACAGGCCGTCTATCAATTCCTTTCTATTAGGCTAATGACTTTTTAAAATGAATTATCTTACGGAAAGGAACTAATGAGCTTGAAAAACCGTTGTTTTCGCCCTAGTCAGAGAATCTTCAGGCAAGGCATGCTTTATGGAAGGATACTTTTTTCATTTATAAGAAATGTATTTTCCAACTAGTAACAATAACAACAACAACAACAATAATAATAACAGAGATGAGCCCAGGGCAGTGGGCAACTTCTGTAAGTCTTATGGTTCCTCAACTTGCTTTTGACCAAAACTGTAAAAAAATTCATCACAAGTGGAAATGTATTAATATATTTTATATACAAATAGCTTTATAAAAGTGTATTTCTATCCTTCCTTTTACATTTAGTCTATTATTTACAAAGCCAGACTAGTTAAATTTATATCTCCTAACATAAAGCAATGTCTATAATTTTAGTGCAGTTCAAACATTATTCTTTCTTACTCAAGATGAAGAGTTAAAATTTCTGTGAGTATTTTTCCCCCTAAAACATAGGGAACAAGTTTATATTCTTCTCATTGGTTAAATACATTGAGAGACCATAAAACTGACCCACCTCTGTATATTCCCAGGCTCTTTCTATCCCTTTTAAGTAATGAAAACTTCATGCCCATATAAGATGTTTTTATCACTAAATATCAAGTAATATGAACCTTATCCACAAATTAAAGTGATTTTAAAGTGGAATGAAGGTAGATATCATTAGTCTTCTATTTATAGGCAAAGCTGATAAAGAGAAATATGCATCCAAAAAAAATGCCAGGTTCATAAACAGAAACCTACGTCAGGCAGCAAATGTAAGAGAAAAAAGTGAAATAGATAGAAGGGGGAAATGGTGGCAGAGAAGGCATTTGAGATGAGAAAAGAATTCTATCACTAGTCTCTGAAATAATTACTAAAATCCACTCTTACATTACGATTTCCTGAATACTGAACTAGTGATAAGTGTATTAAGAAAAATGTTTTAATGACATAGTTTCTGTTTTGTCTTAGTCTTTTGAAACATATATAAAAAGCCACTTAGAAAACACAAATAAAATTTGAAATTAGTGTATGTGGGCAGTTACCTACCAAAGAATATGTGAAAGAAATGGAAAAGTTTTGTTTTATTTTTTAATGGATTTGGGTATGTAGATGAATTTGTCGTGTGCTATGTGAGTTCCATTTCAGCTCTTCAAATGCATAAATGTATTGATGCAAATTAAGCCTCTTCTCTTTATTTGCTTTCCTTTCTCCTCTTTCCCACGATAATGGGCTAAAAGCCCTATGGAAGGAATTGAATCTTCTGTGCACAATCCTACATTACACTGCCATGTACTATCTCGTTGTTTGGAAGAGGTAAAATGGATAATGAGTGTAAAGAACACAGGCTCTGGAGACAGGCAGCTCGCCTATTAGCTGTGTGACACATTTGTCTGACTCCCAGTGTCTTCATCTATTAAAATGGTCTAACTATAGCTATCTTGTAAAGTTGTTGTGAAAGAAGACTTGAAATTATTTCAAACATAGAGCAAAATACTCAGCATGGTCCTCCATTTTGTTCATCTATGGACGAACACCTAGACCTGGGCTCATCACACAGAATTATTATAAGATTGTTGTTTTTTTAAATTGTGGTGACAAATTACCACAAATGTAGTGGCTTAAAATAATATGTGTTTATTATTTCACACTTCTAAAAATATGGATTTATTATATTAAGGTTCTAAAGATAAGAAGTCCTAAACTCCAGGGCTGTGTTCTTTCTGAAGGTGATAGAACCGTTTCTTTGCCTTTCCCAGGTTCCAGGGACTGCTGACATTCCCTGGCTCATGACTCCTTCTTGTCATTTCAATCCTCCCTTCCTTCATCACACCTCCTCATCTGACTTTGCTCCTTCTGTCCATCTCTTCTTGGGGCTATTGTGATTGTATTAGGCCCACCTGAATAATCCTTCCAGATTAAAAAGACCCTTAACTTAATCATGCCTACAAAGTCCCATTTACCATGTAGAGCAACATAATCACAGATTTGGGGGATCAGGACATGATATCTTTGACGGGCCATTAATATGTCTACAATGGTACCTTATCAATAAATGTCTGTTGCATAAATTAACTATATGTTGTGAGCAAAGCACTGTTTCTTCCATTTAAGCATTTATACAGTCACCAAACAATTATCTATTTAATTCCTACGCATGGAGTTTATGGAATTCTTGGCTGGGTAGAATACAAGTAGAAAACAACATTGTTTTTCCACAACACTGTCCACTGCAAGCCATTTTTATCATTCTTTTTCTAACACTGACATAAAACTTAGGTATTATAGATATTTCTACTTATTCTCAGGATATATGTGTGTGGGGTGTGTGCGTTGAGAGAGAAAGAAATCAGAAATGACTTACTGGTTTTTAGGTCATGCAAATTGAACAAATAAGATAAAGGTGACTGTGTATGTTTGTGAGAAGTGGATGAAGCTGTAGAGATTCAGTAATATAGTTTTATGGTGCCTATTAGCCACTCACCTGGAGATGTATAGTGGGCAAATTAATATCGTTATAGTGAGTTAAGAGAAGAGAAATATTTTGGTGTGATAAACTTTTATGTGTTGTTTGATGGTATTTAAAATTATAATCCTAGATGCAATCACCTGGGGAATGCATATAGTCAGAGAAGGCAAGAACACAGTGACTCAAATTAGGCAGTCTAACAGATAGGAGTTGGAAGGAAAAAAAAATGACACTAATAAAGAAGGTTGAAAACAGAGGGCAGTTAAATAAGAGAATACTAATTTGAAAAAATCAAGTTTAGAAAGTGAGAGTTTTACAAGATTAAACAATCCTATCAAGATCAGATGAGTCAAGTGCAAGATTGGGATTTGAAGAAATAGTCAAATTCTATTTTCTAGAAAGTGGAAACATGGCTGTTTGAGCATCTTTTTAGAATGCTATAGAACACTTATTTGTCGCTGGTATCTAAGGTCACTGCTTATCATCTTTTCAGTACAGAATCCCTGATAGAGAAACTTCCTACCAAATAAGAGTCATTATTTTGATAATAGTAATATCTTTTATTATGAGGTGCTTCAAATTCATTTCAGATAATTTTTTTTGAAACCTTATAACAACTTTTATGAGCCTGACAAGATTCTTCCTATTTTACAGAGAAAAAAATACAGGGAGGACTCGTGGCTTTCCAGGATTATAAATCTCATTTTTGTCAGCCACCGTTTTAGAGCACAGGATTTTAGCCATTCGTTCTCATCCAGACAGAATCATTAACACTTGATTTTAAAATCTGAGGAGATATTGAGACCAAGTAACTGAAGAGGAAGGCTGTGGAAAGGAATGTTCTTTATGATGCTTCTGTTTATTCATATTGAGGAACTACACACTAATGAAAACCACTGTTGGGTAGAATGAATTCAGGGCGTTGGAATTAATACCACAGGGTTTAGCTATAAAAGTCCTGAGGATATGATGGTGCTGTCTACTATGCATTCTCTTGGAAAGAACCCCATGATTGTATAGGGTTCTATCTAGAAGTACCTCTCCCTGGTTGGAACTTTAAATTTAGTTAGCTCTTTTAGAAACATACTTGTTCTTTTTGCTTTTCATCACTGGAATAGATTTTCAGAGGTTCCTATTTTAGATTCAGTTCTATTTTTAGGCTGAGTTAATTCAAGTTAATAGGTTAACACAACATTTAGACATTCACCAAGATGATACTTTAATGTTGCATTTTTGTGCTTATAATGGTACCTTGAGATGAAGAAGATTAGATAGCTTTTGAGATCTCTAAGCTGAACTGGTACTGGTTAACATCTGTGACTTGTTAGGACTGCTGTTGTAGGTAATCATTAATGTGTGGATGTGTGTACATGTGTAAGGGAGGGATTGGCCCAGCGATGGAAACCATGAAAACCATAGAAACCATGGTATACCATGCCTCAAGGTCACTAGATTAAAGATTCTACCACTTCTAGCAAGTAAATGTACTGTGAGCGGAAATCAAGTCTACAGAGTATTAATTCCTTAGTATCATGTGCTTTAATCAGATTCTCACCCTACTGGTTAGCCTCAGGTAGTAGGTTTTGAAGATGGAGATGAGTTAGAGTAAGGAAGAATAAAAAGAAGAGGAACATTTTCAAAATTGTTCAATCTCCAACTCTGCTTTGAACTTCCGTTCCTTATTTCCCCCCAGAGTTCTCTTTAAATGTTAATGATTTTAATGTTCATCATTTATGCCATGACATGCTATTCATGTGCTCAGCATGTGAAATGTTTTCCATACATGACACCACCCAGTAAAACACTAAGATGTGAAGTATCATCTATTTGTCTAAAATTTACTGTATTCAGAGTTATAATACTTTCATAAGCTATTAATGAAACTCTGACTGAAATAAGCAAATTTTGGCAATGTACAACACCTAAGAGGTCATAACATATTTTTTCAGAAATACAGTGGAGTTAGATTCTTGTCTAGTGCAGTAAAAATGACATACACCAGGGTCTACAGGACAAAATTTTAATATGTTCACATCACTTCATTTTTTTCTATATCTTCTCAATATTGTGACTGACATAACATTTACATTTACTACATGATTTTAGTATTTCCCCTGTCAATATTATATTATTTGTTTTTTTCCTGACAATGGAGACTAAAGCAGCTTATTAACACATATTGTTTTCAGATTTATTCATCAATAGAGTAGATGTCCCTGTGCTGGTACCAGGGCTCTTCTGTTTCTCAAAGAAACATTAAATACTTGGACTGGGTGATGACGAAAGATTACCTCATATTGTCTGTTATTAGATTCAGCAATAAGAAACTTAAATTCAAATTTATCGATTCCATTCACAAAATATATGAAATACAAAATCAGAATATTTATTTTGTTGTTCAGCAGTTTCCAAATATCTGCATATGATGACATCGAGAAAGCTAATTGTACATATTGATAGATTGAACTATCTTATATGCAAATCTTCTGAAATGATATCAAACACGTAAGAATTCTGGATGCATGTGTTTGAGTGTGTGTGTGTGTGTGTGTGTGTGTGTGTGTGAGAGATGAACATTAGAAAATAGTGGTAGGATGTATATATGTGTGGGGGGAGGAGGCAGTTAGGAAGAGAGAGGAATGAGTCATTTAAAACATTAGTAACCATCTAATAAGAGTCCTTGTTTTTAAAAATGAGGACATTTACACCCTGAGGAAATAAAATACTGTTTCAGGGTTCCAAATAACAGTCTGTATTTAAATGACACAGTTTTGACTAGGTCTACTTAATGAAAAGTGGGGGAGAAAGATAAAGAGAATGATGGGGGGTAGGCCTGGTACTCTCATTATATTACGTACTCTGTTGCTTTCGGGATTTTATATGCATACATACTTTATTTTATGAGTGATTGAAAATTTTTAAGAATAATTTTTTCCAAGCCATATCCCTACTTCAGTGTATTGCATAGATAATGATTTTTTTTCCAAATATGCATTTAAAAATAATGTCTTCCTTCATTCTAAGAAATTAAGTATTCTGGTATCAAATACGTGTTTTCAAAATCATGTTTCTCCTTTCTTTAAAAAAATTTCAATCATACTTGAATGAAGTAGCAAAAACATGATGTTGACCAAATTTTTATCTAATGATTTAGGTCATAGTTTAAAACATTGTAGCATCTCGGGAGCCTGGGTGGCTCAATCAGTTAAGCATCTAACTTTGGCTCAGGTCATGATCTTGGGGTTCATGATTTTGAGACTCATGTCAAGCTCTGGGCTGAGAGCTCAGAGCCTGGAGACTGCTTTGGGTTCTGTGACCCCCCGCCCCTCCCCTTTTCATGCTCTCTCTCTCTCTCAAAAATAAGTAAACATTAAAAAATTGAAAAGTAAATAAATAAAACACTACAGCATCTCATGGTCATCATTAGGAATTAAAACGTATATTTTTGGTGAGTTGTGGACTAACTGATCTATATTTAGTTATATTTGGATCTACATTCAGTTCTTTTCTTGCTTTTTCCTTTTATTCCATTCCCTGCTTTTTTTGAAAAAAAAAGTTTTTAGTATTTTATTTATTTCTGAAAGAGAGAGAGAGACAGCATGAGCAGGGGAGGGCCCGAGAGAGAGGGAGACACAGAATCTGAAACAGACTCCAAGCTCTAAGCTGGCTGTCAGCACAAAGCCCAAAGCAGAGATCGAACTCACGAACCATGAGATCATGACCTGAGCCGAAGTCAGACACTTAACCGGCTGAGCCACCCAGGTGCCCCTCCATTTCCCTCTTTATACTACTAATCAGGTCTTTTCTCTAGGAGTCATCCTTTCACAGAATTACCTCAGATATTTGTTAACTTTCAGATTCATCCATAATTGTCAAAGTAGAATCTTGAGGATTGTGGAGTTTGACTCTCTCACACAAATTCCTCAGATGATATTTATAAAGAAAACAGTTTTAACACCATTATCTTGTTGGATTTAAATAATACTATAATTCAGTTCTTTATACTAAGAAGTTAATAATTTTTAAAAAAAAGGAAGGAAAGAGGGAAGGAAGGAAGAAAGGGAGGGAGGGAGGAAAGGAGGGAGGGAGGAAGGAAGGAAGGAAGGAAGGAAGGAAGGAAGGAAGGAAGGAAAGGAAGGAACAGGAAGGACAGAGGGAGGGAGGAATGGAGGAAGAAAGGGAAGGGAAGAAAGTAAGGAAGGAAAGAAATAAATTTAATGGGTAGCTCCTCTGGCTATTATTTCCATTTTGCAATAAGACAACTGGAATTTAAAAAAATCAAATTCGTATATAGAATTTAATTTTGTGTAATTTAATAATTTTTACTAATGATAGTAATAAAAGGCCNTTTTTGATTGGTAATGCGACAGATCATTCAACTCTTGCTAAGACATGTATAGCATCACAATTTTTAAATAATTCTACAGACTTTGTAAGATACCAATTAATGTTCAAATCCCATTAGCAAATTAATTAGTATGTAGTTAAAAATCTGCTACAGAAATTGTAGAACAAACAAATCAAGTAATTTATGACTACCCACCAGTGATAATAAAGGAATTTTCACTGGGCTCTAGAGAATTGACATATTATTAATTATGTTAATTCAGTTGTTCTTTCGATGTTTAATAACTAATTTAGTACGACTCATATTATATGAAATAAACAAATTAAATATGGTTGGCCCTTGTACAAGGCAAGTTTGAATTGTGTGGGTCCACTCTCATGTAGAGTTTTTTCAGTAAATATAGCACATTGTGTTTTCTTTTCCTTCTGATTTTCTTACTAGTATTTATTTTGCTCTAGCTTACTTTATTATAAAAATTTAGTATACAATACATATACAAACTATATGTTAATTGTTTATGTTACTGTAAGGCTTCTGATCCACAGTAGGGTATTAGTAACTAAGTTTTGGGGGAGTCAAAAATTATACAGAGATTTTTAACTGTGGGAGTGAGTGTTGGGGGGCTTAGCACCCTTAGTCCTTATTGGGTCACTTGTGGTTTTTGTGCTTCTCCTTCTTTTAATGTTTCATATATTCCCTTTCCCCTTTTTAATGATAATTTTAATAATGTATTATCTCTTTCATTTTTTAAAAATTTTAACTGAGGTATAATCAACATACAATGTTATATTAGTTTCAGGTGTGCAGAGATTTAACTATAAGTTTTTTTATTGTAAACCAGATCAAAACTTTAGATTCTCTTCTAATACCTGCCATAACTCTGTATAAGTAGGAAGGTTATAAGTAACTAAAAACATCCCGATTTAGATTTGATCTAAATATAAATTAGTTGATTGTCTTACAAAAATGGAAGCCTAGACATAATGAAGTTTCCAGGATAGGTTGAGTCACTGCTTTCAAGATATCAGGAACTTCCTATTTTTGGCTCTGAAGTCAACTAGGTTAAATTTATTTTAAAGCTTGTTCTTCTCTTGTTTGCAAGATAGCAATGCTACAGGCTTTCTTATTCATTGTGTAACCTTGAAGATGACCACGGATAACATAACCTTCTCTTGAATCTGAGTGGACTCCCTCACTCACTGACCAACAGAATATGGCAGAAATGATTCTGCACCTGCTTTAGGACCAGACCTTAAAAGACTGGTAGTTTTGACCTCTCTGTTTGAACACGTGGGTTTGGAAGCCAGTGGATATCTTACAAAAAAGCTCAATCAGCCTTCAGAGCAAGGTCCACATGAAAAGCAACTGAGGGGTGCCAGCAAGGTTCCCAGGAAGCAGCCAGCACCATCTTAACCATCCCTGTGAGTAAAGGATTATGGAAGGCAGTCATCCATTCCTTCTTCAGCTGACTAGCTGATGCCACATGGAACACAGACACACCATCCCCACCTAGCCTTGTCCAAATTGCAGATTCATGAATAAAATAAATAATTACTGTTTCAAACATTAAATTTGGGGGGGTGCTTGTACTACAGTGATAGATAATCACGAGTCATATTTGTCAAGAGATAGAGAAATATAGGTCCTTGCCTTCATTGTGACGTTAGGAGTCACTTGGTGATGAATTCAAAGTTGACTGTCTTTGTCTAGACCAAGTCTAATGCCAAAGTAGAGATGAGATCAGTTTTTACAGATACCCTTGGTATAAGGAGCAGGGCTAGAGTCATGAAGGAAGGAGGAAAAAGTTATGCCAAGAAAATACTCTGCAGTGTCCATTGGAAGCTATATACTTTCTTTTAGGAAGATAATGATCTCATATACCATTATTTAAAGCAAGGATGTTTAGGGGCCGCTGGGTGGCTCAGTCAGTTAAGTGTCTGACCCTTGATTTTGTCTCAAGTCATGATCTCACCATTCGTGAGTTTGAGCCCCACATTGGGACTAACAGTGCGGAGCCTGCTTGGGATCCTCACCCTCTCTTTCTGCCCCTCCTGTTCACTTTCTCTCCCTGTCTCAAAAATAAATAAAATGAAGTTTAAAACAGGGATGTTGAATCTATTGTGAATGTCACTAAGTGATAAAGGTAAGGAAGGACTAGCCAAGTGACTCAATGTTAAAATTGAGGATCCATCACTGGGGAACCTTATTCTAAGAGAATAGATCAGATTAATAGGATTCAGAAATTCTACTGGCTTCCTTTACTTTGCTTTATTGAGGAAGAATGGATAGTACAACTTTCGAAAACAACAACACTTAATAAATCAACTCTCTAGATAAATGAAAATCATGCCTTCATGCCTAGGTGAGCTAAAAGATTGCCTGAGCCCTTAGGCAAACTAGCTAACTCACAAGTGAATTCTGATAACCTTTCTTCCACAAGCAGATAACCTGTTTCAATACATGCTTTCCCAATATTCCAAGGGTAGATTATAAACAGTAACATGATCCAGTTTCCAAACTGGAACATGAAAGTGACATTGAACTTAGAAAAGTAACTTAACTCTTTTAATTTTCTTTAATCACTTAATGATGATTTATTGAGCACTTATGCTATAATAAGTGTTGTACCCTCATCTATAAAATAAAATAAGCATACATATTTTTTAGTTGCTGTGAAGATTATATGATACTCTTTTAGGGAAAAAAAGGAAAAGAAAAAATACTTTTAACAATGTTTGATTATAGATCATGTTATTTTTAAAAAAATTTAAATGTTTACTTACATTTGAGGCAGAGAGAGAGACAGAGGCACAAGTTGTGCGGGGGCAAAGAGAAAGGGAGACAGAATCTGAAGCAGGCTCTAGGACCCCAGCTGTCAGCACAGAGCCCAACATGGGGCTCAAACTCGTGGACTGTGAGATCCTGACATGAGCCAAAGTCAGACGCTTGACTGACTGAGCCACCCAGGCGCCCTTTAAATCATGCACTTTAAACTTTTACACATCTATGGTTGGAGAAGATTCAAGAGCAGAATACCAAGTGTGTCTGCAAGATATCAGAATACCTTAACTATTAATAAATTCAGAATTATCAAAGCGGAGAGAGTCCAATAGCCAAGATCCTGTGGAGTGAAATGTGATGTGTGGAAAGCACCGCTCTCCACCACGAAGAATCTGAAGGAATGTGGGCCATCCTTCTATGACTCATGTAAGAAAAAGGGTGCTGCAAATATAACAGGACAAATTCATTACCAGAATTCTAAGGCATTGTGAGTATTTTAGGTGATAACACAACTTTTATTGAATCATGTATTTAAAAAAACAGGGAGTCAGCTGAAAATTGGAAATAATAATTCTATGATTTTAACCAAGCTTGTGGAAATAAAAATTAGCCAGCCCTAATATCTTTAAAACAATTTTATAGAGGTTTTGGTTTTGAAAGCAGTCTCTCCAGTCCTCGGACTGGAAAAAACAGGGAGAAAGTTTTACCCCATTGATGACTGTTGTTTCTTCTTCTTTTTAAAATTATTGTTTAATGTTTATTTATTTTTGATAGAGGGAGAGAGAATGCGAGGGGGGAAAGAGCAGGTAGAGAGGGAGACACAGAACCCAAAGCAGGCTCCAGGCTCTAAGCTGTCAGCACAGAGCCCAACTCGAGGCTTGAACTCACAGACCATGAGGCCACGATCTGAGCTCAAGCTGATGCTCAAATGACTGAGCCACCCAGGCTCCCCAGTCGTTTCTTCTTTAATTATGCTCTTTCATAAATGATGTCGATAATTTCTCCTTGACTCTTTTGTTTATCCATTTATTCTTTTTATACCGATTTATGAGCAATATGCTTAGTGCTGAATACATTTTGTTAATAAGAAATCAATTTAGTTTCTTAGTTTTTAGGGCTGGTGGTGGGGAGTGGGAAGGGGTATGATTTTAACCACATTTTTATGAGGGAATTGACTAAAGTGACTTATAATTATAAACCTGCCTCACTGATGCCCAGATTGTAATCTTCTTTGATTTCACATTAAATTTAATCTGAATAAACGCTGTGAATAAAAATTTCACCTAGCATTACAGTTACCATGCAGACTACCCAAGCAAACATATACATATGTGGGGTGAGGGACTCTTGATATCTGCTTAGGTCAGAATCTCAATGTTCGTGAAATTGAGCCCCATGTTGGGCTCTGTGCTGACAATGTGGATCTTGGATGGAATTCTCTGCCCCTCCCCACTTGCTTTGCCTCTGTCTCTGTCTCTTTCAACATAAATCAATAAACATTAAACATATGTGCATACTATTTCTATTTATCTTTGTTTTAAAAAAGACAAATACAGAGATTATTTTATAGGATATGTTATATCCCACTGCATGGTTCCATCTTTCAAAGTAAATTTATACTTGACAACACCTGCTTTTTCTCTACAACAGAAAAAGAAAAGTTTTAACCTCCCAGCAAATCCTTTCTTCTACTGTTGCTACAATGCTTCACTCCTGAGTAATTTAGATCCCAACAATAGCAAGTAGCTTGGAAGAGCTGAGGTGAGAGGTAGAAGGTTATTTTGCCCCCAATGAAAATCTCCAGCTGTCCCTGTGATAATTGAAAGGGCTCTAGTAATAAGTGATTCCAATGAAAAGAGTATCTGGAATGGTAAATGAGAGCTTTCATAGGTTTATTTGTAGTATAAATGAACTGAAGAAAAAACGCAGATCCTGAACTGACTTACTTCGCACTCTTGATGATGGGGAGACTCTTCAGATTTTATATAAAGGGATTAGCCATTGCTACTTCCAAATGAAATAGCTACTCGTCTTTTTCTCAGCGGGTGAATTGTGCACACATGAGGGAGGTGGGGCAGAGGGACATCTTTGCCAAAAATTTGTGCTTTAGATGTGGAAGACCCAGGTTCAAGTCCCTTGTTGGTCTTTATTCGCTGAGCTACTTGAGCAAGTTATTTGACATTTTTGAAACTAAGTTTTCTTCATAAGGCTGTTGGTTGTATTAGTAAACAATTGAGAAATGGCTCTGCTCTCAAAATGTAGATGAAAATGCAAGCAAGTTTGTATCATAAGAAGCAATTAAGTATGAAAGTTTACAGTTTACATTCAAGCATACTTGGGTTTGAATACTAAACCTGTTGCTTACCTGCTATCTCAATCCAATCTTGCTAATTTACTGGTTAAAAATTTAGTTTTCTAATGTGTAAACTTTTGGATTTTTAAGGAAACATTGATACAAGTTAATGAGATCATTCATATGAAGTGTTTAGAATGGTTTCTAACACAGTGCTGGCACTTAATAATGGTAAGTACTTTATTTTACGTGGTAGAATCGTTAACTAAAAGGTTAGTTGAGGAGACAAGAATGAATCAAAGAGAAGAAAAAACTTACAAGACCAGCATTGTCAATGTTAAGGGCCATGAAAGCCTAATGGGCCAACTGACCTATACTTACTGACAGCTAGATTTCTGTACCAAAGATGGTTACACCAGAGTATATAAGTTTGATGTTATTAAAAATTTGAATATTATGAATAATACTTCTTTCTTTTGATTGTATTATCTCCAAGCCACCATCTATCATCTGGCTTCCCATTGGCTTGCATAGAAGAAACAACAATGATGCTCTTTTTCGACCCCAATAAATATCTGATCTGGCTATGAATTATAGTTTTCACTGAAATGAATCCACAGATCTTCTCGTTTTATACATTAGTCCTCTGTGCATTTCAGTAGAAAGAATCAGCCCTCGAGGTTCTATAGCTTCTGGATATACAATAATATTTCTAAATATCCCAAACTGAGAACATGACTGTAATAAGCTGACAGTACGACATGGCTTCTATTTAGGGATCCATCCTGGAAAAACACTGTGCCTTTCTAATTCATTGTAAAACTCCAGCCACGCATGCCTGCTTTCCCGTGAGAGTACCATTTTAATTAAGACTGCAATGAAAGAATATAAGTTAAATATATATACATATATATGCATATGTGTATATATATATATCCAGATATATGCATATATATATATATCCAGTTACAAAGCTAATATGATAAAAAGTTTCATTGTATTTATAAGAATTATGAGGTTTATTACAGGACCATTAGTAATAAATGTCTTAGTGGCCATGGTTAGGGGATAAACCAGGGTTGTATACAGAATTAAATGTTATTACTGCATTACAAATCTTACCTCTTCATCTTACACCAAGCAAATTATAGAAATAAAAATGGAGTGTAAGACAAATATTTAGAATTTTGACAATTTTCTAACTTAACCACACAGACAAAGGTACATTGCTAGCACTTCCTGAATCTATTTGGTGGCAAGCTGGTTTGACTTTTAACGACCTTTATTATACTTATATAGAGATATATAGCTGTATATGTAGAGTTATAACTACCTTTAAAATTGCATGTTATGTAGCGGTTGTCCATCCCTAAGGAATTTATTTTTAATAAGTAACAGCTCACAGTTAGTATGTTGATATTGTAGGATGTACATGGTTGCTTCCAAATTATGTTTGTGTCAATCAAAACAATTTGTTTTGCTAAATGTTTTAAATAATCATCCAGGATATTATTTGTAAAACCGCTTTGCAGAATTTATAAGTAGGTTTATAAGTAGTGATAAGCTTTTAACAGGTTCTCCTTTAAATTTCCATAAACATAGGGGTGCCTGAGTGGCTCAGTTGGTTAGGTGTCCGACTTCGGCTCAGGTCATGATCTTGTGGTCCGTGGGTTCTAGCTCCGCATCAGGCTCTGTGCTGACAGCTCAGACCCTGGAGCCTGTTTCAGATTCTGTGTCTACCTATCTCTCTAATCCCTCCCCAGCTTGTGCTCTGTCTCTCTCTGTCTCAAAAATAAGTAAACATTAAAAGTTTTAAAAAAATAATAAATTTTCATAAACATAGAATTTTGTAATCTGAAATGAATTGAGTTGAAGTGTCATATTTCAAGTGAAAGAGTACTTGTTTAGTGTTAACAGAGGAATAAGTTAATACCTGAGAATATTGCTGCAGAATTATTGTAAGATTGCTATTTTAGCAATGCGCTTACAAATAATGTGTTAGAAATACTAATTCAGGGTTCCCTGGATGGTTCAGTCGGTTAAGAATCCAACTCTTGACTTTGGCTCAGGTCATGATCTCACAGTTCTTGAGATAGAGCCTCATGTTGGGCTCTGCTCTGATGGAGTAGAGACTGTGGGATTCTCTCTCTCCCTCTCTCAAAATAAATCAACAAACTTAAAAAAATACTAATTCATAGCTTATGTAATAAATCTGCTCTACACTGCAATATATATATTATTTGTCATGTATGGTAATTAAAATAGGTCAAAATTGGTTCAGTTTTCAGATACACAATGTAGGACTAAGAAATTTTATCATGTAAACAAAAGTATAAAAATTATTTAAAATGCAAGAATGTGTAAACTGTTATGAACTATCTTCACTAACACTGAAAGAATATTCATAATTGATACATGTTAAATTAATGATGTATCATTCTTATTTAGTAAGTGATTCTCAAGGTAAATCTTCTTTAAATAATGCATGTTATTAATCTTCTGTTTATAGGACTTGGAACACAAGTCAAAATGTTGTCTTCTTTTAGATTAAGAAAATCATATTTTTCTTTAATTCTGAAGGCCTCTTCAATTCACCTTAATATATAAAAGATGAATTTATTGGCATATAAATCTTTATGTATTTTTAAATGAATAAATTTAAATCTTTGCTTACAAAGGCTTAATCTTTTATAGTAGAGTGATGCCTTATATTTCAAATATTAATTATAATCTTTCTTAAAAAATAATTGGTATCTTAGAATTAAAAAAAAATCTCTGACATGTAATTTGTCATTGATAGTGACCCTGGAAAATGCAGAACAGATGTTATAATTCTTATTTCATATTTAAGGATGTTGAAACTCTGAGAGATCTTGCAGCGTGCTTATCCAGGTGGTTTAGCTAATGTTCACAGAACCTATCAACAATTTGATACTTGTTCTGATACTTTCCTTATAACATTAATGAATCATATGAAATGCTGTGATACAATCCAATAAACTGTGATGACTACTGTGTCATAATAAAGGAATCCCTCAAGTTCACATTATAATTAATTTGATTTAAAAAGTATAAAATATTTATATATATATAATTACACAGAAAATGAGTTTCATATACATATATATATATATATGGTGTCAATTGAAACTAAAAAGACAACCTATGTGTACCTAATTGTAACTTTGTATATATGCAGCACTTGGGTGGTTTTTTTTTTAACATTTTAAATGGGATTTGGAAGGGAAAAACTGGCTTTTATGTCATTTTACATCCATTGAAATAATAAAGGCAATTATTAGCAACTTTAAAGGAAGGATCTCTTTTTGTAGTTTTCCTACATTATTAACTGTTATTGGGATAACTTCAAATGACCATTTTTCTAATTATTGTCCATAATATCCTTCCACATAAACAAATAATTGCTGTTTTGTTTCACTTCTGTGAATGCTCATAGTTGAGATATTTTTTCTTTCTCATAACTTTCAGGCACGGACCCTGAAAACCGAGCCTGTGCTCTAAAACAACCCCCACAACCAAACTAACCCCAGTGGTTGGCTTCAAATCTTTAGAACTGTTTCTAGTCTAGACACAATTCATTAAAAAGGTTTTTCACGGTCTCCATTGTAAACACAACAGGAGAAAAGAATCAGGAAAAAGATAATTCTCTAACTCAATCTTAAAATAATTACACAGAAAATGAGTTTCATCCCTCTGGGCTACTAAAAAAAAAAAAAAAAAAGAAGGGAGAGTGAGTTAATTTAGCCCTTTCCCTTTCTTAGCTACATGGGTAATACATTTTTAATGTTTTAATACATGAAAACATTTAAAGAATAACCCTATGCCCTGGCCTAAAAATGAATAATAATAATAATCACAATAATAATCATAGATTGTTTTGCACTGATTAAGAAGTGAATAAAATGAGGTGCAGAGAAGCTTTTACACTTTGTGATAAGAACTCTCTCACTCTGTTCACACAGACGTTATTTTCCTTCTATGCTTCCTAAACAAGACTTTCTTTAGTAGAGTGACTAAATCCCTTTCGGTTGACCTCAACTAAAGTTCCATTCCCCGAATCTGGCCTTGCAGATCAAAACTCAAACATGACAGGGAAGGGTGTGACCAAAGAAGTTACTGAAGATTAGTTTAAGAGAAATATTAGAAGGCAAAGCAGGTAAAATCGACTTAACTGTTTGCAAACATTTGAGGCAAGTTCCAAGGGCCTTTTAAAAATCAGAAAGAGCCATTCAGTTCAGTAATATCTGGCACCGAATACATTTTCAATAAATGTGCCGAAAGAATGAGACATGAAATTTCTTACAGTTACGCAAGAGATATTAGTTGCCCTTTTAGCCATTTCGTCCTTTTTTTTTTTTTTTTTTTTTACAAAAGGGAAAAAAAAAGTGACTAACACTGTGGACGTTAACTTCAGAAAGAATGGAGTGTAGGCCCTGGTTTTATCTTATTATCTGGACAATTTGGGGCAGGTTAACCTAAGCCTTTTCCTCCCTCCTTTCCTCCTGCTCTTCTCTTTTTTTCCTCCTTCCTTTCTTCTTCCTCTTCCTCCAACACCCTCTTCTTCCTCTGCTTCTCCCTCTTCTCTTTCTTCTCCTTCTAGGTAGAGAAAGTCATGTGCATAATTTATTGAAAACTACTACAAGTTTAACAAAGGAAAGTCATCATCTTCTCTCCTGTGAGTCCCAACAGCTGAATCCTGCTCCTCAGAAGCAACCACTTTGAGATTTGTCTTCTCTGATTACCTGGATATTCCTTTAAAAATATGTTTTTAAGGGGTGCCTGTGTGGCTCAGGGGGTTAAGTGTCTGACTTCAGCCCATGTCATGATCTCACGGATCGTGGGCTAGAGCCCCGCGTCGGGCTCTGTGCTGACAGCTCAGAGCCTGGAGCCTGCTTCAGATTCTGTGTCTCCCTTTCATTCTGCCCCTCTGCTGCTCATACGCTCTCTCTCTTTCAAAAATAAACAAACATTAAAAAATTAAAAAAAAAGAATACAGTTCAATCCATTTTTTTAGAATGCTTTTAGGTTTACAGAAAAGTTGAAAAAATAGTACAGCAAGTTCTCACATATCCCTCATCTAGTTTCCTTTACTAGTAACATCTTACATTTCTAAGTCATGTTTATAGCTTCATACATTATGACTGCCTAATGTCCTTCCTCTGTTCCAAATTCCCATCTAGAATATCACATTATATCTATCGTCATAGGTTGTTGTGAGCTCCTCTGGGCTGTACCGCTTTCACAAACTTTCCCTGTTTTAATTACCTTGATCACTTTGTGTGGTACTAGTAAGGTGATTTGTCAGATATACCTCAACTGGAATTTTTATGATTTTTCCCTCATGATTAGACTGAGTTATGAGTTTTGGGGAGAAAGATCAGAAATAAAGTGTCATTTTCATCACATCATATAAAAAATATATACTATCAACCTGAATTGTCACTGTTGATTTTGGCTTAGACCATCTGGCTGAGGTAGTGTTTGTCGGTTTCTTTACTGAAAGCCACCCTTCTCTATACTGTACTCTTTGGCAAAAAGTCATTATACACAGCACACACTTAAGGAGTGGGGAGGTATACTTCATTTCAAAGGACAGGTAGTTACATAAACTACTGGAATTTTCTTCATAGATTTACTTCTTCCCCATGCATTTGTTTGTTCAAGTATTTATTTATGTCAGAATGACTTAGAGACATGCATTTTATATTTTGTGACATAATTCAATAGTACTTGATGTGTCGTGTCTCAAATTTTCCAACCATGGCCATTGGAACCTCTTTTAGTGCAGAGTCATTACCTTTTGATACCCATGTGGACATTTTTGTTGTTGTTCTTGGCTTTGTTTCATTTTATTGTTAGTATGTCTTCACTTTTTGCCACTACAAGATGCTGCTGCATGATTATCTTATATATTTCCTGACCTAGTCTTAGAATCAGGCATTGTTTTCACGATCTAGGTCTTTTATTGGGGAATAGTGTTATCAACCTAGATTTGTGCCCTAGGGGTGTTCTCTGCTACTACACTGTTAGTGTTTCTAGGTTCTCTTTGATGACAGAGGAAGAAACTCTATGTGGAGACTAATCTATGTACTTATGTCTGTCTTATATCTGAATATTTGTACAAGTAACCACCTATATCTATATGAAGCTAAACATGAGTTAACACTGATGCTTCTATCTTTAATCTATTAAAAAAGGGATCATTCTAGCTTCTTCTTCTTGCTTATCTCTAAACCCACAAAGAGAAACCTGGCTCAACACCCCCCTTTCATTTACTTAACATGTTTAGGGCAGTGTTAGAATTGCTAATGTGTGCCATGGTGAGAAAGCTTTATCTACTAGAATGCAGTGCTTGTGTATAGCTTCTTTTGCCTTTGATCTTTCATATTCCATTCATTACCAAAGTCACTGAGGTCAACATTTCTCCTTCCTCCATTTTAGATAGGTTGCTTCATACATGTGTAATATAGATTTTTGTGTCACATTCTGTATCCCATCCTAGGATCCCCAATCTTTCCCTTCTTCCCCAAACTCCTAGTGAACACTACTTTTATTCTGTAAACAATGGTTTTACTGTTTCCAGAATGTGATATTTTGAAATTATATAGTCTATAGCCTTTTCAGACTGGCTCCTTTCACTGGTCAGTATGCATTTAACATTCACAAATGTGTTTTTATGGCTTGATAGCTTATATTTTCATCACTGATTATTATTCCATTTTACAAAAGTATTACATTTTATTTATCAATTTATCTATCGAAGAGCATCTTAGTTACCCCCAGCTTTTGACGATTATGAATAAAGTTACTATAAACCTTTATGTGAAGTTTGTTTGTGTGGACATAAGATTTCAAATAAGTTTTGTAAATACTCTGGAGTGTATTTCCTGAATCATATGGTAAGACTATGTTTAACTTTGTAATAAACTGCCAAACTGTTTCCAAAGTGGCTCTAACATTTTGCATTCCCATTAGCAAGAAGTGAGTTTCTGGTGATGTGCATCCTTGCCTAGCATCTAGTACTGCCAGTGTTTTTTGGGTTATAGGCATTCTAAAAGCTGTATAAGAGTATTATGTTGCTTTAGTTTATAAATTTCCCACCAACATACATCATTAAACAGCTTTTCACATGCTTATTTGCTCTATGTATAGATTCTTTGATGAGGTCTCTGTTCAGATCTTCTTGTCATTTTTAAAGTGGGCTGTGTATTGTTGTTTTAAGAGCTGTTTGTATATTTTGGATTAGTCTTTTATCATACATGTGTTTTATAAACATGTTCTATTGTCTGTCTCTTGTATTTGCATTCTCTTACATTATAAGAGAAGGAATTTTTAATTTTAATGTGGTTTCACTTATTATTCTTTCATTGATTATACTTTTGGTGTTATGTCTAAAGACTCACTGACAAACCGAAGCTCACCTAGATATTTTATTTTTTCTTCTAGAAGTTTTATAGATTTTCATTTCACATTTTCACCTATGATTCAACATGAGTTACTCTTGTGAAAGGTATAAGGTTCTTTCTGGCTTTAGTTTTCTGCATATGTATCAGAACCATTTATTGAAAAGCCTATTTCTTCTCTGTTGAATTTGCCTTTGCTTTTTTGTAAAATGCCATTTACAATATTTATGCGGGTCTTCTGGACTATGCTTATATTCTTGCACAAATTCTATGCTGGTTTATTTTAGCTTTGTAATAAATTTTGAAATTAGGTTATTGTGACTTCTCCAGCTTGATTTCTCTTGTTCAGTACTGTGTAGTTTTCCTAGGTCTCTCGTCTGTATACTTAATAATAATTTTGTGGATACACATAGATTAGTTTCTTGGGATTTTATTGGAATTGCATTAAATCTACTCATCAAGTTGAGAACAATTGATATCTTATTTAACAATACTGAATTTGTAGGAATCTTCATGCAAGTCTTATAAATATTTTGTTAGATTTATTACAAAACATTTCTTTTTTAAAGGGGGAGTTCAGTATAAATTAAATTTCAAAATTTCAAATTTCCAGCTTCTTGTTGCTGATATACAGGAAAACAATTGACTTTTCTGTATTAGCCATGAATCTTGTATCTTTGCTCTAGTAGCTTATTCCAGAGGTTTTATTTCCTTATTTTTGTGGATTCTTTGGGATTGCCTATATATTCACATAATCTATGAAAACAGATAATTTTATTTCTTCCTTCCCTATATATGTGTATATACACATATATACACACTTCTATATAGAGAAATATATTTATATATAGAAGAATATTTTATATATAAAATATATATTATATATTTCTTTATCTTTCTTGAATATTATATTAGCTAAGAATTCTAATATGTTGTTCCATATGTTTGATAAGAAAGGATATTATTGATTAATCCTGACTTTAAGGTGAAAGAATTCAGTTTCTCACTACTAAATCTACTGTTAGTTGTAGTTTTTTGTATGTGCTTTATAAAGTTGACAAAGCTCCCCTCCAATTTTTGCATGTTGAGTGTTTTTATCCTGAATGAATGTTGGATTTTGTCAAATATTTTTTCTGCAGTAATTGATACAATCATGTGATTTTTCTTCCTTGGCCTTTTTAAAAAAAATATTTATTTATTTTGACAGATACAAAGAGACAGAGCATGAGCAGGGAAGGGGCAGAAAGAGAGGGAGACAGAGAACATGAAGCAGGCTCCAGGCTCCAAGCTGTCAGCACAGAGCCTAATGCCGGGCTCGAACTCACCAGCAGTGAGATTATGACCTGAGTCGAAGTAGGATGCTTAACATCCTGAGCCACTCAGGCGCCCCCCGCCCTTTTATGTTATATATGGTGGTAGCCTCATACGATGGCTTAGAAAATGTTCATTCTGTTTCTATTTTCTGGAAGGGATTTTATGTGTAGACTCTTCTGTGTGTATTTCACAATGGTTATGACTTCCCTGAAATTGACAGAGACTTGAGGCAATCTTTTTTGACACTTCTCATGAGTCAAACCACCTGGTGTGGCTCCTGGAAGTAAAACTTTTGAAAAGATGCCCACTACAATTAGCCACACACACAAACGACTGCAGCCACCAGAAGTTTTATTTTGTTTTGTTTATTGTTGAACTAGTCTACACTCAAGCATTCGTTTCAATTTACGGTTCCAGTGTCTCTGGTCCAGATAGGCTACAGTTAATAAATCCCTTTATAAGCATAGTATGTAGAAAGCAAACACAAGCTCTGGTGACAAATAAACCAGGTTCTGAATACTAGTGGAACCATAATTTAATATTCGATATCAGGAAAACTGAAAAATATTTAACAAGAAATTCCCTGCCTCATAGGTTTAGCACAGGTTTACATAAAATGATGAGTGTTAAGAACTTGAGCAATGCCGGTAGCACCGCAGGATTTCAAAGTTGTTAATTTCCTCTTAAATTCTATTTCTATATTTATTACTGCCTTTAATTTGTGAGATCCATCCTATCATTGAAAAGATTGTGCTTGATTTTGTATACTCTGCATTAAGAGGAACATAATACAAATAAAGCTTTACCTGAATATTAAAAAATCTGTACGGTCACGGAGTTAGGAAGCCTGAAATGGTGTCATGAGAAAATGATGAATATCCATTCAAATTTAAGAATGCGAGGATATAACCAACTAATATTACATCAATTGTTAAAGCCTGTTTAAAAAATGAGAAACTTCATTGTAGTTTTAGAAAGCTGAAATAAATGTTTGGAAGCAACAAAGTTGGACAAAGTGCAAAGTATATTTATATTTATAAAAGAACTACCTAGACTATGAGCATCATTTGAGTGTAGTGTAGTGGTACTTTTTTTTTTCTTCAAAGATATTCAGCCATTGGAAAAGTTGTCAAAGAAGGATTTCAAACCCAGCTGGAGTAGTGGTTTGACAATTTCATAATGCATAATATTACTTGGAGTGCCAATCTAAATTCAGATTTCTGGTCTTCACCCTTTTAAGAGTGTGATTTTATGGGTGATTTTGAGATGTGCTGTTGATGGAAGCCTGATACAAAGGCATTTGAGAGATTCTGGTCTAGGGGTATGACATGATGAGTTCGCAGGTTTATTCCAAACTTTGTATGCCATGAATTTAATAAGATAAATGCCTCTAGCAGCAATGTGATTCAGTCTGGGCCTCAAATGATGAGTATAATTTCACAGTGAATCTCAATATTGTATATTACATTGCCTTGATTTACACTGTATAAATCAGAGGACAGATACAACTTTTAACTGCAACTAACTTTCTTAAATATTAGCAATCCCATAGTAGGAGTAAAAAACAATTAACCTAATGATAGTATCTTTTCATTTACCATTTCTTAAAAATAATAAAGCAAAAATTAGATGACATTTATTGTCTCTGAGACACTATATAAATGGTGCTTAAAGTAATCGACATTAAGATGCACTGATACACTTTTTTTTTGCACTGATATACTTGTAACATTGCTAAGAACCCTATAATATTTATTTCAGAACGCAATTGCTTCTTACAGTAAGAAAAAACAAACATATTTTAACAAAAGAATAAACGATTTGTGAAACTGGTCCAAATTCAGCACTATATTTCTGAAAATTGACAATATTTTCTGTCCTTTTTGTTGGAATGCATAACAATAACATTTTATTCTTACAAAAACCTGTTGCTTAATAAGTAGTTACATAATAGGTGGAGGCATGAGAATCCCAAAATTCTATGATTTTCATCCTGGAAATATAACTTCTTTTTAACATAAATAACTTTTTCCTGAATGCACTTAAAATAAGGAGATTAAGGTTTTTTGGGGGGTACAATTCCATATTTTAGAACATGTAATGGTAATTCGTATCTATTAAAATTTAAAACATTACTATTTAAATATTTTTTAAAGTGTTATGTAACTAATCTCCCTTTCATGTCTCATTCTATGATCTTTAAATGGTTTGTAACCAAGAAGTAAAATCAGCAAGAATATGGCAAAGGTGTGGATACTTTTGATACTAAATTGGGTTTCATACAGAAATTTTGTTATATTCATGAATATTTGAGATCAAAATAATATGATTTCCAAAAAAATTAAGGACATAAGTGAAATAGAACTCTAGTATGTTTTAAGATAGGGTTACTTTCACATCTCAAGTAGAAAATGGTATAATCTGAACTAATAAACAACTATTAGCCAATATTTCACAGTTAGAAATACTTATTAGAAAGTATAATTCTATACTGGTTATTTTTATGTCATCAAGCTTTGATACATGCTTCTTTATTTTGTTTCACTACTTCTTGTGTGCAATTTCTAACATATACTGTTGTCCGCTCAAACATATTGGGGATTTTAAACTTACTGAGATTTTTGTTAACTTTTAAATTATTGTGACCATTGTTTATACATCACTTTGCTTTGTAGTGGGAATTAGAGATAAAGTGAAAATTGGAAAAAAAAAAAAAGACAACTTGTCTAAATAATGGCTGGTGGATGAAACTAGGNTCAGGGGACTTCGCAGAAAAGTGGCTTAACCAGTGACCCTCACTGTCATCTGCAGGTACTCAAGTGTCCCTGTGTAAATACTCTGGAAATTTGGGACCCATTTGAGCACACTGGTCACCTGAAATTAAAGGAGAGAGAGAGAGAGAGAGAGAGAGAGAGAGAGAAGCAGTAAAATATAGAAGAAAGAGGATAGCCTTGAGAATTAGAGGTCTTTTATTTAAGTCCTTTTTTAAGTGACTTTTAGAATTTGAGGCAAGTTCATTTTTGGATTTCCAAATCTATAAAATGAGGATTGAAATGCTACCTCAATTCCAAGAAAGTCATAGAGTAATGTAGCTTTATAGCTTTGATGTTCTTTGGAGCCATAGAACCTAACAGAATGAGTCAGTTAAGTGTCTGACTTCAGCTCAGGTCATGATGTCGCGGTTCATGGGTTCGATTCCCGCATAGGCCTCAGTGCTGCCAGCTCAGATCTGGAACCTGCTTCAGATTCTGTGTGTGTCTCTCTCTCTCTCATTCTGTCTCTCTCTCAAAAATAAATGAACATTAAAAGAATTGTTTAAAAAAAAAAGTCTAACAGAAAGTGATCCAGAAAAATCCATAGTCATGATTTGCCTAAAACCAACTCTAAATCAGTAGTGGCTTAAATAATAGAGTCCCACTCCAAATAGAAGAATATGCCTTAATATACTTTTAGAAATATGTGCCTCTTAAGATGAAAAGCAATACCTCTAAGTTCTCCTAGAAGGTAGTTAAAGAATTACTCACAGGCACTGGAGTATAATATAAAAGAAATTGGAGTCTATTAGATTTAGGATCTATCACAACTTTCTCATTTGCTAAATTAGTGACCTCTAAAAATATGATAGCTTATAAACTTCCTAAGGTTGTTGTAGTAAATGTGAATAAGTTATGTCTGATTCCTAATGTATGCCTAGCACATAGTAGGCATTTATAAATGTTATGCTATTATTAAGGAAACAAAGGAAAACAGACAAAGTAGATTTGCTAGTTCACCTCACTCACCTTCAGCCAAAACCTCACTTCCAGTGAGTAGGGGAAGTGAATCATTCAACTCCCTGGACTTGGGGATCACATCCAAACAGCCATCACTATAATGAGAGCACCAGCATGGAAACCTATTGCCTTGCCATTAAAGCACCGGGCCAGCACAGAAGAGAGTTTCAATTACTTGCTGGACAGATGTCTTGCCAGTGGTGGTGAGCATGTGTTCCCTTTGAGTGCCTGCCCACAAAAACTCTGGTAGCTGAAACTTGCAAACTCTTCCTCACTGTTCCAAACTAAGGAAAGTCGCTTTAATGGAATTCCTTTCTTGATGAAAATGGCAATAATTTGTGAAACTGAGCCTCCCGTTGTTCAGGTTGTTGCTGCTGTTTTCAGTGCCTAATGAATCACTGTGCAATACCTCATTGCATGTGAATTTATGCAAATTGACAATTAAACAAGGGGGCTATTTTAGTCAAATCAATCAGATATTGTATCTATTTGAAACGATAATGTAAGCATAATTGATGGTGCATAATTAATGATTAACCAAGGCTGCTAATAATTAAATGATAAGAAGGTATGAGAGAAGAGAAGCTCCAAGGAACTTGGGCTCTAAACTAGAAACTGAAGATGACTTTTGCCTCATTTCCTTAAACCACTGAAACCATTTCTTGCTGCGTTTATAATCCTGTCACCATCTTGTGAGCCTGAACACTTGCTCGTTGTTCTCTAGGAAACATCTTGATATAGTGAAGTGAATATATATGCTGGTGCGATAGAACCTCGACTGGGTTGGAATCCTGGCTCTAATATTAACCAGCTAAGTAACCTTGAGAATGCTATTAATCTTTCTGAGTTTCATATTCTTAATTTATAAAATGACTATTGTGTTATAGTACCATACATGTATAATTATGGTGAGGATTAAATCTAATATTAAATGTACAGGTGTTAGATGTTTGCTAGAAACTTAATGTGTACAGACAAATGTTTACTATAAATTATGATTATTATTTCTTTTGAAACCTCTTCAGTTCTCTTTTTCCCCCACATAAAAGGTTACTTTATGGCAAGAATTTAAACCACATCGCTTCAGTTTTCCAGTTAATTCTTGGATGAGAAACCCTTGTTAAAAACTATGGAATCACAACAACAAAGGCACAATCCATAAAATAAATAACTGATAAACTAGACTTCATTAAAATTAAAAATATCTGCTCTGAGAAAGACAATGTCAAGACAAGCTACAAACTGGGAAAAAAATATTTGCAAATACATATGTGATAAAGAACTGTTATCCAAAATATACAAAGGCCTCATAAAAGTCACCAATTAAAAAAAATTGCAGCCTGATTAAAAAATGGGTGAATGGCCTGAACAGATACCTCACCAAACAAGATATACCTTTGGTAAATAGGCGTATGAAAAGATGTTCATCATATGATAGTAGAAAATTCCAAATTAAATAATAATGAGAATCCCCTATACACATATTAGAATGGCCAAAATCTAAAAACAATGGCAGCATCAAATGCTAGTGAGGATATGAAACAATAGATATTCTGATTTATTGCTGGTGGAAATACAAAATGGTACAGCCACCTGAAACACAATTTGATCGTTTCTGACAAAACTAAACATACTTCTACATACAGTCAACAATATCATTCCTTGTTTGCAGAATGAGCTAATAATTATGTCTACACAAAAACTTACACATAGATGTTTACAACAGATTATCACCAAACTTGCAATCAATCTAAATGTTTTTATGTAGGTAAATGGATGAATAAACTGTAGTATACCCATGCAATGGAAAATTATTCAAAACTTAAAAAGAAATGAGTTATCAAGCCATGAAAAGACATGAAGGAATCTTAAATGTATATTACTAATTGAAAGAAGCCAATCTTAAACCATACTGTATAATTCCAACTATATGACATTCTGGAAAAGACAAAACTATGGAAACAGGAAAAGATCATTGATTATCAGGGGTTACCGGGGAGGACAGGAAAATTGGTGGGACACATGAATTTTTAGAAGAGTGAAAATAGTCTGTATGATAGTATAATGGTAGATATGCCATTATACATTTATCCAAACCCACGGAAGGCACAACACCAGGAGTGAACTTTAATATAAACTACAGATTTGGGTGACAACGATTTGTAAATGTAGGTTCATCAATTGTACCAAAAACATCAGCAGGATGTTGCTAGTGGGGAGATGTGAATACGTGAGGGTAGGATATATGAGAACTCTGTATATTCCATTCAATATTTCTATGAAACCAAAGTTGATCTAAAAAATAAAATCCATTAAAAAACAGCAACATGGAGTCTAAATCCCTTCAATGTCTATGCTTGTGGTAACAACTCAGACCTCAATTAATGTTGTTTTCCTTGTCCTTGGAACTATTGAAATCCAATTTCTCTAATAGATAAAAGCCTATTAAGATTGTCTACCTTTTTGTATGAGTTTTGGCATGTTGGATCTTTCAAGGAATTGATCCATTTATTCCAAGTTATCCAATTTATGAGTGTAGAATTGTTCATAATATTCCCGTATTATACTTATAATGTCCATGCGATCTGTGGTGATGTCCCCTCTCTCATTTCTGATATTAGCAATTTGTGTCCTATCTCTTTTTATCTTAGTTAGGTTGGCAAGAGGTGTATCAATTTTATTTATCTTTTCAGAAGACCGGCATCTTGTGGTGTCAATTTTCTCTGTTGATTTGCTATGTTCAATTTTACTGATATCAGCTTTAATTATTCTTCTTCCTCTTTTTTCCTCCTCTTACTTTGGTTTTAATGTATTCTTCTTTTTCCACTTTACTAAGGTGGAAACTTAGTTGATTGATTTTAGATCTTTCTTCTTTTTAAATATATGACTACAATGTCATAAATTTCCATCCAAGCACTTTCGCTGCATGCCACGCATTTCAATAAATTGTGTTCTCAATTTTCATTTACTTGAAAATATGTTACATTTCCCTTGAGATTTCTTCTTTGACCCATGTCTTATGTAGTAGTGTCTTATTTCATCACCACACTTTTGGAGTTTTTTTTCCAGGTTTTTTTCTCTTATTAATTTTTAGTTAAATTCCATGGGGGTCTGAGAGGAGACATTGTATGATTTCTACTCTTTTAAGTTTGTTAAGGTGTGTTGACAAGAAAGTGGTCTATCTTGTAAAGTTTTGAGTGGTGTCATGTGAGTTTGAGAAGAATGTTTATCCTGCTGTTGTTGGATAAGGTAGTTTGTAGAATGTCCATTACATCTTGTTAATTGAGGATGTTATTGGATTCAACTATGTCTTTACTGATTTCCTGTCAACCGGATCTGTCCATTTCTGACAGAAGTGCTCCTGTCTCCAAATTTGACAGTGGACTCATCTATTTCTCCCTCAGTTCTCTCAGCTTTTCCCTCATGTATTTTGATCTCTGTTTTTGGACATATACACATTAAGGATTGTTATGTGTTCTGGAGTTCTGGAGGAGTGACTCCTTCATCACTATTTAAAGCTCTCCTTTATTCTTAATAACTCTTACTTTGAAGTCTTCTCTAACATTAATACAGCTATTATTGCTTTTTTTGCATAGTATTATTATGGTGTATTTTTCTCCATTCATTTATATGTATCCTTACATTTAAAGTTGATTGCTTGTAGGAGTGCCTGGGTGGCTCAGTCAGTTAAGCGTCTGTCTTCAGCAAAGGTCATGATCTTGTGGTTTGTGAGTTTGAGCCCCGTATTCGAGTTATCAGAACAGAGCCTGGAGCCTGCTTCCAATTCTGTGTCTCCCTCTCTCTGTTCCTGCCTCAATCTCACACTCAATCTCTGTCTCTGTCTCTCTCTCATAAATAAATAAGCATTAAAAAATTAAAAAAAAATAACGTTGATTGCTTGTAGACACCATATAATTGCATTGTTTTTTGACCCACTCTGACAACTTTTGACTTTGTTCCTATTTTTGCCTTTCATTCCTTTCTTGCCTTTTGTGATTTTAATTGAATATTTTGTATAATTCAATATCTCACCTTTCATAGTATATTAGTCATACTTCCTTCTTTCTTCTTTTGAAGTTTCCTCTCATTATTTCAGACCTATTAAATTTCACCTTCTGGAATTTTCTAAATCCTGAGTAAGCTATCTTTTCTTTGACATCACTGTACTTCTTATTACACTAAAAGGTATTTTCTAATATCTGGAATACAGTATGGACACCAAGAAGACATTGCTGAAGTATTAAATAAGTAAAACTTCCATTCTTACACCTGCATAACTTTCTTTCCAACTTAAAGTCACTTATAGAAATTTAAAACATACATTATTAATTTCATCAGGGTTGGGTAGTAACCATTCCAGACTCAGCGTATTTCAACAGTAAGCCTTTGATCACCTCATGAGTCTGAGATTAAAAGATTTAGATTGACTCAGTTTTAGAGGATATATCATTTCTAAATTTTTAAAATTAAAAAAATATTATTTCTGAGAAAGAGAGAGAGAGAGAGAGCGAGCAGGGAAGGGTCAGAGAGAGAGGGAGATACAGAATCTGAAACAGGCTCCAGACTCTGAGCTGGCCGTTACCACACAGCCCGATGCGGGGCTCGAACCTACGAACCGTGATATCATGACCTGAGCCGAAATCAGACGCTTAACCGACTGAGCCACCCGGGCGCACCGGATATATCATTTCTAAAACATGCTGCGTGGTGCTATGCATTGATCTTTACCTCTGTAAGTGATTTACTTGCCCATACTGCATATCACGCCAACGTGAATCTTAGTAGCTTGAAACAACACTTATTTTGCTCACTAATTTGCATTTTGGACAGAATTCTGGGAAGACAGCTTGTCTCTGTTCCACATGACATCAGCCGGGTCCTCTAGATGCCCGGGGTTGGTTTTGTCACTTCTACATCTAGTGGTTCATACTATGAACCATACTATAGACTCAAAAAACTGAGAAGTGAAATAGATGAGGCTACTAGAATATCTCTTGCTATTGTCATGTATTTTCTTCCATATGGAGGTTTCACAATAGGTGGGCATCGTATTGAAACTCATGGATCTCAAGCTCATGTCAGGAAAGAACCAGAGCCAGCTAGAAGCTCTGTCGTCTTTGGTTATCTCACCATGGAATCCATGAAGAGTCACTTGTAGCACATAATGGGTGTCACCATATCCAATCTCTATTTGAGATATAGCATTCAGACTTCACTTTTTGATCAGAAGAGTATCAAAGTTCTAAAAGAGCATGGGACATGAGATATATTGCTATAGTAGTTTTTGTAAAGTGCAATTAACCTTACATCCTTAAAATCTACAACCCTGTCACAGTGCTCACTCGGGCAGCTAGAGGGATCTTCTCTCTCCTGAATCATTCTGTAGACTCTGCCATTTTAACTGGTGCTTTGTGCTTTTTGTTCCTCATATACTTTTTATAAAATAATCACTGCATGTTCCATTCTTGAGGACCCTGTTCTCATCTATCACCAAACCTTGTCAAAGTTAGTAGATAAACACAGCCACTGAATATGTACAATATTTTAAAAATACACCAAGTTGTTGATATATAGGGAAGAAAATATGTTTTCCTTTTAGATTATATGATGATGTATTCTAATTGTCTAAATAAAGAAGACACTGGGCTCTTTATCAGTTTCAGAACACATATCTAAAATTAACTTTCTTAGTACTTATAACTTCTCTGAAACTATGTCCCTCAATGCCATTACCAGAATGTATGATCCAAAAGAACAAAACCCTGTTTTTTGTTTGTTTGTTTTTGTTTTTGACAGTGAATTTCCAGCACATAGAACAGGTGAATAAATAAGTAAATTAAAAATAAAACAAACTGTGACTATAAGCAAATAAGGGAATCATTAGGAGAAAATAGGGCCAGACCTTCACTCACTATAGATAAGAAAATCTGTCTCAAAAAATTTTTAAAAAGTGGGGGTGGGGGGTGGGCTGGGTGGTTCAGTCGGTTGAGCATCTGGCTTCGGCTCAGGTCATGACCTCATGGTTCATGGGTTCGAGCCCTACGTCGGGCTCTGTGCTGACAGCTTAGAGCCTGGAGCCTGTCTTCGGATTCTGTGTCTCCCTCTCTCTCTGACCCTCCTCTGCTCATGCTGTCTCTCTCTTTCTCAAAAATAAATAAAAACATTAAAAAATTAAAAAAAAAAAGAAAATCAGTCTTGCCAACAAGTTTGATAGGAGTCAGGAGTTAGAGCCCCATTGTGAAGTGTGTTTCTTTTTTGTTTAGAGGCAAGAAAATTAAGGTCATTTTATTTGGATTCTTCAGTTAAGATTTATACTGTACTAAACAATGAATTGATCCTTTCAATATATTCCTAGTGACTGAAAAAAAAAAAACTACAGAAACTTCTAGGATGTTTATAAAAACATATTTAACTAGGCAGAAATCTAAAAACCCTTCAATGTGTCTTAAAGCCCTTAAAAGTGGAGACAAACTATTCTTATTTTTGTAAGAAGTTTTACCAGCTCTATTTTTATGAGTCAGGTCAAGGATTATGTGGTGAGAGAGTCCACTTACAGAGGAGACTCTAAGCATCTGTCTCTCAGAGATTGTTTTAAGAGGAGCTCTGGAAGTGAAATTTAAGAAACTGAAGTATTATAAGAACATCATTCTTTTCTTCCAAATTGAAAAATGATCATTAAGCTTAAATGCAAATTTTAGTCATTTTAGATTAAGGTTTTGATTTCTGTAAGAAAACAGGTTTCATTGAAGTGAATAAGCTGTTTGCTACTGTCATTTACCATGAGCATAAGATGGGGAAAAGAGTATTTCAGAAGGAGACACACCCGGATTTATAGTCCAGCTCCAGCAACTTCCATCTGTGTTTTTGGGCAAAGTATCCAATCTTCATAAACCTCAATTTTGTTCACATTCTTTTAATTGAACATATACAACTTAGCCCACAGTTTGGCTTTTGTGACAAAATGAAATAAGCAGATTTAAGCATAAAACAGTGCCTGATTAATCATTCGTGGTTGGTTTGCCAAAAAGCATATCCTTAAATTAAGTAATTAAATATGTTACAAATTCTGCTAACAAAGGAATAAAAAGTGAGTGAGGGAGCACAAGCAATCACAGGGGCATTAGGGAAAGGTGTGGACTGTGACACCGGCTTCTCCAGCCTACCAGCACTGGGGATTGCTGATTTTAGAGGACTTCATGGGCACATTTACTTGACAAATATTTAAATCAGCTCATATAGCATCGCAAGGACCACGACAGGCAAGATATGTCCCAGAGCAGAACTCCTCAGAATCCAACATTGCTTTTTAATAAATATCTCAACCGTCCCTTCCTTAACAACGGAAGTTTTTTATGAGGTGAGTAAGCTGGTACGCAGTTGATAAATAAGGGCCTGATGTTAGTATAATAGAGAAGTTTTATTAGTACAGAGGTGATTTTTCCTAGCAAGTTGAACCCAACAAATAATTGAGGAAACAGTCCTGTTCATTATGCTCATTCTCTGCAGAATGTTTTGGATGCTGTTTCCCTGATTTGCGTGCACTTTAACCTTGTCCTCAGGACTCAGTCACTGCAGCAATACTTTAATAATGCTTTCTCAAGTGATGTTTTCCTTTTCTTTTTTAAATGTTATTATTTATTTTGAGAGGGGTTGGGGAGAGCAAAGGACCTGAACTAGCAAACCGTGAGATCATGCCCTGAGCAGAAATCAAGAGTCAGATGATTAACTGACTGAGCCACCCAGGCGTCCTGTGACATTTTTCTTTTTAAGGTAAAATCTATATTTCCTAGAGAGTTTTGTTAGTTGTTTCTATGGGATTCAATATGTCTTCTTTAACTATGCTACTATTTTATTTAGATTATAACCTTTTTTTATGTTTTATTTATTTCTGAGAGAGAGAAAGAGACAGCGTGACCAGGGGAGGATTAGAGAGGGAGGGAGACACAGAATCCAAAACAGACCCAGGCTCTGAGCTAGCTATCAGCACAGGGCCCGACGTGGGGCTCGAACCCACAAACCATCAGATCATGACCTGAGCAGAAGTCGGACGCTTAACCGACTGTGCCACCCAGGTGACCCTGGATCATAATTGTGTTTCATCAACATTGTGTTTATTATAGGTTTAGAATAATCTGTACCAATTCTACTTTCCCCACCTTTTCATGCATAACTTTTTAGAATATAAGATTTTTAGGGATGCTATATTACATTAGAGAAGAAATTTGATTGCCTTCCATTGAAACCAGAGAACTTGAAGTCACCCTTGAACTCTTACTTATGAGCCCTTCTCTAGAATTGTACTTCAACGTCTAACAGCACCTCGGCAATCACCACGACAACAGCTGATCCCATTGCTGGGTTTGATGCACTCTCCTAAGGACTCCTGGGCTCTATAAAGCCACCATGGCCACATTCTAATAGAATTTCCTATTGATCTCTCCAGTTCAAGCACAGATTCTCTCTACAACAGTTGTGATGGTTTACTAGTCCTTTGCAAAGCATTCAGCCCAGTGCTGGGCACACAGGAAGGGTCCAGAGAATGGTTCCTGAAAGAACAGAATACATTGAGATTTCCCAGTGTGGCCATATCAGCAGGGACACAGAACTCTTCATCTGGACAACACACACTTCTTGATATCATAGTCACATCTTTACTATCATTATCAGTTATCATTCCAATTCGATCGATGATTGGATCTCACATTTTTTAGCTTCTGGAGGGCATCAAAATCCCACCCTTTCCAGGATCCTATTCCATTTTACAGCAATCATTCTTAAAGGAAAGTGCTGTCATTAATTTTACAGGTGGTTAAATGCAAGGGTCAGGGGGTCAAAGCAAGGTATGTACAGTTACGTGAGTACTTAATAACATTGCTGCTTTCAGAACCCACGTGTCCTATTTCCCAGGCCAGATCTTCCGAGATCACTGTGATTATTCCCAGGGATTCCTTCTCAGTAAGATGTAGGAAAGGATTATTTAGAACACAAGGCTGTGATTCTTGACACATTATCCTTTCTGTTCCTGGGGCATCTGTAGACCAGGAATTAATGTATTTTGTATGGATTAAGGCTTTCACTTAATATCTCCGTGGAGAAGGTCTTTGAGCACTGTGTTATGTTCCTTGTGTGCTGATTCGAGGAGGGAGGAAAGAGAATACTTATTTGTTGACATTTTGGTTTTGGTAAATAAAGTGACCTTTAGCTTCAGTCACCCACTTGAATTTAAGTAAAGATAAATGAAAGTCTGGAAACCCTGGCTAGAAACCAACTACATTTTGAATGAGGTATGACTTGTGCTGGAAGGAAAGCATGCACTACTTACTCCTTCAAATCTACTTGCGTTTAAGGTATCCAGATACTCATGAAAGATTAGGTAAACAATTCCTGAGCATACCATTTCATTTTTGCTTGCAAAGGCACTGATAATACAATTCCTTTAAAAGAGCAAGTGCCTTGAACAGATGTAAAACACCACAGTCCCAGACACAGCCTCTTTGCACGTTTCTTCAAGGCAGGTGAATGCACTGCATGTGGTGGCTCAGGTGTTAGGTAAGTGGCAAGGCTATATATGCGATTCAAAATCACACTAAGAACTCATGTTTATTCAAAGAGGCAAGACTTAGTATGATATTTTTGTATCTATATTTTGAAGGTACGCTCACCGACCAGACAGTAGTAAACCCTACAGACATAGATCTAAGCTTCTGTTGAGATAAACAGGAACTGTGCATATGATTGATGTCAGCGACAGTCTGGCCATGAGCCAATGACCACTTACTTTTCAGAGTAAGCCAACGGACTTTACAAATGGGTTCGAATATCTCTCTGTGTTAACACCAACCTGCGTTGCCTGCACAAACCTGTTTGGGGTTATGTTTATGTTTGTATTCTAACTTTTAGGGGAGAAAGGTTTGTTTTTTTTAATTAGTTCTACCCCAGATATAGTTCAATACAGCTACTAGCTTCCCAGTTCATATCTTTTACCTTTGCTTTGCTTCCTATAACCTGTTCCAGAGTCCCTTTGGAAATGTCCGTTCTGCTTTAACAAGATGTGCCTGTAACCACACTGACCTCAGCAGAGAGGTGATGCATGGAGCCTACAAATTCTCATACCTCATCTTCATAATTTTCTACTATGCTACTGATCCATGCTTGACATGTGCAGATAGCAGAAAGGTGAAAACAGTGGCGGAAGGGAAGGAGGTGGGGGGCGAACTTCTTTACATAATGTACCTTCTTTTTCAAACACTGTTTATTTATTTTGAGAGAGGATGGGAGAGACAGCACACACGAATGTCCATGTGGGGTGGGCAGAAAGAGAGGGAGAAAGAATCCCAAACTGTCAGTGCAGAGGACAACATGGGACTTGATCTCATGAATTGTGAAATCATGACCTGTGTCGAAATCAAGAGTTGGCTACTTAAAGGACTGAGCCTCGCAAGAGCCCAACATAATTTTCTCCTGTACCACTAATCCATGACTGATGTGTATGGGTGGCAGAGAACAAGAAAGAAAGCCCACTTCTTCATTAATCCTTTATATAGCAAATATCTCTCCTCTGTGGAGCATCTTAACCTCTATGCATAGAACTCCGTAGTGTCCTCACCACTCCTTTCTCTGAGAGATCATTCTTGAATATCCCAGAGGGTTTGTCAGAGCCATCCAAGAGTGACCCTGTAATGGTTAATTTTATGCATCAACTTGACCAGGCTACTAAGTGCCCAGATATGTAACCAAACATTATCCTGGGCACATCTGTGAGAGTGTGTCTGGAAAAGAAATTAATATTTGAATTGGTAGACTGAGTAAATCAGATTGCCCCCCCCCCCCCCCCCNTTTTCCAGCCCTCGGGTTTGGACTGGGCCATTGGCCGTTCTTCTGACCCAAGTCTACTAGCTTTCAGTTTGTAATGTATGCCATCAAGCTCTCTTAATTCTCAGATGCAATTGCTGATTTGGGGACTTAGACTCTATAATCACATGAGCCAGTTCCTTATAATAAAGCTCTCTAGGGGCACCTGGGTGGCTTAGTCGGTTAAGCGTCGGACTTTCGCTTGGGTCATGATCTCGCGGTTCGTGGGTTCCAGCCCTGCGTCGGGCTCTGTGCTGACTGCCAACTCAGAGCCTGGAGCCTGTTTCAGTCTGTGACTCCCTCTCTCTCTGACCCTCCCTTGCTCACGCTGTCTCTCTCTCTCTCCTAAAAACAAATAAAGCATTAAAAAAAAAAGAAAAGCTCTCTCTCTTTCTGTCTTTCTCTTTCAAAATATATCCCATTCTGTTTCTCCAAAGAACACTGACTAATACATGGTTCAGTTCCATTAGCAGTCTTGTAGCCAGTGTAAGGTAAAGTATGTGTCTTTTGAAAAAAATGTTTTTTCTTAACCTGTGAACTACAGGACAAAGCACATGGTAGGTGTACATGCAGCCACACACACTCATACACACTTACATGTACGCTCCAAACACCATGTGAATCCATATGAAGAAGACAACTCTTTTCCCAAAGGTCACATTGTCCAAACACACCCCCGTGGGCCACAGATTGAGTATATCTTTCACACGATCATGCTGAGTAGTTTTAGTTTTATTCCTTATTTTTTTCCTTTTCTGCACTCATTTCCAGGCTGTGCCCTTGAAATCATTCCCAGAGATTTTTTATTAAAATTTTTAATATTTCTTATTTTGGAGAGAGAGAGCATGCGTTCAAGTGGCGGAGGGGCAGAGAGAGAGGGAGATAGAGGATCTGAAGTGGTCTCACCAGGGTCGCCTGGGTGGCTCAGTCAGTTAAGCGTCCAACTTTGGCTCAGGTAATGGTCTCATGGTTTGTGAGTTTGAGCCCCATGTGGGGCTCTGTGCTCACAGCTATCTTGGACCCTGTTTCAGATTCTGTGTCTCCCTCTCTCTCTGACCCTCCCATGTCTATGTTGTCTCTCTCTCTCTCTCTCAGAAATAAATAAAACATAAAAAAATTTCTTCAAGTGGTTTCCACAGTGAGACCTTGAAGCCTGATGAAACACTTGAACTCACCATGAGATCATGACCTGAGCTGAAGTTGGATGCTTAGCCTACTGAGCCACCGAGGTGCCCCAAAATCATTCCTAGAGTTTTAAATTGTTGTAGTATTTTCCACGAAAACTCAGAGCCATTTACACTCCCTACCCCCAATATGCCTAGAACCATCTTTGAATTCTGCACCAATTGGGCAGAAGCTTCTCATTTCAAACATTTTTCCCCTTGGACATCTAACTTGTGTTTTTTGGCATTTGTATCTTTTCTCCCAGAGAATTCCTTATGTGGAAAAAGAGGAGTGTAATGAGGATATGCATATTCTGCTGATTCCAGAGTGAATCCCCAGGCATCCCCAGAACCCACAGCTTCACACAGACCTCCCCTCCACTGGGGCCTGCGAATCGCCTCCCACATTTGGTGGGCAGTGCATGGCATCAAAGATGTGACGACTGTTGCATTAGGACAAGATACGCACACCTGTTTTGTTCTTTGAATTATGCCAGCTCTGTAGGCAGTGTCTGAACATAATCGGTGCTCAATAAAATAAGCTCAGAAGAATTGCTATCATTCGTCTTTCAGAACACGTTTCCTGAGTGCCCATCAGAGCCAGGGACTGCGAGATAGTGAGTGGAAAGTGCAAGAAAGAAGGCTAAGATGAAGAAAGCAGTCTTAAAATCAAATAACAGTCACAGACCCATAAATAAAATGCAAGCTGTTGGCTAAAGGGAAGGAGCTTCAGTGGCCTGACATAGTTTTCTGTTTTGCAGCTTGTATTTGAAAGGCAGATTGCATTTTTTTTCCTCAGCTCATTTTCTTTTTATTTGCTGTTAAGCAATGAGGCAGAGGATTTTATCCTATTTTCATCAGATATTTTAGCTTTAAAGTTTTCAATGAATAGAAGCATAAAAATTGAATTATAGGAAGAATAGATAGTTTCAGAATGATTTTTAAAAGAGATAGATGATTAAATTTAACCATACCAATGTGGCATGCTATTAATCTACTTGGTATTCATCTTAAGATGCTATTTTTTTTTAATGACAAGAAATGCCAATTCAGCTATTTGGAGATGTTTTTTATAATGATTATTTCGCGTCAGTTTCTGTAAAAACCACTGTTTAAACTACTGTTAAAGTGAATGATTTCAAATCAGTGAAAGTGGATGACTGAAAGAGAGACTTGGTGACTATCTGTAGAAGTTATACATTGCTGCCTAGAAAGAAAGTTGGATTTTGGAGCCATCAGGTTTACAGATTGTCCCTCATCAATGTTAGTGGGTCCAGAAAAGAATTGGATGGAACACTGAAGAGAGATCAGGAACCAAAGATTGACTCCAATGTGAAATTAAACTTAAAAATATTTAAGTGTTTGGTTTTCAAAATCAATCTGTTCCCCCCTCCCCCCGTAAAAGAGCATTAGCAACAGTAATAAAAAGAACTAATATTTATTCAACATTTACGCTATGTCAAACTCATTGCTAATTGTAAAGTACCAGTTTTAAACTTCGGAACAAGGCTTGTTTACCCTTAAGACATGCAGCTGATGAATGGGGCTGTCGTGGGGAGCCCATGGTAGTTAGCGAGTTCACTAACTATACAAGATCAGCAAGCGTCAGACTAAAAACAAAAACTTAATTAAAAATTTTTTAAAACCTAATTAAAATTCTTTTAAACTCTTTGGAGTCAGCCTTCTTTGTCATCAGGTTTTATGGCCTTTCACAGCTGAAAAGAGGAAGACAAAAGGCAGAAGGGGGAGAAAAAACAAAATGTTGGTCGGTGCACGTTCTGACAATTTATATTTAAGGCTTCTATCTCTTGTCCACTCTCTCTTTTTTGTCTCTCTCTTGGTTCTTTATTTAATTATTATTTTTTTATTAATTAAGTAGGCTGGATGCCCAGAGTAGGGCTTGAACTCATGACCCTGAGATAAACAGTCACATGTTCTCCTGACTGAGCCAGCCAGGTGCCCCACCTGCTCCTCGGTTCTGAACACTGACATTTCACAAATATCTCAACCACCCATAGCATTGCCCCACACCAATCCCAGCATAATCTTACCTTCTTTCCCAACTCCTCAAACCTCACTACAGATGTTGTTCCAAGCCTTCCGGTGTGCCTAGAATGAACATTCAAGGGCATGTTGTCCTTAAACACTGTATTGCAAATGTGCTTAGAAAGTTCATCAAGATGGACTGAACCCTTTATTCTTGGTGCTGCCGTCTATATACTCACAAAAAAACAAAACAAAACAAAACAACCAAAACAAATTAAAAACAAAACAAAACATAGCCATCAATGAATCAAAAGAGTATGGAATAGCCTAATGTTTTGCCTTGGTTTATTATTCATTTTCACATAAGTGTTATAGCTGTGAGTGAACAGTGGCAGACCTTTAATAAATCAAAAACCCTTTTTGGCTCACTTTGCAAAAAAGAAACAGATTTGGCACTGCTGTTTCATTTTGTTTTCCATTTGTGCCATTGCCCATCAATCCTTTTCAGGCTCCTTGAGGTAAGTAAAATACAGGTTTGCCGACCCTGTGGAGTATCCGATAGGGGATTAGGTTAACCTACTGTTTTAGATTGCCCCAGTCCAGTGCCCTTTATGCAATTATTTCTCTTGATTATTGAATCATATTTCCAGGGTTTTATAGAGAATACCTAATAAGAATTTCATGAAAAAAAAGAGAAACATCTGGTTTGTGAAAAAAAGAAAATAATATTAACTGTCTCTGTATTTCCCTAATATTTAATTTCAAAGGATTTATTTTAGAGTGCATCAATAATGTATTGCAATCAAGAGTTAATAGAAAATATTCAAAAGCCAAGTATACTATCTTTATAAAAAATCTCCTCCCAAAGGTGTAGTTTATTATGTAGGGTCTATTGTCTCTGATGGCACAGTACTGGTATTCTGGTGCAGAAGAATAAACTAAATAACCCCAGATGACTGTATTACAGAGTACAGTCGCCTCTAAATCTGCCCTCTTGCTCTCGTGATGGTCATGGGCTCTGGGCACTTTTGCACTGTAGGCACCTTCTTCATCTAACTATCGAAATAATAAAATTTCACCTTCTGATCGTTTTGGTATAAAGATGATTGTCATACAGGCTGAAGGTGTTCATGTATTGTTCTGATTTTACAGTCAATGAAAGCATTTTTGTACACCTGTGAAATCATCCTGGGTTCTAAGACGCCATGGCTGTTGTGCCTAATGGGTAAGTTGGTGCTGCTGGCTTGGTTCGAGGTGAGGGTGGGAAGCTACACACAGGAGATGATGGAAGGGTCATCTTGAGATTGTGGTTTTCCCAAATGCCTGGGTGGAAGTCAGCCCTGCTGTCCCTTGGTGGTTGCTCTAAGATGTCCACTTTTCACACGGCTCATTCGAAGAGCTCCTGTGGACGTTTGAGGGAACGATTCAGCCCGAGGTAACAGGGGTTTCAAGATGAATTTTCTTGTTATTTCCACAGAGTTGTCAATTTTAATTTTTCACGCTATCTAACCGGGTCCTTTGAAGAAGCAAGGGTCAGACATTACAGGTTGGCCTGAAAGTGTGCAGAGGCTCTGGAAAACTGAGAACCCAGAATCCAGAGCCCGATCCTGTGCCTTCCAGAAACTGCTCTATCCCCAGTCTTTCTCAATACAAGGGAATGTTGAAATTTCCCTTCCAGCTTCCTCAGTCTAGACTCTGGAGACAGCCTTGACTCCTCTCTTTCTCTCATACCCCATATCAATCAGTTAAGATACCACATTTTCTCTACCTTCAGTAAAAGTTCAGAACACATTTCCCCCAATAGCCTATTGCTATCACTCTGAATTGTCACACAGCTTCCTAATCAATCTCCCACTTTGTGTCAGTTTTCCGCTTCTGACTCTTCTCAACAGAGAGACCACGATGAGTGTTTTAAAGGGTAAGGCATTGAGTGTCATCCATCCGCTTCCTTTCCTTTAGTGGTAATTCCTTTTCCCACAAAGTCAAAGCCCAAGTCTTTACAAGGACTATACAGCTCTACACATTGTGGCCCCGCACCCCCTCCTGTAGCCACCTCCTCTTTTGCTCCTCCCTGATCACCACCTGCTACAGCTCTAAGGCTCCAGGAGTCTACTTGGCACTTTCTGCCTCAGAGCCTTTGCACTGAGTGTCCCCTCAGATTCCCTTATTGGTCAATCCCCCATTCCCTCCATCAGAGCATGTGTCTGTCCATGTCACACACTCAATGTGACCAGTAGCAGCCACCATGTTTAACCTCCGCTTTAGACTCTTTAATTCTCTTTAGCTTGGCATAGCATTATAATCTCTTAGCATAACATACATTATTCTCTTATTTATTCCTTACTCTCTGTCTTCCCCAGGACAGAGATTGTTGTTTGATTTTACCTCTGATGCAACTCAGAGCCTAAGACCATTCCTGACACATAATAGACACTCAGGACTTACGAATTAAGTGACTGGAGTAAGTGAATGTGGGGGCTGGTTGAGGAGGCTATCCATAAAGAGACATCAAAATGATGGACAGGCACATAGTCCGTTGGACCTTGGACATTGTGTCCCAGAAGAAGAGAATCCTTTGCCAGTTTTACTCTTTTAACTGGAACTGGCCACAATCTAGAAGTATAAGAATGATCTTCTTTATTGTTCTTTATTTACATTGCTCAGCTAGAGCAAAAGTGAAAGTTTGGTTGAGTGTAGTCTTTCTTATTCTTCTAATGATTACTTCTGATCCTGCTTTAGAACACATATTGAATGGAGTGCAAAGGTCCCTGTGAGCCCTTGAAACTCAGGGACTGTTCCAACAGATTAATGATTTGTGATGTGGACACTGCTGCACTTGGCATTGTTCCATCTAAAAAGAAACCAGGATCAGGAGGGAAGATGATGCTTTTGGACAAAAGTTCACTGATGCCAAAGGAGAGGGCTGTTTTGGTTACTCTTTCCCCTCTGCCATAGATGCATCTTGAAATATTATATCACTATCCTACCCCAGCTAAAATATATGGAAGTATGGCTATGTCTTGGATATGAGTACATAAAGACATGGAGCTCCAAATTTTAGGACAATTTTATAAGTTTAAAAAGGCTTTAGGAGTGTCTGGGTGGATCATTCAGTTAAGTGTCTAAGTCTTTATTTTGGCTCAGGTCATGATCTTATGATTCGTGAGATGGAGTCCCACATTGGGCTCTGAACAGACAGCATGGAGCCTGCTTGGGATTCCCTCTCTCCTTCTTTCTCTGCCCCTCCTCTGCTCATGCTCTCTCTCTCTCTCTCTCTTAAAATAAATAAATAAACATTAAAAAATACAAAAGGTTTAAGTGTTTCAGTAGTTATTTTAATAGTTTAACATTAAAATAACAGTCTAACATCAAACTTTTTAAGATGACTTTGAGAACTTTCATAGAGAGTTTTAAGGTTTTGTTTCAAGGAACCCTATAAGGACTTCTGGGCTTTTTGTTAGGAAGCCAAAATTCTAACAGGATAAATTGATAATAGTGTAGAGTTTACCCTGAAAAATCAAAGTCTGTACCCTACTTCAGAAAACCACCTTGCAAAGAAGCACTGTATTAAAATAGAATGGATCGACTGGTCAGCATGGGGTTCTCTTCTTTATAAAGTCCAAGGAGGCAGGGTGCACACTGATTATCCACTTCTGTGCAGTAGAATTTCCCTTCTTTTTCTCCCTCCCTCTCTCTTATTTTTGTTCTGAAACTCATGATTTTTCTTTTCATGAGTTTGCACTCATATTCCTTTTTTTTTTTTTTTTGGTAAGCTTATTTATTTATTTTGAGAGAGAGTACAGGAGTGGCAGACAGAAAGAAAGGGAGAGAGAGAGAGAGAGGGAGAGAAAGAGAATCCCAAGCAGGCTCCACACCCCCAGCACAGAGTCGGATGCCAGGCTTCAACTCACAAACAGTGAGATCATGACCTGAGCTGAACCCAAGATTTGAAAGCTTAACTGGCTGAGCCACTCAGGTGCCCCACTTATATTCCTTTTGCTTCTATCCCACCCCCCATACCCTGCTACATTCTTATAAACATCCCGCAACAGCACGTCATTATAGACACTGAACAACGCATGCACATGGGGGTTTTCCTTATCCTCAGTTTTCCTTCACTTTATTCTGTGCCCAGCCTGTCCTTCTTTAGGGCTCAGCTAAAATGCCTATTCCTGGGTTGCCTGGGTGGCTCAGTCCGTTAGGTGTCCGACTTGACTTGCATCATGATGTCCTGGTGTGTGAGTTGAAGTACTGCACTGGGTTCTGTGCTGACAGCTCAGAGCCTGGAGCCTGCTTAGGATTCCGTGTCTCCCTCTCTTTCTGCCCCTCACCCACTCACACTCTGTCTCTTTCTCAAAAATAAATAAACATTAAATTTTTTCAATAAATAAAACACCCAGTACTTTTTAACACTTCCTATTATATCTGAGTGAAACTACCTGGATGTTATCTCTGCATTTAGGGACATTCTCCTTACTTTGATTAGGCATACACATCACTCTGTCTAGCATTAGAGTCAATATTTCACTAATTGATAAGTATGTCCCTTAAAAGCACAATTAGTCTCCCTCATAATTTTATAACCCAAGAGCTTAAATTTAACAAGTATCTTGGGGATATTTGTTGAATTGAAATGAGATTTACCAGGACCCTGATGTCTATCTTCAAAAATTTAAATAACTATTCTTGAAAAGATCTCAGATTTACCGGTGATTTAAATAGAAGTGTTTGGAACAAATGGGTGAAAGTCAAGGATAATTTCAACAGTGTTGAAGATGCTCAAAATGAAGTGGACATTCTTGATATTATAGTAAAAGCATTCTAACTTATGCTAAATGAAGATTTGTCAGAGATGATGAATAATCCAGTTAGGCATCAAACATTCTGTTAATTGAATCATTCTGTTATAGACACTTCAAGTACCTGATATTCTATGACTTTATGATTCTATAATTCATGTCAGTAGAATATTTGCTTTAAATTGTCAAGGTACAATCATACTTAACTCAGAGTTGTTTGTAGAAGAATATGATAATGTTTAAGAAAATGCACACGATAGTGCACACACACAATAAGTCTATTTTCAACAAATCTTAGAATCAACATAATATTTAAGACAGAAACAATCAATGTGTTTTTAGAGTTACTGTATTACACAAAAATCAGCATACTGTTATTTATATTGTTTATAAAAAGCATGTATAAATAGCTCAGAAGAGAAGATTTTCATTGGACAAGGAGTGTCAGAGCCAATCTCATGCAGATTGGAAGTAAGGTAGTGAGGCTGAGTTCTAGGCTCTCACATTCAACCATTTAGTGATGACTTCTTTCTGGATGTTCCTCAAGCATTCTAAAATTACCCAAGGCATGGATAGTTCCCATGCTCCATCAGACCTGCCTCTTCTGATATGGTCTCTGATTTCAAGGATGTAACAATGATCCATCTAGTTGCCAGACATTTTGTTGTAATGCTGATTCTAGTTAGTTGGTGTTTGCAAGGAGGCCGTTCAGTAAATAAATTCATCTTCTTTACATATGTTCTGAGCAGAAAGAATACTAAAAAGATTGTCAGGTAGTAACCAAAACATTATCTTCATCGTTGGTAAATTGCAGATGTGGTTTGAATTAAACTCAAATGTGTCCATTCACTAACCCCCAGAAGTTAGGCACAATCTAATTATCCAGAATTATCCACAGACAGAACTTTCCACCCAGTCTTAGAAAGAATTATCCTGAAACAGGTCCTTCAATTCCTGAGGTAAAACTTGGAGCTACATTGTCCAGAGTTATAAACACTAACTACATACAGTTAATGAGCACTTAAAATGTACTAAATCTAAACTGATATGTGTAACAAGTGTCTAGTACCTACGAATTTCTAAGCACTTATTATTAAAAAAGAATGTAGGATATTATACTAATGTTTTTACATTTATTGCATGTAGGAATAACAATACTTTAAATACATGGTGTTCAATAAACTCTATAATTCTGTTTCCTTTCAAACTATCTTGTTTAATGTTCTTCAGTACAACTTCACATACTGTTTATAATTAAGTATAAATTTCAAAGCCAGGTATAAAAGGCTCTTTATGATATAATCACTCCTCTAGCTTCGTTCTTGCACTTTCTATCCCAGCGGCAAGAATCTCTTTATGATTAAATATGAGGTGTATTTTCTCTTGTATCTGGGTCCTTGCACGTTTACTCATTTTTCCTGGAACAATGCTAACCAATGCTAGGTCTGTCTTTAGCCTCTTGATCTCTGACTTTTTAATCCAAATATTACACCATCTATGAAAGCATCTTGGATCTCAAGACTAAATATGTGTCCTTCCATCCAGATGGCCAACAGACACATGAAACGATGTTCAGCATCCCTCCTCATCAGGGAAATACAAATCAAAACCACACTGAGATACCACCTCACGCCAGTCAGAGTGGCTAAAATGAGCAAATCAGAGAACTCTAGATGCTGGCGAGGATGTGGAGAAACGGGCACCCTCCTACACTGTTGGTGGGAATGTAAACTGGTACAGCCCCTCTGGAAAACAGTGTGGAGGTTCCTCAGGAAACTAACAATAGAACTCCCCTATGACCCAGCAATAGCACTGCTAGGAATTTACCCAAGGGATACAGAAATGCTGATGCATAGGAGCACATGTACCCCAATGTTCATAGCAGCACTCTCCACAATAGCTAAAACATGGAAAGAGCCTAAGTGTCCATCAACAGATGAATGGATCAAGAAGATGTGGTTTATCTATACCATGGAATACTACATGGCAATGAGAAACAATGAAATCTGGCCATGTGTAGCAACATGGATGGACCTTGAGGGTGTTATGCTGAGCGAAATAAGTCAGGCAGAGAAGGACAAATATCATATGTTTGCACGTATAGGAGGATTAGGAGGAACTTGACGGAGGAACAAGGGGGAGAAGAAGGGCGGAAATGGTGGGGGAAAGGGAGAGAAGCAAACCATGAGAGACTCTTGAATGCTGACAAAAACTGAGGACTGATGGATGTGGGGGGAGGGGGGATGGGCATGGAGGAGGACACTTGTGGGGATGAGCACTGAGTGTTATGTGGAAACTAATTTGACAATAAACTATTAAAAAAAAAAAAGACTAAATATGTGTCCTTCCAAGTCTTCTTGTAGCACTGTGTAATTAACATTATCACCCAACTTAATCACATGGTATTTATTTGCCCCTTCCTCGTTTGTCCTATCCACTTCATTTTATGTTCCTGGAGGTTACCTTATAAGACTTATTTCTTTCAACCCCTTAGTGCCTAGTACCTGACTCATATAATAAATGTTTCAAATGTATGTAAAGTGCAGAAAAGAATACATGAACAGTGGTAAGCAGTCTCTTCAATTTGTCATAAGAACAAAAGTCCATTATACAGATGAAAACATAGTTTCTAAACCCTAGCTTGTGATTTTCTTATGGCTACAAATAAGTTTCTTCATGTCTTGCATACCTAGCATTTTCCCTAGAAGAGTTTACATATAATAAAGGTGTATGAATAAATGAGTGACTAAAATAGTCCTCTAAGTTTAAAAAAGGGAACATAAAGTAAATTATCAGAGCATAAAAAGATGCTATTGCAATATTGTTCTCTTGAACCGAATTCAAAAGTCTAAGTGGCTTTGCAACAAGTATTTTTTACTCAGCTGAAAATATGCACTCTGCAAGTTTTAAAATAGCTGTTCCTCTCTGTCTTTTGCTTCTCATGAATTAGGCCAGCACACATCATTTCTACACTACCCAAAGCCAAACTCTTAAGCTGTTTCCATTATACATTCATTCCAATGGAAATAATGACTTCCATTTACCACAGTGTCAGAGACCAGTGAGACCCAATCAGCTGCAGCTGCATTGTTTTATAACAGAAGATAATGCTATCCCCACTGTAGTTACAAATGTGATTTCTTCAGAGTTCAAATACTCTTAGAGCTAAACTGTGATTTGATGTCTAATGGTCAACTCATGTTCTAGGGATTAAGTTAATTAAAACAGTTGCCCTACTCTATTAAAGCTCCCTGTAGACTAATTATTAAAGTGCCAAGCACCGTTACAGACCTACAGCAATTGAAAGTCACAAAGGGAGTTGCTTATATTATGGGAACTCCGGGACTCAGTAGATTATCGCCCGTAGTAAAAGAACATGCACACTGAGAAGTAGATTACCTTCTCCGCAGCCACTGAGCTATTATAAAAGGTACAAAGGAAAAGCCAAATGTACAAGCATTTGGATTCATAGCCTTTAGAATCTGTAATTTCCAAAGCTAGTCGAATATCAGAAAAGCAGCTTGGTAAAGTGCAAAGGGCTCTGTTCAGGAAATCAGGAACGTGACTTTGAGCGCCGATCTCTCCAGCTGTCAAGGTAAACACCAGTAATTCCCTTCATCCTAGGCATCAAATCTCTCATCTATGAAATGAAGAATACATATGTGACCAGTGATTCCATTTTAACTTTTTTGAGTGAATCAAGACTTTTTTTTTTTTTTTTTTTTTGGGCTGGGGGNTTAGAGCGTGTGTGTGCATGTACTGGGGGATGGAGAGGTGCAAAGGGAGGGAGATAGAGACTCAAGTAGTCTCCATACTCAGCTCTGAGCCCAACGCAGGGCTCCATTCCACGACCTTGGGATCGTGACCTGACCCCAAATCAAGAGTCAGATGGTTAACCAACTGAACCACCCAGACACCCTTGAGTTAATTGGGACTGTAACCAAACAAAATCTGTGAATGAAAGGGTACAAGAGAGTGGCATAAGGTTGTGGATGCAGCGTCTAAACCACTGTACTTTCTCTTCTTCAGAAATCTTCAAAGAACTTTGCTGGGCAGAATGTACTTGAGAAGCTATTATATTTTCTTACTGGTGCAGAAAGGAGATACTTGGTTTTGTTTTTCTTGGAGAATTTCACAGAAGTCATAAGCAAACAAATCAAAACCATTATGAGTTATCATCTTACACCTGTCAGAATGGCTAGTTATCAAAAAGACAAGAAATAACACGTGTTAGCAAGGATGTAGAGAAAAGGTTACACTCATGAACTTTTGGTGGGATTGTAAATTGGTGCAGCCAGTATGAAAAACATTATAGAGTTTTCTCAAAAAATTAAAAACAGAAATACCATATTTTCCCCTATTTGGGATGCTTACTGAAAGAAAACAAAAACAGTAATTCAAGAAGATGCATACACTCCTATGTTTATTGTAGCATCATTTACAATAACCAAAATGTGGAAGAAACCATAGTGTGCATTGGTAGATGAATGTATAAACAAGATATAATACACACACACACACACAACTGAAAGTTACTCCGCCACGAAGAAAGAATGGAATCCTGCCATTTGTGACAACATCAATGGAACTAGAAGGTATTATGCTAAATGAAATAAATCAAACAGAGAAAGACAAATACCATATTATTTCACTTATATGTTAAATCTAATCAAACAAACATGAAAACAAACAAAATCCAGAGACTCACAAATATAAAGAACAAACTGGTAGGTGCTAGAAGGGTGGTGAATGGGGGAAAAGGCAAAATAGATGAGGGGGAGTAAGAGATACAAACTTCCAAGTATAAAATAAACAAGTCACAGGGATGAAAATTATAGCTGAAGTAATATAACCAGTAATATGGTAATAACTTTGTATAGTAATAGATGGTAACTACACTTACTGTAGTAAACATTTCATCATGTATATCACTGTCAGATCACTATGTGGCACACCTGATATTAACATATATTATTAGTTTCTACTATACTTCAATTAAAAATAAATTACTTAATGAAAAAATAAGTCATAAGCAAAAACATTTAAATTTTTTCTTAACATGCTTTTTCACAGCATGCACATTTTCTTTCCACAAAATTCAATGATCACAACAATACATCAAAAATTATGATACCTGTATTAAAATAATGGGAAGAGCATTGGTTATAAAGTTAGATTGACCTAGATTTTAGTATTTTCATTCCAACTTTAACAGCTCCGTGGATTTAGCACAAATTGTTTTTTTCTCTTGAATTTGTTCCACATCTCTCCCTCTCTTTCTTTCTGTATACACACAGATACACACACACACACACACACACACATGCACGCACACACACCACCTCACAGCTCTATTGTCAGAATTAGTAGGACATACTCTACTCACCCACCTATACATCATGTAGTGAAAACTTTAACTTCCCTTCCACCTTTATAGAGCAGAGAGATAATATTCTCTTTAGAGTATGCTTAATATGATCAGATTTTATTTCTTAAGGCTGGGCTGTGGCTCAAGACATTTAATAGATGGTTACATGATATTTCATGTTGGTTTCTGATAAAATAGGCAATCATCACAAGTACAGGGACACATACTTTGGAGACTATTGGGATGAGAAAAATCGCAACAAGGAATTGGATAGATCTGTAGATAACCATTCTTTCAAGGTTCTCTATGCACTATCACAGGCATCAACTATTTGGCTACTCATATTACATGCGGTGGATTTTCAAGACTGCAAGCCATTAAGGTATAAGACTTAGATCTTTTCATTTTAGATATGTCAGCCCAGAAATACTTTAAAAATCAGCTTTCTATATTAACTTCCCATTTATGTAAGTTTAATATCAACTGGTAATGTTATTGTTACTTGTCAGCCAACAAATCAGTTTGGGAATCATTTTGTGTGGTCAATAAATCATCTTGTAAAATCCCTTTTCTCACTAGAGTTAACAGCAATACCCATTAGGAAGCAGCAGCTCTCATTATTACTCCAAGAAGTGCTAGGACATCAAAATATATAAGCTCTGGCAGAGCTCATTCATCAAGGTAGGAAATCTGTTTCCCGCATTAAAACAGAGGCTGAGAAACACCAGGGACCCGTATTTGAGTGAAATAAGTAGAAATAAAAAACAAGAAAGAGAATTACAGAGAGAAGAAAATAGAGTTTATCAAATGTTGTATGTGTGAACTCACACACACACACACACATAAACATTCACACACAATTATTGACATAACCTTGCCCTTTACAAATACATGGAAGTAAGTGGTTTAATTTACAGAGTTCTATACCCACAAAAAGAACAAGATAAGGGTACCATTGCATAAAATGTATTTTTAAACAGATTCTTCATTTACTCTGTGATGAATCTGGATATTCCGACATTATCCAATAATATTATCGATTCTTTGATGGTAGATGTGCTATAAAATTCAATAAAAGAACAAGTTAACCTCTGTCTGAAAACATGCATCTAAAATAACCTCTAGATTCATTCTGACGGCGTCATTCAATCAAGTAAAGGTGCAGGGTACCTTTATTTTCTAAGAAGCATGGGTGGCAGAATCACACACATAAAAATTAATACTTATAGTTTCCAATTGGATACAGACCAGTATTCTCGTTCCCCAGAGTAACAGATGAGACGATTCTCAGAATCTACCTATTGATTCATGGCCTGAAATGAACAAAAAAGTGGGGGGTAATTTCACAGTTATATTTATTAACATTTAAAAGTTTTTATCTATCCAAATTGATTGATGTTGGTAATGTTTTAAAAGATGCAACAATAGGGGCACCTGGGTGGCTCAGTCAGTTAAGTGCCTGACTTCCACTTAGGTCATGATCTCATGGTTCATGGGTTCGAGCCCCACGCCAGGCTCTGTGCTCACAGCTAGCTCAGAGCCTGGAACCTGCTTCAGATTCTGTATCTCCCACTCTCTCTGACCCTCCCCTGTTCACACTGTCTCTCTCCTTCTCTCTCAGAAATGAAAAAAAAAAAAGCAACGATAAATAGATTCAAAATGACATCTGTATTTTCAGCTGAGCAAACAGAATAGATAAGTAATGCCACAAAGTTGATTTGACAACAGCATTAACAAGATTTCAGTCAACCATGTCCTATCTTAACTGAGGATTTGCTGACTGTCCATTTAAGGTTGCCATTATAATAAAAAAATTGTTGATGTTGGCGAGATATGTTAGTGAGATCACTAACTTGATTTATCATCTGTATTCACCAAAATATTAATAGAATATATCATACCAAACAACCTTGTTCTTTCAAACCTAGGAAAGGTACCCATATGTTCATTTGGATTTGTTGGATGAAAAGGAGAAAAGAATAGAACATCAAACTGATTTATCACCTATCATAGACCAATTTCTTTCTTCCAAAATGTCAAATGAATGGGAATTTTCAAATTTCCAAACTTTGAAATGAACGGGGAGTTCAGTGGGCTTTCGAGGTGGTCTTGGCCACAACAGATTGGATGAGATTGTGACAGCTGGTGGGGACACTAAATCTACAAGCAGTCCCTGGCCATGCCTATTTTCATTTCAGTTCTCAAATGAGACCCTTCAGTGTCTAGCATGGCTGCCACAAAACGATTCCTCCTTGTAAAAGATCTTTTTTTATGTAGGAAGCTGCTTATCTTCAGTCTGACATCATAAATCAGCATCAGTATCAGGAGCCACAGAGAAGAGAGGGATTATTTAGAGAGTTGTGTTAAATCACCACCCAGAATTTTACATAAAGCACTTGGTAAATCACAAAAATAAACAGAGTTACTTCATGATACCGCAGTAAATAACCAATAGCACCACATACATCAGCCTGTGTCATAACTATAGTTTTAGGCCTCCCGTTTCCCACATGAAAGACTCTCAATTTACCTAAAATGTTTTCTGTTGTTTCCTGGTTGCTGACTGGCTAGTGACACCATTACAAGTTTGTAGGGAAAATAAATTTAGAACAAATATGTGTGGAAGGACCGTTTCAATGTCTGACAGCAATTACAATCAAAGCTTACTATATTTTCTCATTGTCAAATGAGTATGAGCTGGAACATCTTCAACACTGCTGTTTTATTATCATTTAAATGTGTTTCTAGCACACAAGACATTGGCAGTAGCGGGCAACTGAGTTTTGATCACAACAGCAAAAATCTAGTTTCCTGCTCTGGGCCATTGCTTTCTGAAAGAACTGCTTGAAGATTGATAGGAGGCCGAGAATGTTCAGTATAATTTGTCTTCATGGCCTCCTTCTCTGTGTCTGTCTCTCTGTGACTCTCTCTTCTTCTCTCTGTACCTTCGTTATCCCAGGTGGCTGGGAATTTTATTTTATTTTTCATTTTACACACTTAAAAATAAATTCATTCAAGGTCACCTGGGGGCCTCAGTTGATTAATTTAGCGTCCGACTTCAGCTCAGGTCATGATCTCACGGTTGGTGACTTTGAGCCTTGTATCAGGCTCTGTGCTGACAGTGCAGAGCCTGCTTGGGCTTCTCCTTCACTCCATCTCTCTCTCTCTCAAAATAAATAAATAAACTTTAAAATAAATAAATAAATTTATTTATTCTACTTATTTGACTAACTTCTTATTTAATTTATAGAAAAATGCTAGGCATTTTCTTTTCTAAACAAATTTGGCCATATAGCTAAATAATCAGTCACCAAATTAGGAAACAAAACGACATGCTATTTAAAAAAAAAAACAAAAAAACAGCAGATTTTTCAGAGCTATGGCAAAAATGTGAAGTCTGAATTTCCCTGTTATCTAATATTCCCTGAATGGCTGGCTGATCACAGAGTAATTCTAAGCATAACATAAATGCTACATCTATTGACCAAATAGATGTAGAGATAATTTAACAGAGATAAAATATAATAAACAGATAATTTTTAAAGTACATGAAAATGTATACAGAAATCTCTCAGCTATATTTTAAAATACTTAGTAATACCGTCTTCTGATCACAAAGGCAGAATTTTCTAGTCGTTGAGTGGTCTGACAGCAGCTGTAAATGTGTAACTTCTAAAGGAAAATGGCAACCCAGATATTGTCTGAGAGGGCATTGCTATGACACAGGGACCAGCAGAGAAATCACTGAGGTGCCATGGGCAGAACCTGCCGGAACCCACCTTCCGGGCAGTCAGGGAAAGGTGTTCACAAACGAAATTTCTGAAGGAAAAGCTCCTTGCTGCTGCTGATCTTGTTCTGCAGGATCCCGTTGCTGGAGAAATTATTATAGAAGCTTGGAGCTAGGATAGTCATAGTGCTTCACCGTCCACAGGCTGGAAAAGTCCCTTGCTCTGCAGGAGCCTGCTGCAACAGCATAGGAAGCAGGAAGAAAACAAAAAACAAAACAACAAAAAAAACTTTTCTCTTGCAATGTCTCTGGAGTGCCCTCTCCTGACAAAGGTTAACTTAGTGCAAAGAAAGAAGTAAGTTCAGCTTCAAGTCCTCACAGCTGGCAATCAAGGAAGAATTTGCAACTGCAAGGAACTAAATTGACAATTGACACGATAGTGTGAAAGTTAATCTATACATTGAAAACACTAATGTTGAAGCAAAGATATGAAGAGATTGAAAGAATTACCCAGAAGAAGGCATTTCCGGGCAGAGGGTTGCATGGTGGAATATGCCAGGTGTTACTGAGGAACAACAAAGGAATCGATATGGTTGAAACAGACTGAACAGTGATGAACTGATAGCAGACAAGAACAGAAAGGATAAAGGGCAACTGTATCATGTAGGGCATGTAAGATTTAAGATGTCCACTCGGAGTGGAGTGGTGCACCTTCACAGAGTTTTGGGCAAAGAAGGGCTATGGTTGGATTACCATTTATGCAATGGTAATGGTAATGGATCATGACCCACATCAGGCTTTCTCTGACAGAGAGCTTGGGATCCTCCATCCCTCTCTCTCTCTCTCTCTGCCCCTCTCCTGCTCGCACTCTCTCTCTTTCTCTCAAAAATAAATAAACATTGTGAGGAATAAGCTTAGGAATTCCCTGAGCCTGCACCAATGGGTTAACCAGGGATAAAGAATTAGAAAGCCATAGGAATGTACACACCCAAGTTTGGGTAAACAAGACTAGGTAAATAAGAATAGGTAAGGCAGGGCAAAGGCATATGAGGTAAACAAGATTAGGTATTCAGGGTGGAAATACCCCCTAACTTAGTACTGTAGCAGAGAGCTGCTTTCACCGGAAGAAAGGACCAAATTAGGTAAACAGGTAAATAGGGCTATAGACCTTTGAGGGAGAATTTGCCCAGAGTGGAGCTAACTAGCAATAGAAAGATGCTTTGTTGACCCTGAGTAGCATGCTCTGTCTTTCTTGTCCCCTAGACCAGTTTATGTAAACAGAGGTGGTGCCTCCCATCTGCTGTAAACAACCTTCGCGGCACTAGGATTTTGTTTTGTATTAACCCAAACCCCTAACACCACATATTTTCAAAACCCCCTTTCCCTCACACCCATGAGTTAATATTCACAGTTTCATTGTCTCTTTGTGCACGTCCACCGCCATGTTTGTAAGCCTTCTTATCCTAATAAAAACGGAGCAAGGACCCTTAATCAGAGTTCATGTCTTCTCCTGGACATCAGCCTCTCTCGCATTTTTAATCCGGCATCCTGTTTTCTTGCTGGACAAGAAAGAACTCTAGAGCCAGAGTCTATGACAAAATGTTAAAATATTTTTGGATTTGTGGACATACAGATTTACTTAATGGCATGCAACTGGAAAAATGTCCTAAAGAGTAATAGCAAATAGAGATAATTGAGGTACAGGAAATGAACTCAGGAGTACTCCAATATTGACATGTTTGGAAGAGGTGACTAGGTAGCAAATAAAATCGAGAAGGAGCAACTGATGAGATATGACAAAAACTCAAAGTGCGGGGTGTGCTGTGTACTAGTTGGAGTCAAATCCTAACTGAAATGGAATTTAAAAAGGCTGGAAGAAGAGTTGTTGACAGCATTAAGTGTAGATGACTAGTGGTAGGACTTCCGATATAAAAAAGGAAGAACAAAAGTATAACTGTGGGGAAAAGTAGAAATGTAGTTTTTCTAGGGGCGCCTGGGTGGCTTAGTCGGTTAAGCGTCCGACTTTCGCTTGGGTCATGATCTCGCGGTTCCTGGGTTCGAGCCCCGCGTCGGGCTCTGTGCTGACTGCCAGCTCAGAGCCTGGAGCCTGTTTCAGTCTGTGACTCCCTCTCTCTCTGACCCTTCCCTGCTCACGCTGTCTCTCTCTCTCTCTCTCCTAGAAATAAAAACATTAAAAAAAAAAAAGAAATGTAGTTTTTCTTATCTAATTATATTTTTAACTGACCAGTAATTTCAGAATTAATATACCAGCTATTAGAAATAGTAGACATAATTCTTATTATTACTGATGATTTTGTTTGTTTGTTTTGGATTGTTTTCTACAGATCATTTGTGGTCAATTTTACTTAAATAAAACATAGTAATGGAATTTACCAAACTACTTTTTGCTTTGTTATTGAGTGAATTTTTTTTTTTTACTCCCTTAAATTATGGCTATGTTGAATTGAATTATAAATTATAGGAGTTATTTTGAAAGAACCCTAGTTTATCAGAATGTATTAATGTTTTGTACATTATTTTAATTCTCCTATTTTCTAGAGTATAATTTAGGATTTACATCACATTAAAAAAAGGTTTTCAGAGAGAAAGAAAGAGAAAGTGTGCTAGTGGGAAGGGACAGAGAGAGAGGGAGAGAGAGAATCTCAAGCAGACTCTGGAGGGAGCCTGGCACGGTGCCCAGTTTTATGACCCTAAGATTATGACCTAAGCTCAAATCAAGAGTCAGACAGTTAACCAATTGAGCCATCCAGCACCCCCACCCCCGATAATAACTTTTAGTCAACCTAAAGTTTATTTAGTATTTTAGTGTTGCTTGAAGCACCATGACCTAATTTTGAGTTTTGGTATGAACTTTAACTTTATAAATATCTATCTATTCCCATGTATATTGTTAAAAGATAAACTGAAGCATATTAAAAAATTTAAGAGTTAATTTGAGCAAAAGTGGATTGGAATTGGGTACTATCCAATCTAGCAGATAGAAAGGGTTCAGCTGGAGTTTACAAAGTGAGAGTTTTAAAGTCACAAGGCAACAAGAACAGGAGGTTTATACTAGGCAGAAAGTGGGTTGATTATTACACAGTAACTTCCCTTTAGGGGTTGACAAGATTCTATCAGGCAGATTACTTAGCTAGTGCTGATCAAATCCCGATCATTCCCGACTGACAGGCTGAAGTTTCCAGGAAAGCCAAAACCATATATATATGCGTATATATATATAATATATATACGCATATATATTATATATACATATATATTATATATATACACATACATATATTTTCAAATGGAGCTGCACATATATCTAAATACATAAATCATCCACAATACATAACACTGTCATTTCTATTTTGGTAAATTATATTAAATTCTCTCTTTCCTCCACCTCCCATCCAAATCCTGATATTTAGCATGTTCTGAGATGTTTTTCCCCAGTGTACTATCAGATTATTTTTTAAAATCTGGCTTACGTTGCTTTCCTTTTAGGTACTGCAGATTTGTAGTCTAGTTTTTAAACTATTATCCCATAAATATTATGAATACACACACAATATGATATATGGACTCCATGCACATCATCATTCATATATGCAATTCCTGATCAGTTTCTTTAATGAGAGACATATTTGTGAAAAAGAATGTTCGCTGTAGTTTTGCTAATCCTGTCAGAAAAGTAAAAGAAATCCTCAAGGGCTCACAAATGTTCAAAATGATCTCCTTGATAGCAATAACAAGTGCTTGTAAAGAAATTATTATGCCTCAGGTCATGTCCTATGTGATTTATATCCCTTGTTTTTTGGGTCCCTATAATAACTTGAGGAAATCTCTGTTAACCCCACTCTGCATATGGATAAACTGAATCACACAAATTCCGTAAATTGTTCATCCTTATATCCCTAATAAGTGTTACAGGCAAGTTTCCCTTTTAGGTAGAACTTTCTCCAAAGCCAATGTTTCTAAGCTCCAAGTTATTTTTCCTGACAACATTTTGAACATTTAATTTCTGAATGGAGATTATTTCTATGTATTATGTTTCATCATGATTATGTACCTCGAACCTTTAAGAACATACTTTCCATTGCAACATATGTGTGGAATTGCATTTTCATTTCCCCTGGATTCCAGAGAAGAGCCTTTCAGATTTTTACTGTGTTGCTAAATGTTCTTCAGATTTTGCAAACATTGATGAATGGAGGCTTAATGCTTTCATCAGTCCTGGGACTTCTGTGGAAGGTAAAGATTTAAAAAAGACTTTTGTATCCTGACTTGTAACATGTTAACCCATGTTTAACTTTGGGTTAAAGTGTGAAAAATACTATAAACTACAGATTAAAAAAAATAATTTTTAAATTAAAAAATGCCTGAAATTGTAAACTTGAAGGGCTTATTTTTTGTTTGTTTGTTTTGTATTAAATAATATTTATGGGAAATGTTTACCCTTCTCTAGTGAAATCAAATTAAATTCAGTGAAGGTGGAAGATGCACAGTTGAATATTATCTTGTTAGAAGAGTATGAAATCAAGAGCTCATTTCTCTTTGATGTCACAGAATTACAAACTGATTTGCCCCACCTCATCTCTAGCTTGAAAACAGAGAAAACATCTGAACTCTTTAATAAACCCAAACAAGGTTTGGATGAGCATGACATTTAAGGTATTAGAATTAAACTTAATTTGCTTAAGGACTGTGTTGTGACAATGAAAGAACATTTAAGCATAGGTATAAAGTGAATATGGATGTTATATATACCCTTAAATATATGTATGATATGCACATATTTTTATTTTATATATATAAAATCTCTCTCACTGACATGTTAAAGGAGGGGGAATGTAGAGGAGGGAGTTGAGAAACAAATCATGAGAAATGGAGGCCAGAAAGATGGTAACAATATTTTTAAAATTTGGATCTAAACATTAATTTTAATTAATTTTTCTTTTTCTTCACCTGCCGATAATGTCTGGTGTGACTGATCCATTTTACCCAGAAAACAACTGAGGCAAAATAAAGACCACGTTTTTTACACCAATCATACTAACTTGTTTATTTAGTAATTATCACACCCACGTCTACTGGTTATTGATTCAGGGTTGTTGTTTTTTTTTTTTTTCTTTACACTTGGCTTCACACAATAGATTTAAAATGATTAATATTGGGGCACCTAGATGGCTCTGTCAGTTAAGGATCCGACTTCAGCTCAGTTCATGATCACCCAGTTTGTGTGTCAAACCCCACGTTGGGCTCTGTGCTCACAGCTCAGAGTCTGGAGCCAGCTTCAGATTCTGTGTCTCCCTCTCTCTCTCTCTGACCCTCCCCTGCTTGTATTCTCTCTCTTTCAAAAATAAATAAACATGAAAAAAATTTTTTAAATGATTAATATTAACAATAATAATGAAATAACATGAAGTAATTGTGATGTGTGGAGGAGGTCAATCCTGAAAGACTCCAGATACAGTCTTGAAGTAAATCTTGACTTGAACAAGAGTTCTCTGGGTGAATCAAGGTGAGGGAAGGTGCGAGACCATCTCCAGCTGACAGAATGGCACGTGTAGAAATGTGAAGGAAAGAAACAGCCTGCTCATTGCAGAGAACTAGAACTAATTTAGCCAGTTGTTGGATTTTTTTTTTTTTTTTTTGNGGAAGATTTATTTGTTTTGCAAAGGATTTTGTACTTAAGGAAGTACAGAGAGGCCCCTGGGTGGCTCAGTTGGTTGAGAATCTGCCCTTGGCTCAGGTTGTGATCTCGAGGCTCATGAGTTCAAAACCTGAGTGGAGCTTTCTGCAGTCAGCAGAGAGCCTGCTTTGAAAACTCTGCCCCTCTCCTGCTCTCTCTTTTTTGCTCTCTCTCAAAAATAAATACTAAACAAACTTAAAAAAAAAAAAGGATATACTGAGCCATTGAAAATAATCAATCACAAAGGTGATGGCTGTGTAAAAGAAAGAAACAGGACTCTTATGTTTTCCTCTGTTTCTTAATGTTCTATGTGTTTTTGCTTTATTTTTTTTTTTTACCTTTAAAATTCAAAACATCCTGGGGGAACCTGAGTGCCTCAGTCAGTTAAGCATCTGACTCTTGATCTCAGGGTCCTGAATTCATGCCCCTCAATGGGCTCCACGCTGGGCATGGAGCCTACTTAAAAATAAATGAATAAATAAAATAAAATTCAAAACATTGTTCCACTTGCCACATGTGGGAACTTAGGTAAGGACTTATCTCTCAACTTCTATCTCTCTTTTGTAAAATGTAGAAAATATTATCTATCTCAAAGGATTAGGAGGAAGACATTTTAATATTATCTTTGAATAGATTGGATCCTCAGTAAAAAAAAAAAAATTCTTAATCAAAGCAGCCAATATTTGTTAAATGTTAACTATGGGCTCACTACATAGATTCTATTGTTAATAGTCCTGGCTACATAAAAAGCATGCATTACAATTATCTGTTTCCATATAAGGAAACTGAAGATACAGCGTTTAATTATAACTTCCAAAGCCATAGAACTAGTAAGTAAGTTTTGAAGCTCAAATTTGAATCCAGGGATTTGATTCTTAACACTGTGGTCTACTACCTCTGTTAGTTGACAACTTTAGGAAGTCATGTTGTACAGGGATTAGATGGGAGATAGAGGCATTATTTCATAGGTGAGTGCAAGCATTAAGGTAAGAAATAATGATGATCTTAAAAGCAGTTAACACTGAAGATTGATTTGGCCCTTCTGTTATCAATCATCATCCTTGTCTATAAAAGAACTTGGAGTTTGAAGGGTTAGAAGGTTACCTTTGGTATCTCAAATCAATGGACTAAATGCAGTTAAATGACTACAGCATTTGGAAGATTTAAAGGGCTTCTGGTCCCATCTAAGTTGAACGTGAAAGAGAGGGTTCCAATAAAATCATTCATAAAGACCAAGGTTGCCTAAAATTTAGGCTAGCATCCCATCCCTGGGTGAATGTCCATTTAAATGGTGAGTTTGGCCTCTAATCTATTTGTAAAGGGTAAGACGGGCATTGGTGAAAGAAAGCAGGGCAGAAAAAAGAATGCTAGCAAGAGGATTAATAGCTTGAAAATGTGCATGCATTTTGCAGCCATAAATTGAACGATGAAGAAGATGAACAAGCTACAGTGATGGTGGTGGTGTCTCAGCCCATGACAACTGACACTGACACCAGAAATGAGGACAGAAGGGAGTTTAGCAGAACTATGCTTGGAGCAGGTGAAGTCAGAGCACATATACCCAGGATACTTCAAGAATTCACTCCCTTGCCAGGCTCTGGAAATCTCAAAACGCTTCCTACTATAAAGCCACCCTCTAGAGGCTGAATAGGCAGAGGACAATGATGGTCACTAGTGCCCATCAGAAGAGAAGCAACAGCCAAAAACCAGAAAAAGGTACCTGGCCATCAGGTATCTTAAGTAATCTCCAAATTCTTTCCTATTCTTAGATGATTGAGGCAGCAATGGGGAGAAAGGAAGAATGAAGTAGCAGAGCTCATCACAACCACACATGTGCACACACATGCACGTCCATGCATACACACAGCTGTGGCCTGAAAAGCAGAGAGTGTGAGTGCATGCATGTGAGTGTGCGTGCGTGTCGTGTGTGTGTGTGTGTGTGTGTGTGAGAGAGAGAGAGAGAGAGAGACAGAGAAAGAGAGAGAGAGAGAGAGACACTGGAATTTACTTATGAACAAAAGTTTGGTTTTGGTGGTCTTTTAAGTACCCAAAACTTCTACGGAAGCTCTTCAATGATGAGGAACAAGAAATAGAAATATACAGAGTATTAGTCAAATAAATATCAAGAAAAAAGCATTAGTTTCATATTTTTACACAATAAAATTAAGATCATTTAAAAACGGGGGTGCACCTTTAAGCAGGTGCTGTTTTCAGAGCTTTATGAAAATGTTATCAAAATATTTCTAAAAGCAATGTATTTATTTTTCTAGGATATAGTTAAAAATAATCATGAGAAACCAGACCCATCCACTCTCGGTAATTCCAAGAACCCTTAGGTTCTGTCTTCAATTTTCCTTTCCCTTTTGACCATGAAAACAGGTGATTTGTATTCCAGAGTCTCAACTTTTGTAAGTTGGCTTTTTTTTCCTTGATAGTTTTTGGTATATCTATGACTGCTAGCTTCCCTCTGAATGACTACTTTAGCACAAATTAGTTATTTTCCAATGTTTTCTTATGTCTTTTTTTTTTCCACTTTTCCTATGTAGCCTTGCATGGTGGGGAGACTTCTGGTGAGAGCAACACTCATAGATCTTCAGGAAATGAGGATTATCTTTATCCCTAACAGTTTTTTGTTATCTTCATAGTTCTTAGAAGGTTCTATCAAATACATAAACATCGAGAAACCAAGTCTGCAAAGTTTTAAAAAAAAAAAAGTATACAAAAGAAGTATTCTTATTATGGACCTTGAACTCCACAAATATCGAATCATAATAAAATATTGAATTTCACGCTAGTTTTCTCCTTTGCTTAATTGCCAGTTGAAAACTTTAGCAGCAGATGTGCAAGTAATACCCACTGATGATTATGATTCTTGAAGAGTTGACATAATTCTCTGCAGAAATTAATTAAACTGACATGTTTTGAACCCCGATCCAACTGCAGAATTTTACTGATCCTTATTTACTTGAAAAGCTTTTTCTACCTCCTTGTACGCTATTTTTTAATGTTCTGTTTTGTACCAGAATTGGCATCATATATTATTTGATGTGCCAGCTGCTAATTAACTAAGTAAAATTTGATTTTCTGTGATTAAAAAGCCTCTTTATTCAACTTGTATTTGCTATTTTAATGTTTTTCTTTGATTTTAAAATAGAGCTGACAGTGGGTGGTCCTGAAACAAAGATTTTCTTCCCCTACCCTTGAAAATGTCATATTTCATTATGAGGCTTACAGCCACTTACGACCTTCAAAACCTACAATTCTTAAGTTTGGGATTTTGTGAACTATGAAAAAATATGACTTAGCAATGTTCAAGCCCTGGGAATGAACACAGTAATCTGAAGCATACATTGTTTGGTGCCTTTCACTGCAGCCTTCATTTTTGAATTATACTCACCACTTCAGTGTGATTATTGGCTGAATTATGCTCCTCTGTCAAAGGCCAATTTCCACTATAGTCCTGTGGGAAAGAAGACTTAATATTCGGTTAATTACATTTGTCCTATTAAGCCTGAAAATCTCATTGACTCTCTAAGTTCTTAATTTGCATTGCTCATAGGTGAGCTCATTGCTGTACTACCACACTCTGCAATCCCCACTGCAGTGCACACTGACATTCAGTTGTCCCTAATTTAGAAGGAGCCTTAAGTTCAGCTCTGTCGAATTACAGGGGTTAGAAGTTATGAACATGTTCCTGCCTCTCCTACCAGTCTATGTTTTAGTGCGTAACCTCTGTCTCAAAAAAAAAAAAAAACAAAAAAACCCCAAAAACAAAACAAAAACAAAAAACCTCTTCTGTCAGTCATGTGAATTTGCTTCCCTTAATAGTAAATAGTATTTCATGTGATTTAAAGGTTTACAAACGGCGCACACAGAAACTGTTGTTCAGGCTTCTAAGCATCATTATTATCCCAATTTTACAGATGAAAAAATGGAGGCCCAGATAGTCAAAGTATTTTATTCAGGTAACTCAGGTTACAACTGTGGTACCAAATGACAAATGTATATATGCCCATAATTTCCCATTCCCGAGAGGTGCTTGGAGATAACAAACTCTGGCACCTGATGGACAAGGTATGAATCCTAGCTCTGGCCACTTCTCAGTTGGTTAGACTTAGCGAAGTTTCTTGCTCTCTTTGTGCCTTCGGGTCCTCATCCATAATGGGAGAGTAAGAACAATATGCCGACCATCTAGAGATGTTAAAACAAGGTTAAAATGAGTAAGATATTGGAGCGTCTGGGTAGCTCTGTCAACTGAGCATCCAACTCTGGATTTTGGCTTTGGTCATGATCTCTTGGTTTCTTGAGTTTGAGCCCCATGTCTGGCTCTGTGCTGATGATGTGGAGCCTTCTTGGGATTCTCTCTCTCTCTCTCTGCCCTTCCCTTGCTCGCTCATGCACACTCAAATTAAAATAAATAAGCTTAAAACAATGAGTAAGGCATTGAATTCAAAGCACTTAAAAATGCATTACCTCACTGTTTAAGAGTTAGCTTTGGTTATTGTCAGATTGAAAACCCTTTCAATACTAAACTAGAATCAACTAGTAAAATATACAATAGCTGGATGTCATGAATATCTCAGTCTTTCTTTCTAGGATGATGACTGTATCACATCATCGGTCCCCCTTGAAGAGTAGAAATTTCACAAGAGAGCTTAAAACATATTTTTTTCTGCTTTGAGATATGTTGTCTAATTTAATGGTGTTCAGCACATTACAGTGGCTCCTATCCTAGTTGTGAAAAAAGAAACATAAGCAGTACAACTAATGAATTGTGTCATAAGGCTTGCCTCAAAAAGCACTTATAAACAATTAAAGAGCAAAGCAATGTTGGTTATACGTTCACATTGCAGTCAAAACTCCAGTAGCAAAAGAGGTTTAGGAAATCATATTTGTTTTTGTTGATGGGTGTTACTTGTTGATGGTATGAAAAGAGCAGAGAGTAGGTGAGATGTGAATTTAAATGACTATGTTTAGTTTCACAAAACTATAAAAATTATACATTGTCACTCTTAATGGTTTCTTGTTCTGCTTTTTGATTTATAAGGTTGAATTTGTTGGTAATGTTCCATCCAGACCTTGGTCCAAGGTAGGAGATTCATGTCAAGGTCAAGGTAAATTTTAGGAAGAGCTGCTAAGCTCCATGTCTGCTCATTCAGCATCACAGAGGATTAATTATCCTCTCATATTGGACTTATATTACGACTAAGCGTGGCCTGACTGTCTGCACTGGCACTTAGAAGCTGTTAGAACTACTAATGGATCAGCTTTCTTAAGCCTCAGTTTATAGGCTTACAGAGTAAACACGGCAATATCCTTTTTCACAGATGTCACATCACAGATGTCACATCACAGAGATGTGACAGTTACCTATACCTGGGGTTTGACACAATACTTGGCACATAATGAGACAAGTATTGTAGTTCATTTACCTATTTTTACATTACTTCCAATATTATTTTTACTTACCTCTTGATACCTTGAACATTCATGTCACTAAGTATTGGCTTTTAAATAACTATATTTGGAAGTTTCCTGTTGATGTTATGCTTGAATAAAGTGAGAAATATCTCTGTGTTGGAAATTCTTTTTTCTGAATCATTCTTTTTTTTTTTACTTAATTTAGTCCTCATCAGAGGGATCTTTTCCTAGCTTCCTGAGAAAAGGTACTTAAATAATGAAAGCACTGAGAATGTACATAGATGGCCATATCTTTGTTACTAGTTTGTCAGGCTGTGCAATTAAGTCTCTGAATTTTTATTGAAGCACAGCTCCATTGTCTTTGAGATTACAGTCCTATTGAGAAGTCCAATGCCACTCTGATAACCAAATGTTTCCAAGTGGCTGGTTACCTGTCCACAAATATAAAGAAGGAAGTTAGGTGAACCCCAGGATGGGCTTTTTATCATACATTGGGCTGGATGCACGCAGTTTGGATCATAAAAATCTATAATTTCATGACACTCAATTCATGAAATTATTATTTTTAAATAATTCCTTCACATCTGTTTCTCTTCTCTATATTTTTAAAAGTCTGTTGTTTAAATACTGGGTTTCCTCGACTAACCTTTAAAATTTCTTATTTGGGGTGCCTTTGTGGCTCAGTTGGTTAAGTGACCGAATTCAGCTCAGGTCATGATCTCACAGACCATTGGTTCCAGCCCCCCATCAGGCTCTGTGCTGACAGCTCAGAGCCTGGAGCCTACTTTGGATTCTGTGTCTCCTCTCTCTGCCCCTCCTCCACTCGCTCTCTGTCTCTGTCTCTTAAAATAAAATACAATTTTTATTTTAATTTCTTATTTTTATGTTCCTAGTTTCCAAGTCTTTTTTGTTGTTGTTTATAACTTTTGGTAGATATCATCAACTTTTACCATTATTTTTTTAATCATTATCTTTTTTTGACATTAAAACATTTCTTCCTATTGTGTGTGTCTAAGATTTTTCTAGGTTTGCAGATGGCTCTGTGTGTGTGTGTGTGTGTGTGTGTGTGTTGTTTTGTTTTGTTTTTTAATTCTCCATTTCTTCTTTCATGGTTGTAATAGTCTAATCTCCATGAAGACTATTAGGATAACTTTTTTTTTAATTTCTTTTTTTCTTGCCTTTCATTCCTCTGATATTTTTTCTCCTCTTGTTTTTTAATTTTTTAAACATTCTGACACATTAGCAGTTGTACTGTTTTATTTATATTTTTTAATTTTTACTCGGTAGTCTCTTTTTTCCCCCTTTGATGTCTATTGATTCTTGGCTATCGACTCACATTAAGGATCTAAGAAATAAAATACTAATTGGAGTCTACATCTGCATTTGTAGCTTGTTAACTGTTGTGCTTCAATCTAGTGTAAGCTTGATGATCTTATTTCTGCCCATCCACCAAGCTTCACTATATGTAAATATTTTACATAGGTGTCACCAGAAAGGCATCACCCAGTCCCCTTCCTGGTCCTGGACGTGTTCCTGCAGTGGAGAAGGTGGCCGAGGGAGGTCTCATTACTCAATATAAACATTTCCGCTATTTCCCTGATTTTATTTGTGATATCCCCACCCTGAGACTGACTTGTGTCTCCTAACCAAAGCATTGTTAGTTCAGTGTCTCTAGTGAGTAAATCTAATATTTACCACAGTTGGGTGGGGTGAGGTGAGGGTGGGGGTTCAGGGAGACACAAAGGTGCTTGGAGAGGGTTGGAAGGCATCCGACATTATTTTCTCAAATACTCGCAAATAGTCCTGTGTTTAAGCCTGTCGGTACCACCAGCTTCTGAGTGAGGCCCTCCCCTCCCCCTCCTGGACTTCTTTGATCATAATCAACCTGCTTCCGGGCTTTGAGGTCTCTTTGCACAGTTAGCACCCACTGGCCTCTCTGTATTGTAATTTTTGCAATGTTGTACTGTTATTCCTGCTTTTACCCTTTGTCCTTGTGGCTCTGTCCTTTTATTTATGTGCTCACAGTGATTTTAATGGGAGCCAGGAGAATAAGTGCGGGCAGTCAGTAATAACATACGATGACTGTTTTTTCCTGTACCAGAGAAAGAGAAATCAGTATGGAAATTTGAAGGTGCAAATGCCACGTCCACTGTTATCCAATGGTAGTAACCAAAACTTGGTATCTAGATGCTTTTTACATCACATTCCAAAAAGTAAAAAACTTCCATTTCTATAAAATCCTAACCATTAAAGTACAGACTAGAATGATTTCCAAGACAGAATGACCATTGAATAAACTACTGGCTTTGTCATCAAACAGTGATATATATACTAATGACTATTCCCCCCAAATGCATGAGTTGGAATGCTTTTGATGTAGGAATAATTACATTTTCTGGACTAATCTTCTAAATTTATCATTTTTTTTCAAAGTTTATTTATTTTGAGGGAGAGACAGAACTCATGATTGGGGGAGGGGCAGAGAGAGAGGGCGAAAGAGAGAATCCCAAGCAGGCTCCTCACTGCCAGTGCAGAGCCTAATGTGGGGCTCAAACTTACAAATTGTGATATCATAACTTGAGCCAAAGTTAAGTGGCTTAAAGGACTGAGCCACCCAGGCACCCCCTTAATGTATTATATTGTCTCACACTTGTCTGTTGGCTCTTTCATAAACTCACTTATATGTTGTAATGGCAGACAGAGAGGAGTGTGCTCAGAAATGAATGCCTCTCTTTCAGCTATTTGCTAAAACCTTCTTTTTCTGATAATGAAAATAGGGCATACGATCACATTCTTTGATACCTTGTAAAGATTAAGTAAGATAGCATGCATGAACTCACACAGAATGATACAAGTGTATCATTGAAATCAAACACTTTCATCTTTTTTCAAAAAATTTTTAAAGTTTATTTATTTTTGAGAAAGAGTGTGAGCAGAGGAGGGGCAGAGAGAGGGAGACACAGAATCTGAAGCAGGCTCCAAGCTCTGAACTGTCAGCACAGAACTCAATGTGGGGCTCCAACTCACAAACCACGAGATCATGACCTGAGGGGAAGTTGGACGCTTACCCCACTGAGCCACCCAGGTGCCCTCAAAAACTTTCATCTTAAGGTGAAACGGCCAAGCTTCACTTTCCTTCCCTTGCCTTCCTGGAGTTGTTGTTCTTCGGAGTGTGTATACAGCAAGCAGCGCACTTCCCCTAAAACAACAGGTGACTATGTTGGCTGCGGTATAAAATCTCACTCTGTGTGTCTCGTCATGGTATTGAACTAAGTAGAAAGGAGGCAAGAGAAAGTGACAATTTCATATGAGACTCGATGTGTTGAGATAAAGTGTCTGTCAGAATCCCATTCCCTAAAGGGAAGAGCAAAGCCTGCTCATCAGAAAATGAGCTGTATGACACGCGGCACTCTGCTGTGAACTGGAAAGAGAGGGGCCAGTTTCTGCCCCCAGGTGTTCATACACGAGGCTCAGGGCCACACGAGTAGGTCACGCCGCAAATGACAATCCATCAAGGCTGAGCCAGCGCCCTGCCGTGCTTGCTTATGATAATTAAATGAACCTGTCTTAATATTTTTATGGATAAAATAGAAAGATAATTATTTATCAAAATTTTGCACTGCAGCACATTACTCAGCCTAGAAATAGATCTTAACATTTCACATGGTATGAATTAGATTGAAAAGTGATTTGAAACAGGAAACCTTTTAATCATGGCAGCTAATTATCTTGCGTTTTCTTTTCTGCCCTCATGGATTTCTCTCGCCTCGCCCCCGCTCCTTCGTTCCTCTGTCTTTGCTGCTCTCTGCCTCCCACCCCGCCCCCTCAGATCTGGCTTTCCAGGCATCTTTGGGGAGCACAGAACAGCCATGTGTGATAGTTCTCAACCACTTTAATTCAGACTTTCCCCCTTTCATGTGTTAGATTAAAGCCGAGGCGTTGGCTCAAACACAAATGGCTCCTTTGACCAAGGATATAACCAAATTACACCATGGAC
>NW_027532163.1:1618791-1771634 GCF_008692635.1 Crocuta crocuta
ATGGAGTCGGATCTAAATGAAGAAATCTTTGGAGTATTACAAATGCTCCAGTAAAAAGTGCAGGGCTCTATGTTTGCAATTAGAAAGATAGTTTTTATTTATTTTTTATTAAAAAAATTAATCTTTATTTAATTTTGAGAGAGAGAGAGACAGAATGTGAACAGGGCAGGGGCAGAGAGAGAAGTAGACAAAGAACCCAAAGCAGGTGCCAGGCTCTGAGCTGTCAGCACAGATCCCATCGCAGGGCTTGAATTCATGAGGTGTGAGATCATAACCTGAGCCAAAGTCGGCCTCTCAGTCGACTGAAACTCCCTGGTGCCCAAAGATAGGTTTTAATCATTAGGTGAAGAAAGGCTTCATAAAGGAGGTCAAGCCTGGTTTGAGTCTTTAAATGAAAGTAGTAGTTCACCAGGGGGATCCACGCAGAAACATGAAAACTGTAAAGTTTGTAGATATCAAAGAATTTGGCTCATTAGGAAAAAATATAACTATATTTAAAGCATTCCTGGAAAACATATTTTCGACTCGACGTATGACTTGACATTAGAGTTGTCCAAAACAGGACATCTATTAAGCAAAGCCTTTTGTACCAGAGGAAGGGGATTTAGACTTTATTCTGTTGGCTGGGAGGCTCATGAGGCAGAGCTGTTTGCAGAGAAGTGTCACGCTGATTCTATTTTAGGAAGGTCACTCATCATGAGTTGAAAGACAGGGGGAAACAGAAGGCAGGAACCCTAGTTACAGACCTATGGCAGGAAGTAAAGCAAATAATGGCCTAATGTGAGGCTATCATCACTCAATGGAGAGAATTCTTATGAACGACATGAAAGTTCATAGAATAGAAAATATCGGAAGAAGGGAGTTAGAGGAGGAAAGGCTTGTGATCAAATTTCCGGCCGAGATGAGAAGCACAAAGAGAACAACATTCAGGGACTTTAGTTTTCAGATTTAGACCTGTTTTGTTCATCAGTATTCCACTCTTGTTGACCTATTTTCTTCCAGACACTAAAGAGATGGAAGCACGGTGGGTTAAATCCTGTTTTACCTGCTTGAAGCTGTGTTATTTTGAGGAACCTGCTTAAGATCTCAGTGCTTCAAATTATTCATCTACAAAAAAAGATCAATTATAGCACTTAACTAACAGGTTTATTTATAGTCTGTTTTTAGAGTTTGGCATGGAGTAAGCACTAAAATATATTTTTAATGTTTATTTATTTATTTTGAGAGGGAGAGAGAGAGAGAGAGAGTGCGAAAGAGTGCATAAGTGGGGGAAGAGCAGAAAGAGAAGAGAGAGAATCCCAGCAGGCTCCACACTGCCATCACAGAGCCTGAGGCAGGGCTTGAACTCATGAACTGTGAGATCATGAACTGAGCCAAGATCAAGAGTTGGCTGCTTAATGAACTGAGCCAGCCGATCATGAACTGAGCCAAGATCAAGAGTTGGCTGCTTAACGAACTGAGCCACCCAGACATGCCTAAAAGATGTATGTTATTGCAATTTGTTGTTATTATTATCATTATTGTCACTGGCACCACTTACCATTCTAATGTCTCAATTGCCACAAGTTGTCACCCTCCAATCAGCAAGTTCCAAAATTAGACTCTATAAACTGTGTTTGTACCTCTCTGAAATAAACTCATATTACCTTATTAGCCCGATTTTTTTTCAAACTTCATCCATTTATATAAACATCTTACCTGCAATCAATCATGAAAATGAATACATTTTTATTTTCCTCTCCCCTCTCTGAACATTGTCTTTATGAAATCTATTCATGGAGGTCAAACTAAAACATTTCTCTCAAAAGTCCATTCTGGGAGTGCTTGAGTGGCTCAGTCAGTTGAGCGTCCGACCTCGGCTCAGGTCATGATCTCATGTTCGTTGGTTCGGGCCCTGCATCGGGCTCTGTGCTGAGAGCTCAGAGCCTGCAGCCTGTGTTTGGATTCTGTGTCTCCCTCTTTCTCTGACCCTCCCCTGCTCACTGTGTCTCTCTCTCTCTCTCTCAAAAATAAATAAAACATTAAAAAATTTTTTAAAAAGGCCATTCTCTGTCATCTATTCAAATTTTGCACTATTTTATGATAAATATTTACTTCTTGTCTTTTAAGACACTCATATTTCCATTATATATTTTTATGTGTCATACACTGATGTGTACATATGAATGCATACATATCCATCACCTGTTCTTAGTTCCTCGATGGCAGATCTCATGTTTTATAATTTTTTTAAATCATTGAATATACTGAGCACAGTGCCTTCTTCATAACAAGGATTCAAAAATATGTATTTAAAAAATGAATGTATTAACTAATTCAAGGATTAGCCAATCAATCCTAACCAGATTAAGCATATATTATTAGATTTTAAACCAGTTTGAATTAAGTTTTTAGAAAAAAGGAAAATAAGAGGATCAGGATCCAAATGAAGTTTATGTGTCTTTCTACCCTGTGTTTTTGTTTGTTTGTTTGTTTACCTTGTTTCATGTGCTGGGGAGAAAGGGAGGATTATCTTCAGGATCATATTTGTTTGCTTCTGATTTTAATCAGTGAGAACAAAAACATTCTAGTCAATTAGCACAAATCCTCTAAAAGGTCTTTTTATTTGGCATGTGTAAAAGTAAAGAGAAAAAAATTAGACATATGAAGAAAAAAACACAAGAAAACAGGCAGAATAGGGATAAAAAAAGAAAAACAACTAGGAAAATTAAAGAAGCAAAAAGAATTATAGAGACTACTTCAAAATAATTTATGTAAAAACATTAAATGCAACATAATCCCATATTTATCTTACTTTTATTCATGAATCATTGCTCAGACATTAAAAACATTGTATTCAATGATGCTTGGGGACCCCGTTCTATTAACCTGAATAACTTTGACTTGTAGAAATATTTTCATGTTTTATGTAATGCTATTAGTAAGCAGAAGTAATTCTAATTCATAAAACTAGGCCAGAAAGCAATTGACCCAATCAGACTGTAGCATTCCCCCATGTCATTTTTTAATTAGAAGTTTTTCAACTTCTTTAGAGTTTTGAATTCTAGAAATCTCTTACATGATAAAAGTCTGCTTATCTTACAGAAGTAGTATTCTGTGGGACCAAGTTCATGTGACAACCCTCAAAGTCAGCTGCCCCGAGCTTAAACTTGAATTCTTTCTTTGGTTGCACCAAAATGACATCTTTTTAATTTTTTTCCAGATGGTTTGCATGGATGAGAACTAGCGGATTAAATTAAATCTCTACAATACCGTGTTTGATGTGTTCCCTTTGATCTCCTATGGTTTTGTTTGCGTGCTTGTTTGATTGTTAGTTTGTTTATAGGGTAAATTATTTCAGCCTGAAAATGTTAATGTATATCTACAGAGATATAAAATGCTCAAATTTCACTCCAGACATTAGTAATATTATTTATTATTGGAAGCCATAGTCTCAAGGGTATAGAGGTTCATGAATAAGGACAAGAAGGGTAAAGAAGGAAAGGAAGGGGGAGGTGGGAGGGAGAAGAATTATTTTCAAGTTTGGAGAAATCATTGAAATATGTAAGATGCGAGATGGACCAAGGAATAGAATGGGAGGGAAAGGCAGGAATTAGCAGGGAAGGACTTTAATGGCATTCTTCACTCTGGCATTGAATTAGAGACTGAAATAATATTATATAAGTCGCATAATTTTTCTACTTGCTTTTACACCTAGTTGCCATAACCACTCATGTCTACACTTCAAGATAATAATAATAATAATAATTATAACAGCAACAATGACAACAACAAAATGAATTTCTTTAAGGAAAACAGGAGAAGTTTTCCTTTTTCCTCCAGTGGAAAAATTTTATTTTATTTTTATTTTTATTTTTTAATTTTTTAAAATGTTTTTATTTATTTCTAGGAGAGAGAGAGACAGCGTGAGCAGGGGAGGGTCAGAGAGAGAGGGAGTCACAGATTGAAACAGGCTCCAGGCTCTGAGCTGGCAGTCAGCACAGAGCCCGATGCGGGGCTCGAACCCACGAACCGCGAGATCATGACCTAAGCAAAAGTCGGACGCTTAACTGACTAAGCCACCTAGGTGCCCCTCCAGTGGAAAAATTTTAAACTCCAAAAGTTTATTTATTTATTTTGAGAGAGACAGAGAGCACATGAGCAGGGGAGGGACAGAGAGAGAGGGTGAGAGAGATAATCCCAAGCAGGCTGTGTGCTATCAGCATGGAGAACGACATGGGCCTCAAACTCATGAACCATGAGATGATGGCCTGAGCTGAAATCAAGAGTCAGAGCCTTGACTGCTTAATGGAATGGGCTGCCCAGGTACCCCTGCAGTGGAAAAAAATTAAAGTTATCAACTGAAAAGAGTTCACGGAATTCACTAGTTGACGTGTAAATATTTTATAGGAATTATAGTAATAAGAGAATACTTCACCAGACAGAATTCTGGAAGTGTCTGCACAGAAACTCTAGATATATGGACGCTAAGTAAATAATTCTCATCAATTTTAAACCAGGGAAACATCAGTCAAGCAGAACAGAAGACAAATATTTTCTACCTCTGTCTTCCAGGTGAACTCTTTCCAAAATTCTCCATGATGGTTAGTGACCACACAATACCTTACGTAGTCAACATTAAAAATACAATATGGGGGAGTGTGCTGGGTGGCTCAGTTGTTAAGCATCCAACTTTGGCTCAGGTCATGATCTCGCGGTTTATAAGTTTGAGCCCCACGTCGGGTTCTGTGCTTACATATCAGAGCCTGGAGCCTGCTTCGGATTCTGTGTCTCCCAGTCTCTCTTCCCCTCCTATGCTCATATTCTGTCTCTCTCTGTCTGTCAATAATGAATAACATTAAAAAATATTTAAGAAATAAAAATACAATATCTATTCAGATCTCCATCCTCACCACAATGTGATGTCACTAAGTTTCATCTATTTCCCTTCATTCAAAACATATTTGAACATCTACTATTTGGCATGTACTATTTTAGGAGCTCATGAAATGCCAGTGAACTAAAGTCTTTTAAGTACTTAAAATAAAATCCTCTCTTTTACAAACAAATAGGCCATTTGTCAGCAAACTACAACTCTGGGGCCAAATCTAGTTAATTACCTTTATTTTTCTAAATATGGCTAGCAAATAAAAATTCTTTTTATGATTTTAATTGCTAAAAAAATAAAGTAATAATATTATGTAAAAAATAATACTTATAAGAAGTTTAAATATTAGTTTCTATAAATGAAGCTTTATTAGAACACAGGGATTGTCATTTATTTATATTCTGTCCACATTTTGAGCAACAGAGGTAGAGTTGAGTCGTTACAAGAACAACCATGTGACCCACAAGGCCTGAAACATATAGTATCTAGTTCTTTACAGAAAATTGGTTTGTTGACCTCTTGTATGAGCCCTTCATATACAGGTCTGTTGTACTGACTACTTTATATGGATTTCCCTGCTTATTAATATGTTCTTCTCAAACCCATCTTCTGCAGAGCCAGCTGAGTGGTCTACCTAAAATCAAAATCTAGCCGTATCACTCTCCTAATGAAAACCCTTCACTGCCTCCCCAAAGATAATAGGACAAACTGAGCTTTCCAAGTTGACACATGGCTGTTCATACATCAGTTGATCTCCACCCATTTAACACCATACCTTTAGCCACACAGTGAAACATTCCTGTTTAGGGAGGAAAAAGGAACGACAACTAATCTGTTACCCATCCTAGTGTGAAAAGAGTGAAGAATAGGAGAGACAAGACAAACTGTAGAGTAAGAGCCCACATAGGAATGGCCCTGCTTCATCGGCAAGATGGCAGGCTTCTTTAATCAGAGTAGTAAGGTGTAGTCAAGCCAGTGGTGTTTCCTGAGGTGGATGGCACTGTCGGTCATGGACATCCAGCAACATGGACATGGACATGGACATCCAATAACAAACAGAACTTTTAGATGGAGCTATGCTGTTCCAGGCGCTATGATATGTATTAAGAATCAAACAGAAAATTAAGTAGGTACAGATAAATAAACAAGACTGGCCATCAGCCTAAGAAAAATCTACCCCTGATATAAGCTCAGGGTCCCACAGAAATGCAAAGGGTCCCCATTAAAGGTATGGAGTGCCAAGGAAAACTTCCTGGATGAAATGACCACAAAGCTATTAGTAGGAGTTAATTAAGTAAGAAATAGTGTTCCAGGCTGAAGAGTTTTTGCAAAGGCTAGGTAGCAGCGTGAAGTCCAGGAAAACATTCTAAAATTTCCATGACATCTCTCAGAAGTGTATGACTGTCATTTCAAGAGTGAATAATGGATTAATGAGGTAAATATTCCTCTTTTCTTTTTGTTCCAATGAGAAAATCACCCCATGCCAATACCTCATTTATTCTGTTATCTTCCTGTGAAGTTGTGATCATTGGCAATATTGTGCTTCCATACTTTTATATTTTGGAACTTTCCATTTATTTTACACAATTGTCTGAAACTTGGTGGAAAAAAGAACCACGTACCAGTGAAGCTATTAAATGCAAAAGACGGCTTCAATATTTCTGTTGGGGAAAGCCAGCGCCTCTGGTTTTTGTCATTCGGTCATTTTGACGGATTAAATAGGGAAATTTCTGGAAAAAGCCAAGCAAAGCCACTGGTATGTAGTTATCATTTAAAGTATGATGATTGCTTGTTCAATATTATTATTATTATTATTATTATTATTATTATTATATTATTATTATTATTTTGAGGTTTCCATAGTATGTCAAGCACTGTGAAATACCTGCTACACCAAATATGACCTAACAAGCTTTGCAATTTTATAAAAAGGGTTATTGTAAGTACGTTGTGTGGGAGAGGACGCATGCGTGTGAGCTGGGGAGGTGCCGAGAGGGGAGATAGAGAATCTCATGCCGCCTTCAGTGCTGTCTGTACCGAGCTCCACTTGGGACTCCATCCCAGGAACCGTGAGATCATGATTCCAGGCAAAATCAAGAGTGGGACACTCAACTGACTGAGACACCCAGGCAGCCCACAAACGTTGCAATTTTTTGCAATGTGTTAAATTAGGAGAAGAAATATGTTACAAAATTGTGTGCTTTTTATTTATTTATTCTTAAAAATATAGTTTCTTGTCATGTTGGCTTACATACAACACTCAGTGCTCATCCCAACAAGTGCCCTCCTCCCTGCCCATCACCCATTTTCCATCCCACCCACCCCCGCCCCATTCCTCTTCAGTTTGTTCTCTGTATTTAAGAGTCTCTTGTGGTTTGCCTCCCTCTTTCTGGTTATAACTATTTTTTTCCCCTTTCCTTCCCGCATGGTCTTCTGTTAAGCTTCTCAAGATCCACATATGAGTGAAACATATCTTGCCATTAGGTAATTTTTATTTTAAAGTTATCAATCTGGAATATAATACATCAATTTAAAAGTCTTATTAAGTCAAATATAATATGAAATGCTGTAGAAAATAATATGTTAAAAAAGTGTTTTGGAGAAAATAAGGATTCAAGATCAGAGGTACACTTTTGAGTATCTGCGTTGACTCTTTACTGCCTTTTTTCCTTTATTTACTGACTTAAAAAAACATTTTGAAGTTTCTAATATCCATATGCTATAAAGTCCTTACAAATATTGATAAATCATATAAAACAAACACAAAAAGGGTATAAACACAAATGTTACACAAATGGGAGACATTTTTATGTTCCATTGGTTCATTACATAGGGCTATTTTTATGCTAGACATTTTTAATGAAATTATCTGGCTCTCTCCACTTCAACTAATTACTTTGGTATGCTAAAACTATGTCAGTTCTCAACTACTTTATCTATGGAGTTTCTGGTCCATGTATAGCATTATGATTAAAAACAAGTGGTTTGAAGTCAGGAAATTGTTAAGTTTCAATCCTACCTTGACCATTTAACGGCTTTGCAAACTTGAGTCATCATTCTACGATTCATACCCCTATTCTATACTGTGGAAATACCATCTGAATCACAAGAATGCAGTCAGCAGTGATTAGCACACTTCTTGGTACATAACCTCTGCTCAGGACTGGCAGTGCCATTTGTAAGTAATCCCTACCTGTTCTTCCTCCTCTTCCTCATCATAACCAAACAACCGCCTCAGCCAATGCCTGAAAAAATGCAGGGAAAAATCAGCAGAGAGAGCTTTAAGGCAAATTATAGCTCAAGGGGTAGGTTAGGAGACCAGTTAGAAAAAAAAAAATCAGATGAAAATGTATCCTCTGTAGAATAAACTGCAACCTTGAGACACTAATACTAAACTCACAAAACCCCTAATTCTATCAGCAGCCAGCTCTGCTGGGAGGTCACAATCTTTTCTAGGATAGAATAGTGAGTCCTATAGCAGAAGAGGCTACTGAGCTTTCATCTCTGGTATCAGAGAAAGAAGACTAAAATCCGTCCCCTGTCCTGAGTTCTAAAGCATAACTCAAAAGGCATTGTAACAAGTAGTTAAACTATACTATGTGTCAAATAATCTTCTGTGAAACGGCCTGAGGAACTGCAAGAATATTCTTCCTTAGAAGAGTCTTCCTTAAGAGAGTAATTGCTGGATTGCAAGCAACTTATACCTACATGTTAAGTCTCAAGCATTTGCTAATTGGAGACAGGGTGATTTAATATTAACACATCTGTATAAAAAGACATCTTAAAAAGCTAGCCTTCTGAAATCGATTTCTGTTTAGAATGTTTGCTTAGCTCCTAATCTCCAAACTTGTTTTTTGTCTTCTGCCTATACTGAGTAACATTGCAGTGAACCTGATTTAAGTGAGCCAGCAGGCCAACACCAACTGACATGAAGGTGTGATGTTTAGGCATTTATATGTAAGGCCATCAAATAACATAAAGGATTCTCGGTATGTTCTATGCATAATTCTCCAAGTCTTGAAATTTGTTTTTATTGCAGTTTATGCTATGTATGTATATATACATATATATGTGCATATATCTGTGTGTATGTGTATATGCTTATATGTATCTTATATATATATATATAAACTTATCTATAGATGCTATAAAGGATACATGAACACACACACACACACATCACATTCCTTATTTCCTTGTTCATTGTTCTGTGCCAATTAGGAGGAGGAAGAAGAAGAAAAGAAAGTGAAGAAAGAAAGAAAGAAGAAAGAAAGAAAGAAAGAAAGAAAGAAAGAAAGAAAGAAAGAAAGAAAGAAAGGAAGGAAGGAAGGAAGGAAGGAAGGAAGGAAGGAAGGAAGGAAGGAAGGAGAAGAGGAAAGAAGAAAAAGAACAACTAAAACACCATCACCAGCATGAGGTGCATTTGAAAAATGCTATCAATGTATGCCTTTTACTCATTTCATTCTGTTTGTCAAGAAGGGATAAAGAGGTACTGTAAGTGATGTAGCATAAGTGACTGACTTCTATTGCCAAGAGATAGAGCTCTGACATCTGGAAGGCTGAGTAAAATATTAATACGCAGAAGTAAGTCAAAGTTTTCAGATTGGAGATTTAATAATCAATGAAAATTTATTGAGCAGCTACCACATATTTTATTTTAAACTTTGATTAGCATAATAGACAGCATAAAATTACATAGAATTTCAAATAAAATCTTGGTGATGGATTAGCTGCTTTTAAAACATTGAATCTAGAAACATGCACCTTAATAAATATCTCAAGTTTTATTATCAAGAATTACTTACTCCATGCAAAAATATAGTGTTTTCACTAAATTATTATTTCAAAGGCCATGGACAGATAATAAGCAAATAGTTAATCAGTCAATCAGCAGGTAGTTTTCAGAGTGTACAATGTGCAAATACAAGCGATGACTAAAATCAGTGACTGGATAAGAAAGCTTTAGAATGCCTTTTATATTTATTTGTTCCTTTGTCTTTAATATTGCTTACATTTCCGATAGCAAAATGAAGCTACTTTAGATTGTCTAGAAAAAGTAAATCTAGACATGCTTTTCTTTGACTAATTAGGTGACAGCCAATATAAAGGTCTGCCTTGTAGAGCCAAGCACAGCTTTCTAGAAGAGAGTATTCAATGAGAGAGCAAAAATAGTAAGAACTTGCGAAAGGAGAGTAAGAGAAAATACTGTCATGGCATCTGTAATGTGTGGTGAGATGAAAAACCATGTGTTCATCCGTTTAACAGCTTTGCATTGACTCCCATTTACATTTCAGATAATCAGAAGGCACTCTGGTACCTGCATGTTCAGAAAATGAAAGGAAATTCTTCTTTCTGAGGCACAACACGTATGTATACACAGGTTAATGTAGGGAGATAAAGGGGTCGAAGAGAAAGTAATGGAGATAGGCAGGGGCCAAATTACAAAGCCTGAGTCTACCGTGAAAAGGGAGATAATTGTAGCCTGTAGTACCTAAGAGCCACTGAAGAATCTTGGAGCAATAAGCAACATGAATATATTAAAATTTTAGAAAAACCACATGGCAGCAGGGTGACAAAGCGATTCACGGGGTAATATTAGAAGCAGAGATTCCAACACAAGAGCTCTTATCCTGGTTAATATTTTGCCAGAAATCTTGCTGCCTCCCAGTTCTTCGTTTTTTCCCAGCTAGGCGTGGTCTGTATCACTCACGCTGCATCTGTGGTTGAATGCAGAAGCTGTTAAGAGAGAAGTTAAGGTCCCAGCCTCTGGGAGCCTTGCCTTAAAGCCTCAGCAACATTGCTATCTATCAACTACTTATTGAATCCGTCTCTATCTCTCTTTTTAGTCTTACCTATGGGGATGGAAAATGAGAAAACAACATGCGTCTTTACTATTCCACATGTCCCTTTCCTCCCATCTCTTGCACATACTCCAAGAACCAGTGACAGAGACACTAATACACTCACTCATACCAACATGGTAGCATTTTTAGCCCTCCCCCACATGTGCACAAAGTGGTTTTGCAGCTAAAGCCTGAAGCAAAGGGACACTGGTTTATGAAAGTGCTCTGATACACTCGGGGACATTTTAGGCATGGCGGCACCAAGGTCTGGCTGAGATTTCAAAGTATAGTTAACCTGGTATATTTTAAATCAAAACACACTGGTGATACTTCTCCAGTCTATTCCCTAGGTGTGCGGAAATAGTCAGAAGAAAGCTCTTCATGCAGATGTGAAAGAGATATCAGGAAGCCCTTTTCTGTTTCTTGTCAAGAAAGAGAATGAAATCTCAGGATTCATTATTTAATTACTAACTATTAGATCATAGCAAGTCAAACTAATAGTGTTATTTTATTATAAAAATATTAATTGCTTAATAATAGAGAACACAAAACTGTTAGCATTAAGAAAACACAGTAATTATTTAAAAAGTCACGAAGCATCTCTCAGTTTCAGAAAAACATATTCCTTCATCTCTCTTAGAATTCCACACTGCAAAGCTTTAAAAACCTTTGTTAACAACTTTATGAATATTAAAGAATACCATGAAAACTTTTTTTAAAGAAATGATTTATTATTTAATGCTTATATTATTTTTCTTATGTATTGTTGCCAAGCAAGCAACTTCCTGGTGGTCAAATAGGAATGTGAATGTTTTCATATTTTAGTGCTACAACATTTATTCATCTATTATTAATGCAACTCATAAATACTCTCACCCTCAAAAATAGCCTCAAACAACCTTATCTGGGCAGACTCAGACTTCATTGCTTCCCCAAGGGTTTCCAGTTTCTGGACTATAATTAGTTGTCATCTAGTCTGACGGAGAAGATTCTACCAACCTTCTCCCATGTCTCAATAACGTTCTTGACAGATTTTATATCCCGAGGCAACCCAAACAGCTTACTAAGTGAGACCCACTGGTAGAGAAGGAAAAGGTAGGATGAGGGAAAAAAATATTATTTTTAGCTAAAAGTTAATTAGGTATTTTTGTAGCATTGTTTTCCCGAAAGTATTCATATTTGGCCAAATGTGTTGACATAGACCACATTATCCTTTAAAAGAATTTTAGCCACTGTTTTTGTTAATACTATGATTGTACATCTGGATGAAGAAGACAGCATTTTCTTGCTAATTAAGGACACTACATGAAAAATTTTACACTTTTAAATTATTCTTTTACATCTGGCATGCATATGTCCTATAAAATGTCCAAATTATCATTTATTTCCTAAAATAATTTGAGTTAATAAACAGCTCCACCCCTGATAAATAGAAACACCTCAAAGCCACAGTTAACATGAAGAAGGTCATCTTTTCATGACTTTCTCAAGAGGTATATGAGCTTATCTTCTTCAGTGCAAGTATTGACAAATGATTCCAGAAGAAAGGCTAAAAATAATCAGAGCATAACCAGACCTGGGCTCCATTATCAGAGTGACAACCTGGGTAGAAAGCATCTTGTCTTTGAAGGCAGACCTTGGTAACATCATGTATGTGTAATAGCTCCTTCAGGTAGAATTTGGGGTGCAAGTACAGACAAGTCTTAAATTAATAATTCTGATCATATGATTATCTTTCCCAGAAATTTTCATTCCTCTTAGCAGCTCTCCTGTCTATAATTCTAATTTAGACTGTGTTTTCCACCTTTTCTACACTCCTCAGAAGTTTCTAGAGATCATAAGCAAACTGACTAGTCTTTTGAGGTGGGAAATCACACAAGTGTGTGTACCCTAAGTGTACATTGTGTCTGTTTCTATTAGATTCCTGGTTCCAAAGCCTTCTTTATGTGTGATTTTGAACAAACTTTTTAATCTGTATATCCCATATAATTTAATTTTTTTTAAATGTTTATTTGTTTTTGAGAGAGAGATAGAGCATGAGTGAGGAAATGGCAGAAAGAGAGCAAGACACAGAATTGGAAGTAGGATCCAGGCTCTGTGCTGACAGCACATGGAGCTTGACCCCAGAAACTATGAGATCATGACATGAGATGAAGTTAGTCGCTTAACTGACTGAGCCAACCAGGCACCCTACCCGATATAAAATATAAAATCACAAGATTGTCATATACTATATGTAAAAATCTTTAGTGTTAGCAGTGATGTGATGATGATGATTATAATGATTTATCAGCCTAAAAATTCAGGGTAAATGTTTAAATGTTGTTCTCTCCATGGTAATATTCTAGAACAAGTTCTAACAATTTTTTATTAAATCAGCCTAAATTTCCCTTTTAAAAATTGTGTTTATTTTCAGAGAGAGAGGGAGAGAGCGCAAACATGGGAGGGGCTTGAACTCACAGACCGTGAGATCATGACCTGAGCTGAAATCAAAAGTGCAACTGTTAACCGACTGAGCCACCAGGCTCCCCCTAATTTTCCTTTTAGACTGAGACAAGGTGGAATGCACGTTCCTCGATGTATTTCCTATTTCCTCCCACTGTTACTTTCAGATAAAGCAAACCAGATACCTCAAGTTTTCTTTAGCCATTTGGAAATAAATATATTTTTTGATTTCTACACTTCCCATATCAGACTTGTGCACACTTTGTAAGCAAATATGAAAAGAGACAAAATATATGAGGCAATTGTTTTCAAGCAATGGGCAATAAAAANGGAGATTTTTTTAGACCACAGCACAAAAAAAAAGGAACCCAGGCAGAAAGCTGCATTGTCAATGAAGGGAGGAGGCAGAAATAGATGCAGAGCTTCTGAGGTGGAAGAATTCCTAGATGGTAGAAAGAAAGGTTGTACAGAGAAGAAAGTGTCAAGCCAGCATACTATTCCATCTGTTCCATGCTGAAGGCAAGGCTCTGAAAGTTCAAGGTGAGATGCTAAAGGCTGGAAGAGGGTGGCTGCTGAGGACAAGTAACTGAATGAAGACACAAGACGTTGGTCAGTTCAGGGAAACATGGCAGGATGGTTAGCGAGAGTGGAGATTCTTGCTGAGTGTCCCAGGTATGTAGTTGATGCTCCAGAAAGGATATGGCTTCAAATTAAGATGACAGACCAAGACTAAGTAAGAAACTGAAACAGAGTTACCCAAACAAAGCATAAAATAAAGATTCATAATGATCAATCATTCATTTAACTGCATCCTGGAACAAAATAATCCTTTAAAAGTAATTTTTAGTTTTGTTTTCTTATCTATTGAGAGAGAAAACATGAGAACAAGCAGGTGAGGGACAGAGAGAGGAGGGGAGAGAGAGAGAGAATTCTAAGCAGGCTCTGTACCATCAGCACAGAGCCTGATGTGGGGCTGGCACTCAACAAACTGTGAGATCACGACCTGAGGGGAAACCAAGAGTTGAAAGCTTAATCAACTCAGCCACCCAGGCTCCCAAACATATAAAAGTTTAAAGGAAGAAACATAATCCAGAGATCTTGCAGTAGAGCAAACAGTCAGACTTACTAGCATGAAAACACAGAAACATGTATTTTTCCACCTAAGGCATGAAAGAGCTAACTATTAGAAACAGGCTTCAACAACAGATGACACTGATATTGCAATTCACAGAAAAGGACTTTAAAGCAGATATTATAAATATGTTCATAGTTTGCCGGAAAAGAACCACAACTGATAGAACAAATGGAGAAACTTGGCAAACATAAGGAAATAATAACTGAGAAATCTAAAGAATTCCCAGAAATTCACATATAAAATTTCTGAAATGTAGAAGCCACAGGATGGATTTAAAAAGAAGAAGGATCAGTGGGCTTGGATTGAGATTAATAGATATTATTCAAACTGAACCAAACAGGTAAAAAGTTGGAAAACAAAACAGAAACTCAGTTACCTGAGGGATCAAATGTGACCTACACGCAGTTGGAATCCCTAAAGGAAGAGATGGAGAAGGACATTTTTGAAAAAATAATGGCCTCCGAATTTCCCAAAGTTAGTGGAAAAATAAGAAACCACAGATCCAAGATAGTTTATATTTATCCACAGGAAGATAAATACAAAGGACCACACATAGGTATATCACAGTCAAACTTCTAAAACCTAATGTAAATAGAATAGGCAAAGGATGAAAAAGAAAAAAAAGTTAGATGGAAAATATCAGTGATATCAGTGTTAAATATTCCAGCTGATTTGTCAGAAATGATGATTGTATGATGAAAATGGCTGAATGTGTTTAAGGTACTTTAAAATAAATATTGCCAACTTAGAATTTGTTTTCTCAGGAAATTAATGTGCATGAAAGCAGCTGAAGTCGACAAAAAATCTTCAATAAATAGCAGCTGAGAGACTTACTGAGATACCACTATAAGAAATAGTTAAGGAAGTTCTTCATTCTGAAGGGATGTTCCCAGATAAACATTCAGAAACTCAGATACACTGAATAAATGGAAAAGACTGGAATGGAAAAGGTAAGAATAAAAATGAAGATTATTTTCTTAAGATCTCTCTTTCTTTTTAAATTTTATTTATTGGTTTTGAGAAGAGAGAGCGCAAGTGGGGAAAGAACAGAGAGAGAGGAAGAGAGAATCTCAAGCAGGCTCTGACTGTTAGCGCAGAGCCCGAAGTGAGATCATGACCTGCGCCAGCATCAAGAGTCGGACGCTTAACCAACTGAGACAAGCCAGGCACCCTAATTTTCTTAAGGCTTTTAAATGACAACTGACTAAAGCAAAGGCAATAATTATAGTACATAATTATTGTAACATGTATAAATAAAATAATGACAACAAAGTCACAAAAGTTTGGAGGAGTTAATGGAATTTTATCATTTTGTTTTAAAATTCATGTGAAGTAGCTCATTTGAAATCTAACTAGAGTAAAAGAAGTTAACAACATATTGGAATTCTTAAAAAATTTTTGGAAAAATTACTCCATCCAGTAACAATATATATGTACTATAGTAATCAAGAAAATGTGGTTTCATGTGAGGATAAAAAATATATATGTTAATGGAACTGAATGAAGTCCAGAAATAGATTGTACACATATGATCAATCAATTTTCAACAAAGTTGTCAATGCAATGAAATGGAAAAGGGCAGTTAGAATAATCATACTGAAGGTCAATGAGGTTGTTTCCTGCTTTCTCCTCTAGGGTGTTGATAGTTTCCTGTCTCACGTTCAGGTCCTTTATCCATTTTGAATTGATTTTTGTGCATGGTGTGAGAAAATGATCTATTTTCATTCTTCTGCATGTTGCTGTCCAATTCTCCCAACACCATCTGTTAAAAAGGCTGTCTTTTTTCCATTGGATATTCTTTCCTGCTTTGTCAAAGATCAGTTGGCTGTATACTTTTGGGTCCACTTCTGAGTTCTCAATTCNCATACTGAAGACAAGCAACAAACAAAAATAATTGATCTATGCCAGGTCATATCAGAAAAGCATTTTGCATTAGACCATAGGCCAAAATGTAAAAGCAAAGATTTTAAATATCCTGTATGAAAATATAGGTAACTGGTTTCACAACCTTGGGCCAGACAAAGACTTTTTAGATAGGACCCAAAAAGTTCTGATCATAGGAAACTGACCCTTGAGCCCATAAAACTGCCAGGACCTTTTGTTCAGCATTTCCTCATCACCTATTCACCTGCTGTTTCATCAGGAAAATGGAACAGGTTTTAGTCTCTCGCTTATGTTATCACAGTTAGTGATTAAAGGCTTGAGAGTATTACTTTCATTTTTGTCTTATTGCTTTAATGGCTGCTCTGATACCTGAGAGCTCAGCTCTCTTGCAGCTCAGTCGACCTCCTGACAGACACAGAGACCAGAATCAAATGGCAATAATAAGTAGACACCTAGAAGATTGAGACACTTCTTCAATTAAAATTTATCAATGTTATCCACATGAAAACAGAATTGACCGATGGTCACACTTATCTTCAAAATAAAATTTGTTAAGTACTGATGTGATACTTGGGTGTTCTTTTTTTGGGGTGGAAGAGGGTATTGATAATGTTTGATAACTGGCAAAGGCCTTTATTTTGTCTTCAACCTTCTTCCTGATACATAAAATAAATATGAAAGAGTAAAGGCATTAGTAATTGTATAGGCTGAGGAAACATCATACCGTGGGCACACTGTGGAACTACCTGTCAGCCCCATACACAGAACTGTAGGAGCACCCAAGAATGCTTTCCCTTCTCTTCTCCCAAGTATAATCTTCTCACTCTGTCGGAGGCCACGCCAGCTCTGACAGGTCCAGGGGTCCCTGAAGGATGGACGGTGTCGGCAAAAGAGAGTGAGAGAGCCCCGAGATTCTTTCTGATCACCAGGCAGGCATCTCTGTCCTGTCGGTTTTGGTATCTTTATTTTAAGGTTCAGCAACAAGATGAAGTCATAGAAAGGAATTTCTTACAATGAGAGGCCTTTTGTGGTATCAATTAACAGAATGTTCATAGTGAAAAACAGCATAACATACAAGTTAAATTGTATATAGATAAGCTAGGAGTTATTCTGTCTGGCCATCAAGAAGATAAATGTTTCTGAATTGGTTTATTTGTGGAAACTAACATGGGGGCCCTAATTGTCAGTCTTTGCACCTGGGTTTATGTTTTCGCTACTCTTATCTACCCTCATCCCAGTTGCCAGTGTAAGGGAGGGTGTTTGTGGAATGTAGACCTTGAGGAAGGGACTGCTATGCTTCACCAATTAGCAAAGATGTATGTAGTAACTTATGTTCTGCCCTGAAATAGGCTCTTTGTCTCAGGGCCAGGCTCAATTGTAACTCTTGTGTTCTTAACGCCTTAAGCCTTGGATCTGCAAGGCCCATAGGAAGAGCCTTTTGACAATCGCCCATAGAGCTTTCATCTAAAGTCTCTTTTGTAAAGGCAGAAATATGGTTTTCCTTATGGGGTATCTCTGTTCAGAATATGGGTCTGATATGGAACATTGTGAGGCCTGGTCAATACCAGCAGGCTCATTTCCAGCATGAGCCAGTAGTAGCAGAAGGAGATACTAGTCTTCATTTCTCATGGCAGAAGCTGTGCAAACATTGTTATTTCCTTGCTGTGACTGCCATCCAGAGAGGCCGGTGCGGCTCCCGGCATCACTCTTTCCAAAGTCTGTAATTGGGAAGACATCTAACATAGTTTAGGTTTCATGAGGTATGTATTCTTATATTCTTTGCCTCTTTGGCTTAACATTGAGTTTATGTTCTTTGCTTTCAGATTCTTCTCTTTTGTTTACTCAATTTTCACCTCTACCTACATCCTTCCAGATGTATTTTTGTTCTGGTTCTTAAAATGTGAAATAATTAAAACCAAAACTTTATGGATTAGTTTAACAGCAGAGTAAATATCACTGAGGAATAAATTTGTGAATAGAAAGATAGAAGTAAATATTCATTTACAGAATTTCCAGTGATTCCTGTTTATACTCTGTGATTCTCTCCAGCATATTTTGCAATTCCTGAACTTATTAATAGACCAATTTAAAGTCTGTGTCTACACCTCCCTTGTCTGGATTTCCTCTGAACCTGTACCTGATTTCTGCTTTTGTCTCTTGATTAATGGTCAAGACTTGGCTTTTCATATACTTGATTATTATGAATTGGATGTGAAACAATTACAAATAAAAAATTATAGTTTTGTTTTAAAGTTCTGAATGAATTTATATTCTCCCAAAGAGGATTTATTTTGGCTTTTGACAACCAGCTAAGGAAACCAATAATTCCCTATAATCCTGATCTAATTGGGGATGATAGTATTCAAGGATGAGTTTAAGTCCTTCCAAGACGAAGTTAAATTTCCTTTCACGCTCATTCCTGGTATATAGTCCTTATGGATTCCAGTGGAATACTGGCGTGTTTCTAGGCTCCCTCTCCTTAGGATTCACTGAATTCCAGTGAACTTTGTATCACTGTTGCCTTTGACTTCATTTATCTACATATAGTTTTCAGTTTTTCAGTGTCTCATACGATTTTAAAAGTCAACAACTGCCTCAAGGAGAAAACATAAACATCAAGAGACAAAAGCCAAGTGGAACTTCTATAATGTAATATAATGTCTGCGATGAAAAATTCACTGGAGAGACTAAGCCATAGACTAGACATGGCAGAAGTAAATATCCAACAAAAAATATTCTTCAAAAATGTGATTTTGTGCCTGCAACCATATTTCCTTCTGTTTTCACCATGTCCAATGATATATAGATGCTGGAGGCTGCTTAACTTGGGTCCCGTGGGTGAGGATGACATGGGTCAGAATGTCTACTAAATTACTGTAAGCATGTAGTTCTAGAGAAATATAAACCTTTGATTTTCAAGTTCCTAAGATTCATTTTTGTTTTGTTTTGTTTGGGGTTTTGTTTTGTTTTTGCTTTTGTTTTTTATTATAACCTATTCTATACCCTGTGACTAATAAAGATGCTTTAATATTAGAAAATTGATTATTATAATTTACTTCATACTATATCTGATTGAAAGAGAAAATAGAGTAGTTACATCAGTATATGAGAAAAGTGTATGTCAGCTTTCATCTCACATTCTTATTAAAAAATCTTAGCAAAGGGGTAATAGGAGGAGGTTTTAATTTTTGAAAGATCCCAACAAAAACTCAATATTTTCAATACAGTTTTTTATTTTAGAAAAGTTTTAGATTTTCTGAAAAAAATATAAAGGTAATTCAGAGAGTAACACCACTTTCCCCAGTTAGTATCTTATGTTACTGCGGTACATTTGTACAATTAACTGAGCCAATATGCTGATATGTTGCTGTGCTGGTTAATTTTATGTGTCAACTTGCCTAAGCTAAGCGAAGCCCAGATAGCCAGTAAAACATTACTTCTAGGTGTGTTTGCGATGGTGTCTCTGGAAGAGATTAGGGTTTGAATCGGTAGACTGAGTCAAGAAAATCATCCTCACAGGCTCCAGTAGGCATGCAATCGCTTGAGGGACTGAACAAAACAAAAGTTTGAAGAAGGGCAAATTCACTATGTAAGCTTGAGCTAAGGCAGACATCCACTGCCCTCAGAAACCTGTGCACCTGATTCTTCAGCTTCCAGACTGAGACCAGGATTTACGCCATCATCTCCCTCTTTCCCACCTCAGTGTTTCATGCATTTAGTCTTCATTGAATTATACCACTGGCTTTCTAGTTTCTCTAGCTGGCAGAGGGCAGATTATGGGATTTCTCAGCTTGCATAACCACGTGAACCATTTCCATTAATAAATATGTATACCCCATTGATTCTGTTTCCCTGGAAAACCTTAATACAGTCATTAACTGAAATCCATTCTTAATTCAAAATTTCTTTATCGTTACCTATGCCTTTTTCCATTTCAGATCCCATTCAGAATAGTACACTGCATCTAGTCAACATGTCCTGTTAAGCTATTCTTGACCGTCTTATTCTCTCTCTCTCTCTCTCTCTCTCTCTGATTTTGATACTCTTAACATTTTGGAAGAGTTTTGGACAAATGTTTTGTAGAAGTACCATTTATTGGAATCTGGCTCATGTTTTTCCCATAATAGATTAGTTTTTTTGTTTTTAGAATGAAGACCACTGACATAAAGTTCTATTTTCATCACTACATATCAAGACTATGTAGTATGAATGTGACTTATCTTTGGTGATGCTAACCTTGATCACCTGGCTGAAAAAATGTTTGTCCATTTTCTCCATTGGTTTATTTAATCCTGTATTCGACTTCAGGGAAGGAAGTCACTAGAACAGCCCACATTTAATGAATGGGACACTGTGTTCCTCCTACTTCAGGGCAGAATACTTACAATGAATTACTTGGAACTCTTCTGTGTGAGAGATTTGTCTATTCTCTCCCATTTATTTATTCAATCATTTATTTACGTCATATGGATTCATGGAGACTTAATACTTTGGGTCATTATCTAATGCATTATTATTTTCTTGTTCAAAATACTTCATCTTTGACTTTGGGGGCTTTTTAAGTTGACTCTTCTGTTTCCTTTAACCTACCCGCTTTTTAGTGGGGCTTTTGTATTTAACACTTCCTTCCTTTCTGGAAATAAATGGCAGATTATGCTCTTCTTAAACATTTTATAGCCCTACTCTTAGAATTAGCCATTATTTCAAAGGGCCCTGGTTCCTTTTTTTGGAGAATGGGATCAAAAACCAAATTCTAGGCACTAAATTTGCTTATTCCCACTATGGTGTAATTCATATGGCCATTTCAGGTGACTAAAGAACAAAATATATATGTTCAACAAATATTTTAATGATGAAGTATCACATGCATCCTTATTAAGGACCTAAAACATGCATGAGTGCCCACAACTTTCATTTCAATATTGTAAAATAGACCCTATCCAGTACAGCAACACCAAAGAAATTAAATATATAATAAAGTTAAAAAATACATATACTCAAGTTCCATTCCTTAAATTTTTTTTTTTTACTCTATGTGCATTAAGGGTGTTAATCACAGAATGCTTGAGAGTGCTAAATATTTAAACAATGCAAATATTCATTTTATTTTTTTATGTTTACTTATTATTTTGATAGTGATAGAGAGAGAGAGAGCATGAGCTGCGGTGGGTGGGCAGAGAGAGAGAATCCCACGCAGGTGCCACACTGTTAGCACAAAACCCATCCTGGGGCTTAATCTCACAAACTGTGTGATCATGACCTGAGCCAAAATCCAGAATTGGTCACCTAGCTGAGCCACCCAGGCACCCCAATTTTAAATATAATAAATACATTGTGGAATATCATACGTCTCCTTATATCTACTGCTAGTTCAAATGAATGAACTAGAGCTGTATATATTCAATTCATATACATATGAAAGTTACCTGCTAAAAAACAGAAAGTGGTCAGATTATGAAATAATATTCCATTTCTGTGGTTTGAATACATACACAATGATAGTGTATATTAATCATTGTATAAACATATGCAGTAAAAAATTGTTAATTTTTTTAGTAACTTAAAACAAAAGTTTGCTTTAATGGCATTATTGACCTCGACATTGTTTAATTCATGATCATCTTTCAGTCATGATCCTACTTGCCATACTGTCATTCACCAAAATTAACATCTTCTTTCTCCTGGAAGTGTTTTCTTCATTTGGCTTCGGAACATCACATTCTCTGATATTTTGTCCTTTGACACTGGTCATGCTTTGTCTCACTTTTTATAATCCCAATTCTCACCAACGTCTTGAATTTTTCTCCAATCCTTATCCTTTTCTCACCAGTGATTTTTTCCAGTTCAGAATTTTAATTATCATCTGCATAATGAGACTCCCAAAAAACTGCCTCTGGTCCAGACTTCTTCACTAAATTCCATATAATTATATTGAATTTTTGGCGAACCTCAGTGGTTCAGTTGATTAAGCGACAACTTTGGCCTAGGTCATGATCTTGTGGTTGGTGAGTTTGAACCCCACATAGGGCTATGTGCTGACAGCTCAGAACCCGCTTGGGAATCTGTGACTCCCTCTCTCTCTGTCCCTCCCCTGCACCTGCTCTGTCTCTCAAAAACTAAATAAAGGTTAAAAAATTTACAAAAAAAAAAAAACTGCATAAAACTGTATATTGACATCTCTAGGTAAAACATCTCAAACTGGCCATGCTCAAAACAGAACTGGCGGATTGTGCTAGAACCCGCTCCAGCCACACACATTCTTCCCCATCACTGGATTCCATCATTTCAGTGCATTAGAAATAGCGTCAACAACAAAATAAAAAACTTGATTCACCATTGAAATATTCCATTTATATTCCATGTCTGGAATATCTCCTTATGCCCCCCGCCTGCAAGCTTTCTCTAAGGCACTATTTCTGCTCCCCCAGAAGGCTGTGGTAGTCTCCTCCCCCTACTTCCGTTCTTTCCGGACAGAGCCTCTCTGAGGCACAGCAGTGGAAGCGAGCCTTTCAACCCATCAGTGCATCCGCTCATCGTTCAGCAGAGTACCCTCGGCGGGCTCCTCATCTCCTGCATAGGAAAATCAGTGGCACCCCAAAGGTCTAGCATGCTCCACACAATCCCGGTCACGGTCGAAACTCTGAACTCATCACAGACACTGACTTCATTGCCACACTTTCCCCCCTTGCTTTTTCCCAAACGTGCCAGATGTGCTCCCATCTCAGGAGTATTTCTGCTGTTTTTTTCTCTTGTGTTTGCCACATTGTGCCTAAATGTCACTTTCTCCTCGATTCTTGTTTAGATTTCTCAAAATTTAGCAAAAATAAAAACAAAAGCAAAACACAGGAAAAAAGCAGGGGCACCTGGGTGGCGGCTGGCTCAGTCAGTTAAACATGATTTTGGCTCAGGTCATGATCTCCCCAATGGTCAGCTGGAGCCCCGTGGAGGGCTCTGTGCTGATAGTGCAGTGCCTGCCTGGGATTTTCTCTTTCTCTCCCTCTCTCTCTGTCTCTGTCTCTGTCTCTCTCTCTCTCACTCAAAATAAATACATAAACTTAAAAAAAATAAAAGTAAACAAGTAAATAAAAAACAAAGAGAAAAAGAAAGAAGAACCGCCTCTCCCCCCATGGATTCCCCAGACTTACTTGCGATGTTTCAGTTTCTCCCAACAGGCTTCATCTTGGACCACACTACTTAATGAACACATATGTATGTTTTCCTTCTTTTTCTTCCCACTAATAGGTACACTCTAAAATTCACACTCCTTGTTCGTTCTTCTTGCTGCTTTAAGTCCTCTGTGTAGTGCTTGGCACACAGTAGGGACTCAATAAATATTTATTGATAAGATTTTTGATACTTTCTCTTTATTCATTTAAGACAGATAATATAATATAAGATAAAGGAGCCCACGATGGTATCAATTGCAGTCTTGACTGAAAGTACTGTTATTCTGTAGAGAATAAATTTTCTCAGTTGCAAAATAACCAAAGGATACAAGACAGCAATTATAGACATTCTGACATAGTCGAATACAGGGATAAAAGAAGCAAACGAGGCAATATTCTTAATTTTTTTTAATATGTGCCAGTAAACTGGTCTGACTTTCAAAATGTTGAATAAAGGAAATAACTGAGCCCTGAACTCCACTTGACGAGTAACATGGCTGGCCTCTAAAAGTCATCTTTATTATGAAAAGAGCTACTGGAAATCTCTCAGCAAAGAAATCTCAGAGGATTTTTCCACCAGAGATAGCTGAAACAACCTATGGGCTGGGGGTTGGACATGACTAGTTCAAAGTCAGTGAACTGTGGGTGGCATGCCGAGAATAGAGACTTGTTTTTTTTTTTTTTTTTTTTTGAGAGAAGGTTATAAAAGTTATTCCAAAGAGAGATGTACCTGTCATTGATTTCTTATACTCTAGTACAACGGAAATGAAAGAGTACAGTTTCTCTCTGGAAGATTAAAAACAGTTTTCAGGCTGGCCCTTTTACCATTTCTATACTCCTTTGTGAGCAACTGTAATTGTTATTGTATTTCTTTTGTTAACGGGTAGTCAGTAGAAAAAAATTTTAATTAAGAGGATCAAGGGTATGGTTATCTTTCGTTTTTCCTTCTTGTCCTGGATAAGTTCTTTAACCAAAAGACAAGATCTGGAAGTCACAATACTTAAACTTTAAACTATACAAACAAATCTGTTCATCTCTTTTTGTCCAAATCTACTAGTCACATGGTATCACACAATTTGTTAGGAGCAAATGAATCTGAGGTAGCTTGTAAAACTATAAGGTCTTATAAAAATTAATCAACACCAGCAATTTCAAATGCAATTCATTGACCGCTATGTTATTTACAAAAGTAGTCATACACCTATCTGCAAAGATATCCTTTTTAAATCACAATCAAGAAGAAATTACCTTGTATTCATTGAAACACTTCGGACACTTTTATACATCTTTCGTGGTTGATGGTAAGAAAAATTACAGGTTCTTAGAGACATTTAAAAATAAAATTGACATCCCCTGATTCTGTGTGCTCTGATTATAAGTCCTGCTTATGGAAGGATAGATTATATAAATATGCTGATGGCCATTCTATTCCTATTATCTAATACATCATAAAGATTACAAAATACAGGATATACTACCAATAACTCTGAGCTAGGTCTTTTAATGTAGATTCTAACTATCTAGTTAGAATGAAGTTTTATGATAAATGTTGAAAGTGGAAATATATACAAACAAAAGTTAGGCTTTTTCATTTGTTATGGTCATACCTAAGAAACAGATTTTTATCAAATTTTGAAACTGTATTTTAGGTACTGTAAATTGACATGCTGTTTGTGTAGTGTGTACAGAATTTGGAGGAAGGTGTCCAAGAGGAACTTCAATGGGAACTTCATGACAGTAAAAGGCTTCTGTCCTAGAAAATGAGGGAGATCTCTCATTGATAATTGGCACTATGGAAGGAGTTTCAAGTAGAATCCTATAGTTTAAAAGGTGGAAAAGTTCCTTGAGTGTCTGGGTGGCTCAGTCAATTAAGCGTCCAACTTCAGCTTAGATCGTGATTTCGTGGTCTGTGAGTTCGAGCCCCTCTTCAGGCTCAATGCTGACAGTACAAAGCCTGGAGCCTGTTTCGGATTCTGTGTCTCCCTCTCTCTCAGCCCCTCCCACGCTTGTGCTCTGTTTCTCTCACTCTCAAAAATAAACATTAAAAAAATTAAAAAGCATTGTAAAAGTTCATATTCTAAAGAATAAGTTCTGTTTTGTAACTGAGCGACTCCTCACATGGGCAAGTCTGCAAGCAAGCTGTTATGTGCTAGGCTCCGAGGCTTATGTGATTGTACTTCATGATTCGCAGGCAAAAAGAAGAGATTTGTTCTAAATGAGACTCAAAAATGAGGTTAAAAAAGGTAAAGAAGGCATAGCTGGGGTGTATGACTGAACTATAAACCCTGTTTGAGAAAAGCTAATCTCTCAAAGTCCTATCTCTCCAGTTTTTTTCGGGACCCAACAGTTTAGTCAAACTCTAATTGGATTTCCCCTGGAACATTATCTCTAAGGGACAATCTTATGATTCTGAGACACACATTATATATCGATTTTAGGTATTCATAGATCAAGTCCAGTTAATATACAGTTTCTTCAAATCTTCTGAGTTCAGAAGAGTGTAATTCCATCTCTGCACGTACCCTTATTTTATGTCGTGCAGTGCTGATTAACAGCTGTTAACCAATAAGTAATCCCAATCAATAAAAATTTTGTATTTTCCATATTTTTTCCTTTAGACATCCTTGTTTCTCTCTCCTTACCTTCATATTTCAAAAGGCCACTTTTCACAATATGATGATAAGAGAATGTAAAAACCAAAAGTTCACTTTGGGTTCCAAAGAAAGAATTGATATTTAGAATTTTTTAAGTTTATTTATTTTGAGAGAAACAGAGGCAGCGTGAATAGGGGAGGGACAGAGAGAGAGAGAGAGAATCCCAAGCAAGTTCTGCACTGCCAGCACAGAGCCCTATGTGGGGCTCGAATATATGAACTTCAAGATCATGACCTGATACGAAACCGAGAGTCAGACACTTAACTGACTGAGCCACCCAGGCACCCCTAGAATAAGAATCAATATTCAGATGCATTTCTCCAAACTGTCCATTAAGTCAAACAAAGAAACGACTGTTGGAGTAAATGTATCTCCCAGCTGTAAAACAAAAGAAAGCAAATTACATTTTTAATAAATTGAAATTGATTCTGATAAAATCAGGATATTTCATTCCTGGTGTATAGTTTTCTAGGTCTGCCAAAACAAAACACTACAGACTGGGTGGCTTGAAGAACATAAATTAATTTCCTCACAGTTCTGGAGGAGTCTGGAAGTCTATGATCTAGGGGAAAGCAAGATTGATTTCTTCTGAAGCTTCTACTTATCATGCAGATGGTGTCTTCACCTGGTCTTCCATCTGACCCTGTCTGTATCCAATATCAGCTTCTTATAAGGGCAATCAATAGTCATATGTGATTAGAGCCCCCTAATGACATCGTTTTTACTTAATTATCTCTTTCAAATCCTGTCTCCAAATATAGTCACATTCTGAGGTACTGGAAGCTAGGATTTAAACATATGTACTTAAGGTGAGCACATGTCAATCTGTAATATCTGGTCAAGTCACTTTGCCTTGAATTGTATCCTGATACTCAACCACATTTAGAGAGTTTAATCTGAAGTCTGTAATGAAATGCAAATCTCCAATCTGATAAACACATAACCATCATGCAAAATTAGGACTTTGGGAGGAGGAATAAGTAAAGTGCATAGTCATGGAAAAAAATAAGTATCACAAATACATTTAAGGCCATAGAATGGACAAGTACACATGGAACTGGATGTTGAGAGTGACCAAGATGGCTAGATCATAAAATTGGATAGGGAAGAGTTTACTGATTTAGGAGCATTCTTCCAAAATGTGAGATATAAAGCCCTGGTAAGAGCCCCAAGTATGGTGCGAACCCACTAATATAATGGCTACTGAAGCCTTTGAAAAAGTAGTGAGCATACCGAGAAAAATGGAAACATCTAAATTCCTATAAAGAAGGTGAAAAGGATTTAAAGGCTTGGCAATATGGCCAGGCTAGGAAAGGTAAGCTGTCCACATCTAGAACACCCATCAACTGATTGTGTTTCATGAGAATAACATGGCATACCATTTGCCAAATTCATGAGAAATTCAATATCAGAGGGTATCATAAAAATATTCAGTTATAGCTTTTGTATAGCCAGGCCTGAAAGTAAGATAAAATACTGCTGAAGAACTTGCCCTCCGGTGACTATGGAGAGAGTAGACTCCAAAAACAAGAGTTGACAACATTTAGATCAAGGGTCACAATTATTGCAATGGCCACCAAGTTCCGAGTGGCCTTCACAGTGGCCTGATATGTAGATTTTGTAAAGGCAGTCTGTAGAGTACAACATCCTGAACAACAAAGGAAATGGGCATAAAGTGCTGTTAACCCTCAGGCTGTGATAGTAGATGGAATCTGTGATGGATGCCTGGGAGGCGGAGACCAGTCACTCCGATAAAAGTCATGGCTTCATGTAGTTTTCAAATCCAGATCCAGTTTTCAGATCCAGGAACTAATGTATAAATTAGTGGCTGTATATATGGGGAGAAAAGCCCTGAAACACTATGTCAAGTAAAATGTGGCAGTTACCCAGCTCTTACCCCAAGGGACCTTTGGTCATTTAGTCAAGTAACTGTACACTAGGGAGGAAAAATGTCAGTGTGTTTCATAGACTTTTGAACAAAGAGTATGTATTGAATTGTTGCCAAGAGTTCTAGAGCATCATTGTGCACTACCACCACGAGCACCAGATGCCCCCTTTCCCCAGTTAAAAAGCCCCCCTGTAGAATCCACTGAGAGCCTAAAGATGACCATAGACGACTGCAAGTACATTCAAGTATCAGGGCAAATGTTAGCCATATATAGAGTAAGACCTCATGTCCATGGTTTGTGGCAATTAATTGCACAAATAAACTTTTTTTCCACCTCATCCAAAGAGAGAATTTTTTTTTAATATTTTTTATTTATTTCTAGGAGAGAGAGAGGGAGAGAGACAGCGTGAGCAGGGGAGGGTCAGAGAGAGAGGGAGATACAGATTCTGAAATTGGCTCCAGGCTCTGAGCTGGCATTCAGCACAGAGCCCGATGCAGGGCTAAAACCCACAAACCACGAGATCATGACCTAAGCGAAAGTTGGACACTTAACCGACTAAGCCACCCAGGCACCCCCAAAGAGAGAAATTTTTGCAAAAGAAGAAAGAACACTGCATTCACATAGAATAGACAATAGTGTACATTTACATATTTTTCTCCAGAGAAATGATGTCATTCATACCCTTCATCATATAATGGTTCAGAGATAGTGCGGCATGAACAGAGTGTGATGAACTCAACCCACTGCACATGCAATGCAAGCTAGTGTATAAATAATGAGATGTGATACAAACTTAAGAATAGATTTTATCATCATATTGGGTTAAGTTACAGAGTGAAAATAAATGAATGTCTTAAAACATAAAGACATAGGAAATATATTCAAAAAGAAATATAAGCAAAAGCCTAATTTTTATACCCCTAGGTTTGTTAATTTATGCCACTCAGCTGCATTAAATATTGTACACATATCTGTTCATTAATACTGGATTCTCACTTATTAGAAAGATAATAATTTATTTAAATTGCATTGCCTCAAAAGATTTTAAGGATAAATAAATTAATATATGTGCATCACTTAGAAAGTATCTGGCACATGAGAAGACTACAGAAGCGTTAGCTATCATTATTATTAGTGCCCTAAAGTAAAGCAAAGTGAACTCTTAAAAGAACTCTAAAATGAGCATCTAAAGAAAACAAACTACTTAGATATTAATTTTATTGCAAAAAAATCTATTCATGCTTTATGCTCAAAAAAAAGCAGCCCTATTTGATTTAATCATTCTTCTTTTTCTAAAAAATGGCCTCTTGCTTTGTGATAAATATTCCTTGGACTGGATATGTTGCCAATTTCTATTAAGCAATTCTTAATGTATATTTTAAACCATCAGCATCAAACTGAGAATGATTCTCAAAACCAGGCATGGCAACCAATCCCAAATTTAGTAGTAAACTTCAGCTCATTGACTCTTACTCTAAGTGTGGCTTCTCATGTGAGTAATTTAACCATATCATTTTTTATTCAAACTAAGCTTTATTCACACATCGCTTCTTGAAATTTTTGCAGCTAACGAGGCTCTTACCAACCTCAGAATCAGTAAGACACAGAAGGGGAAATAGACAGATATACATAATATGAGGCTTTAACATTCCTATCTTATTTCCACAGATCAAGAAGGCAGTAAATTAATTACACATTGAAACAAACAATCTAACTCAAAAACTAAATCAGTAATTATACACAAATGTTAATCTGGCCACAATGTAATAATGTTAAAAATTAGTAACAACGTCGAGGCACCTGGGTGGCTCATTTGTTTGAGCGACCAACTCCTGATTTTGGCTCAGGTCATGAACACAGGCTTGTAGGACGGATACTTACACGAGGCTCCATGCGGAGCCTGGAGCCTGCTTAAGATTCTCTCTCTCTCTCTCTCTCTCTCTCTCTCTCTCTCTCTCTCTTTCTCCCTCTCTCCTTCTCTCTCTCTCTCTCTGCTTCTCTCCCCTGCTCTCTCTCACACACTCTCTCTCTCCCTATATATATATATATATATATATATATACACGCACATACATAAAAGAAATAAATTAAATTGATAACAATATCAAAAACCAAGAAGTCTCTTCCACTAGGAAACAAAAGCCAAACAACAATCATAACATTTTATTTAAAAATTTATTGGATCAAAGTGAAATGAGAACTGAAATTGAAAAAAATTTAAATTTAGAATAATATCATAATATGTTAAACTCTTCAAAATATAACTAAAGCAGTGCTCAGAGAAAATTCATAGTATTAAATGCTTTTATCAAGAAAAATAACAAACAAGTAAACACTTGCATGCAAAAAGATAAACCAACATAACCTAAAATAAGTGAAACAGAAGAAATAGAGATAAAAGTCAAATTTATTGAGTTGGGAAACAAAAAGTAGGGAAATAAATTGTGCTTTGAGAAACAAACAAAAAAACACACTATTAAATAATTTAATTTTTAAAAGTAGAAAACACAAACACTAAGAGAAGAAACTAAAAGGTAATTTAAATTCATTATATGCAAATATATTTGAAAATCTGAATCAAATTGGTAATTTTAATCAAAAATAAAATGTATAAAAGTGATATATTAAATTTTTTTAATGTTTATTTTTGAGAGAGAGAGAGAGCATGAGCTGGGGAGAGGAGGAGAGAGAGGGAGACACAGAATCTGAAGCAGGCTCCAGGCTCTGAGCTGTCAGCACAGAGCCTTACGTGGAACTCGAAACCAAGAACTGAGAGATCATGACCTGAGCTGAAGTCGGATGCTTAACCGACTGAGCCACCCAAGTACTTGTAAGAGTGATATATTAAAAGTAACTTAAGCAACATTTTTTTTTTTTTAGCACAACCATGAGAGGAGTGATTGTCTTTAGTGGAGTTAGAAACTTAAAACAACTGATTTCCATAGAAGAGAAAACAGATATTAGGCAAAAAGTACCCTTCATCAAAAAATTTCCAGGTTTCCTGATAGATTCACAAAGGACTTTTACACCTTTAAGAAACAGATAATAATATAAAAACAGTTAACGTATTTTAAACAATTAACAAGAGTAATAAAATTAGGAAAACTTCTGAAATATTTTTTAAGGAAGATAACAAAGTTATCCCAAGACCTGCAAAAGGTGACACAGTATATTAAATTTAAAGACCACATTTCACTTATGAATAACAATGAAGATTTTAAGTACAGAATTATTAAATGGAATTCACATACATTTTTACTTTGTATTGTAGCAAAACCTTTTTGGGGGAATTGGATGTGAGAAAAATGGCATATTAGAAGTCTGCTCCACGACAGTTTCAGCACGGGAATGAAAGGTATAATCATTGCATACCTTCTCTCACAACTATGGCCGGGGAAGGAGAAGGAAGTTTGCTGAAACACAGAGTATCAAAATGGCACATAGAGGGGGTGCCTGGGTGGTTAAGCATCTGACTCTCGGCTTTGGCTCAGGTCATGATCCCACAGTTTCGTGAGTTTGAGCTCTGTGTCTGGCTCTGCTCTGACAGCACGAAGCCTGTGTGGGATTCTCTCTCTCTCTCTCTCTCTCTCTCTCTCTCTGCCCCTCCTCTGCTCACACTGGCTCTGTCTCTCTCAAAGTAAATGAACTTAAAAAAAAATCACATAGGGAAATAAATGACAAAGCCACATGTATGCCGTCTGTGTCCTCCCTGCAAGGTAGAGGTAGCCCATCTCAAGGTGGGCAATCAATGACTGAAACTCAGTATATTACTGTGCTTGGATCAGAGGCATCACAATGACCTCAGAGTGATCACAGCTACATAGGATCAAAATCAACTTGCTTCTGCAGACACCATTATAAAGGCAAGAATGATAGATTATGCTAATTTCCCGCTGATTTCCGGCCATTACCACAAGGTTGTGCCTGTACAGCCCATGTATGCCCCCTAATCTCTGCCTGGTCCCTGATTCTTACTAAGTGTAGAGCATATCCTCAGTGATGATTCCAGAAATAGGAGCTATAAGGACTCAGCAGTTTTGTGAGTTCCCTGAAAAATGGCTGGATTCCCTCAGCAGCACTGGCATATTTGGGTGATGACTGTGCCATCTTCCAGGAGGAATCACCACCACCACACACAGACAATATGGAAACACCAATTGAGAAACATGATAGAAATCCTTCTTCTTGAGCCATATGGAAGGTGTTCAGAATTACAGTGATTCACTTGAATCCTAAATATATCTTCAGGTTTTAACCTTGGAAAATAAAGATGTGTTTTTGTTTTTCGTTTGTGTTTTTGTTTCCTTGTTTTGTTTTGTTGTAGTTCCTATCTTGAAAACAAAATATTTTGTTCATTCTACTTCCTCAATACATGTTTGTGGTAGGAGTTAAAATAATGTGTTAAAGAAATAAATTAAACTAATCCAATAGTAGTAGCTAGAAAATAGGTCTTACTTATATTTTCTGAATCATCATAATGCTAAAAAGTGACAACATTCTTCAGAATAGTTTTCTACATCTGTGGTTGAGATGCTACTGTTGAGAAGTTCTGCATGTTTTGAAAAAAATAAATAATAATGATATACTCAATCATTGTATCACTAATATGGCCAAATGTGTTCTAAATAAACATACATTTCAGCATATGAACAGTTATGAATCTAGACTTGTGAATTATGACAGGTTAAAACTCATTGATAAGTTATAAATTTATACATACGTCTAAACATATATGTTAATATGTATATACATACACATATAGGCATGTTTGTGCAAATATAGGCTCTATTGGTTTGTACTATATAAATGCAGAGAAGAAAAATCACCCTGAGCTAATTTAAGGAGTAAAGGGTAATTTAAGTGTACAAAGTCATCTAATGGAATATACAAAAAGAAAATATTTGAGCCATAGGAAGAATTTAAAATGTGATTAGAAAGCTACTAATGTACACGCATGGACGTTGGGACATGGGTATTTATGCACAGGAAGAATATACTACAAAAGACTTTTTAAGGGAAATTTTAGAGGAAGTGTTAACAGGCTTGAAGTTAGGACAGGTTGAAACTTAAGAAAGAACTGGATGATAGAGGCTCTAAGTCTCCACAGTTATTTACAAACTTCTAAATGCCCCCCTCTTTCTCTTCTCTCTTTTCATCTGTGGACTTTGCATCAACCTCCCTTCCTGCAGAAGGAATTTCTCTTGTCATTCAGTCCACCTGGCAGAAAATAAGTCCTCAACATCACATCTTGCAGGTACAGTCTTACAGAACAATGATGCCATCAGATGGTCACAACTCCATTTCTCTGGGGAAGAGCTGGCTCCCAGCTCATGTCAGGGGCTGCATCTGCGCCGGCCTGCTAAGGTGCCATGCTAGGCAATGTAGAAATGCACACGGAGCTCCCTGAAGATGGGGAAAAGTAGTGAAGGAGTCATCTGAGTGGGACAGATGCTTACGATGTTACCTACTGCATAAACATAACGTCCTCCATGAATTCCCCTTTGGCCTCTGACCCTAAAGCTTTTAACTCTATGTCCCGGGAAGTTTGAGACTTAATGCAAATTTGTTCCCCCTAAAATAATTATCTTCTCTTCCATCTTTAGCATCAGTGAATAGAGCACTCGAGAAGCTTGAACAGCTCCAACGGCTTGGTCACCGTCAGGCCTAGAGAGGATCTCCCAATGCCACAGTTATCCTTGACCTTGACACTGCAGCCGTGGGCAGCAAGATGGAGCACCAGCTGCTGCCAGGTGCCCTCAGCTTCAGCAGGTGGCTGTTTCCCTATTTCCTACTTAAGATTGCCCCTCATTCTAAGACTCCATTAAAGGAGAAGTGATGGAGCTTGGTGACACTCAGGGGACAGGGGACAAGAGGCGACCAGGGGAACAGAATGTGCACTGGGGTTATAAAGAACCGTTCTGCAGAAGCCATCCTCCCCAGACAGCCTGGACAGAATGGCAAAGAAAAAAAGAAAGATAATTAAGGTGTTGAAACCCAGGATCTGCCGGCACTTTACACAGAGACCTCCCCCGGCAACATACTGGCACAAATCCCCAGAAATACTTAAACCACAAGATGACAAAGGGAGACAAGCAGATAGCTACTATGTGACACTAGGTGGAATAGAACAGGCAGAGTAAATGCCTACACGAATACTTAACTGTGGCCATAAACCGGATAATCAGAACTCTCTGTGTTATTTATGCGACATGGTGTTTATTGATGGATCGATACTTAGATTGATTGATTGTCACTTAAAGAACGATTTTAGTAATCACACTGAGATTTCCTATAAGTCTTTTTTTGTCATTGCCTCTTTTAAAATTTTTTAACTTGTTTCACTTCACTTCTGGTTAAGACAAGATTAATATAACTCCATTTATTGTACGTTTATTTATTTATTTTACAGAGAGAGCAAGAAAGCAGGGGAGTGGTAGAGAGAGAGGGAGAGAGAGAGAATCTCACGCAGGCTCCCCGCTGCCAGCAAGGAGTCTGATGTGGGGGCTTGAACTCACGAATCCTGACATCATGACCTGATCTGAAATCAACTGTCCGTCTTAACCACTGAGCCATCCAGGCACCCCCATTTTTTAATAAAAATTAAGTGTAATCTTTTTTAAAAAGTCAAAACACTGCAAGGACCTCTTTAAAAAGGCACTTAAAGATTGTTGAAAAATGCTATAGTTGGGTAAATGGTCAATTAAAAAACAGGATTGAGTTGTAAAACCAAAAAACAAAAATTTTTTGATCAGTGGAACTACGGCCTGGAAATGTTAATTCATTACTTTCTGTTACTAAAAGAGATAATACGTATGATATCCAGAGTGTCTTTAGAATCTTTAGAGATGAAAACCATTGATGGTTATGGTAAGTCAAGTTTGTTCACTACCTAACTTGGTATGTTTGAGGAACCTGATTTATTGACATGTGCATGTGTCTTCCTATCCTGGAATCATCAGATTACTTTGCTTACCTGTACTTCTCCTTTAAATGTAGAAATATTAACAACCTTAATTAATAACCTTAATTAATTAACCTTAATTAATAAACTTAATTCCTGCAATCACTAAGTCATCTAACAGCCAATGCCTACACACCTGTGCCTCCTTACTTAGTCTTCATTATCAGGGGAAGCAGCCTAGGAGAGCAGGAATCTGCTGATCACTTTTGTGTTTATTTTGAGGCTTTACTTCCTTTCTGAACCCTAGGAATAATTTACAGCTACTTCTTTCTTTGTCTCATTTCAGGAGAGCCATTTCATATATCGGAATCCATTTATGCTTCCCCAGAAGAAACCATTCACTCTAACACACCACTGTATCCCAATGTGCCATATTTGAACGTGTCATCGTTCAGCCTTGGGACAATGACATGCTTTTCTATTCAAACCAGCACCATCCAAGAATCCACTTTATTTTCCAGAATAGGTAACTGTGGTCATTGTGCATTGGTAAATAAAAGATTATTTTAAGAAGTTGGTTTAATCTATGGTTGGTTGTTAAGTTGTAAGCTATCTAAAGATGAACATCTTTAAAGTTCAAAAGTTCAAAAAATAGAAACAAAATTATATTTTTACGACTAGTATATTAATCAAGTTATCATCAAAATGTACACAAATATTTTATTTTTTTAAGATGTTTTAAAAGGTTTATATTAGAGAGAGAAAGAGTGAGAGAGCAAAAGCATGGGAGGGGCGATCAGATGATCTGTAGCAGGCTCCATGATGACGTCAGAGATCCTGATGCAGTCTCAAACTCATGAACCATAAGATCATGACCTGAGCCAAAGTTGGACACATAACTGACTGAGGCACCCATGTGCCCCTTATACAAATATTTTAATGGAAAGAAAATATGCTCACAAACTTCCCTACTGTATATGAACCAATCCACAGACACAGAAATTTACTTTTAAGAATATAAATATATATATTTTACTATATATTATATATACAAATATGTAATATATATTTAGTTCAACATATAAAATCACATTTGTAGCTTTATTATAAATATAATTTGAAGATAATGTCTATTAAAACAAAATAGCAATTCCCGTTATTTTAAGTTGGAGGGGTCAGTTTTCATCAAATTCTATGATAAGAATTTGATTAGAATTTCTAGATTAGAAAAATATAATCCTTTTATTTTTTTAAAAAGTTTATTTATTTTGAGAGAGACACAGAAAGAGAGAGAGAGTGCCCACATGTGCAAGCACAGAAGGGGCAGAGAGAGGAGAGAGAATCCCAAGCAGGCTCCATGATGTGAGAGTGGAGCCCAGCTCTAGGCTTGATCCTATGAATCTTGAGATCATGACCTCAGTCGAAATCAAGAGCTGATCGCTTAAGTGACTGAGCCACCCAGGTGCCTCTAAAAAATATAATAATTTTCTAAACCCTTTAAATAAATATAAAATAATTATATGATACACAGATAAACACACACATACATCCTTGGAAAAATTAAACTTCTTTTGCAATCAAAAAATTGTCTTATTTACAGGTAGATTTCTACATTTAAAAAATGGAAATTTTGCTTTCACCTTCCTGACAAGATATTGAGATCATAACACTTACTAATTTCCCATGTCAACAGAAAAAGTGTGGGAGACATACAAAATAAAGAGAGATGAAGGAATCTCTGCCTCGGCCAAGTCTTTCCATCTGTCTAAGAAGAAAGTTGGTAAGTCATATAATTAGGTGTTGTTAATTTCCTATTAAATGGATATTAAAGTTTCAGTTAATCATTGGTCATACACAAGACTGGAAGAACAAAAATTTTTAATATAATAACATAGTATAATAATATAAAACCATAACAGTAATATAAAACAACTTCAAAACTTGTAAATATCATGCCTATTAAGTCATTTTCCTTATAAGTTATTTCTCCTTCCATTAAGAAACTGAGTGATATATTAGGTCCTTAAGAATATGTGTGTCTAAAAACCATTAGGAGCTTTCTGTTTCCAGGTATGGGGAGGTGACAGAGACCAGATTTACCTTACAGATTTAAACAAATAGAAAACTAGGAAAATTTATAAAACAAAAAAATTACAGATAGTGGCCATAGGCAGTGTGGGACTATGTTCTCTGAAATGTGACAGGTGGTCATCAGGCCAGGTAAGCCCTATCATTCCCATGCCTATGGGCTGGGAAGAAGTCTCTGTGATTCTGCCTGGGGAGAGGAAACTCAAATAGAGCCTGGTGGTCTCACTGGATTAAGGAGACAGCTAGGATTGAGAAGGATGAGGAAGTTAGCATTTGTAGGGCAGAGTGCCAGGGAACATGGAACTCCACAGAAAGCTCCAAAGAACTGCAGAGAATACCCTTGAATCTTTAGGAAAGATCTTTCAGAGGAACTGACACTTGGGGGGGGAATTAAAAATGAAGAGAAGATTATAACATTCATAAGATCAAGGAAGGACGTTCAAGGCTTACAGACCAACAAGAGTGGAAACTTAGTCCAGGAATAAATTTTGAATGTTTGAGGTTAAAAACAAACAAATAGTAACAAGTAGTAAAAGAAGAAATGAACAGAGAACAAGTAAACATACAGCAGATGTTGCAGAACTGTCTAGACCATGATTTAAATGTTCAATTGTGTTGTTAATATCTTGATAAGTCATTGAAGGAATCTGACATCAGCTAATTTGTACCTGAGAATAATCACACTGGCTGCTCAGTACTGGATGTATTGAAGTGGAAAAACAATGAAGACTGTGGGGCCAGGTAGAATTTAAAGCAGCCCTGGTGAGGTCTGATGATGGTCATGGTGGTTGTTGTAGAGAATTTAATGAAAAGACGAATGAATATGATATCTGTCTTCAGAATATATTTGATATTCATCTTCAGAACATATTCTCACAGTGAAGTCAAAAGTTCACTGATGGATTAGATATGGTGTGTGAAGGAAAAAGAGGAGTTTAAGATCATTTATTGTTTTTTGACTGACACAGATGAGTAGACTATGGTAGCATAAACTAAGATAGGAAAGATTTTAGGGAGCTAGTTTCTGTCCCCGTTAAGATGGCCAGTTGAAGACATGAAGATAGTTGTAGGTTATAGAAGGTGTCCAAGTCAGGAGTGACAACCCGGCAGATAACCATAATCAACACATAGAAAAAGAAAAGATCACAAAGGAAGAGAACATAGGGTGAAAACAGAAGAGTGTTCAAGGAAAGTGCCTAGTATACTCTAATCTTTAGAAAAGGGGAAATCTGTATATAAGTTTAAAAATGAGTGGACAGTGAGGTCAGGGGAAATTCTAGAAAAAGCCATTTTCCTGAAGCAGAAAATTGAAAGTAGTAACAAAGAAGAAGATCTAGTATATCCTAATTGAAGTTGCTGAGAGGTGAGGTAAAAGAAAATCAGAAAATTAATCATTAATTTCGATGATTTTAACAAGAGCAGTACAGTGGAAGGTAGAGACATATACTCAAATAAGAGAATGGGGGTGAATAAATGGAAACAAATGGAAGAATTTAGACTAACAGCGGACTCTGAAAAGGTGGAAGGCAGGAATAAATTTGTTTTTAAATGTTAGTTACCTTTTTCAGGAATCTGCTCACAGTTGTAACCTTCAGATCCCTTTTCAATCATGCTACCTCTAAATTGAATACCAAAAGTCCAGTTGTTTATTTGAAAAGAGTATAAAAGACACACTATATTTTCAGTGTTTAGAGACTTTGGGAATAGTTCTTAGTATATTTATGTTTGGATATTCTGTGTTTTGAGCGGCTTCTCTTTAAAGCAGCTCAGAAAAATGGGGCAGAATTTGTATAGAGTGTGGGACTTTCTCTTTTATTTTTATTCTCAGCATTTGTGTATTTTCTTCCTCTACTGGTTGAAATTAATTCATGTTTACAGATCCATGGGATTCATTCTTTAAAAAGAAACAGAATTAGTATGGAGGAAAAAAAAAAAGATGATTGCCCAAAGGATGTCACAGAGCAAACAATAATGGAGGGAATGTCCCAAGGTGGATACTACTGGGGAGAAGCTACTCGACTTTTTCTTGTAGAGAAAGGGGTATGTCTTCCACTTTTACATTAATAGAGTGTATTATTTTAGATAGTACAAACTTAACTAGCTTGATGAAACTGATAGTGGGTTGATAAGATACTTAAAATCGCATCCATTGTCTTATGACCTCTATGTTAAGGTCACCAGATGAATGTGAGTGTAAGAAAGTGAAAGTTTGACTCCAGAGGAAATTATAGGTAATCTCAGCAAGAGAACAATTGATTTTACCAAGGAAGAGTGGAAGTATTGACAATCACTGTTAAGCTCACGTTTGATATCTGTAACCACAAATTTGAAGTGTGTCCAGTCATCACTGCTGTGTAATATCTCTCCCACAATTCTCAACTGCGTGGGTTCAGGAAAATGATAAAGGGGTAATTGAGTAAAACCAGAACTGGAGTTTTATAAGGTAAGTGATTTCGAAAAGAGATGAGTAAGTGAGCTAAGAGAACTCAAAGGGAACATTAAGGAGCTGAAACATTAATTTACATGGATTTGGAGGAAAGTGGTCACATGAGTGAGTTACACCATAATTAGTATGAGTAAGAACTTCTGAAAACTCTTGGTGAGGAAAACTGATAAATGAGTTAAGAGTGGAGACAATGAGCAGAGTGAGATGTTTGAAAACAGATTGTTTTTCATGCAGACAAGGTGTAGTGGTGGCTGAGGTGGCACTAAAGCAAAGCAAAACAAATCAAAATAAATCCAAAACAAACAAACAAAACCCCAAAACACTGGTAGCACTAAAGAGTGAAGGAATGGAGAAATCAACCTTGTGTGTATCATTTGCTTGGATTCTGAAACAGCCAATAGCTAGCATAGTGAGGAGGAAGATTATGAGTTAAGTGATAAAAAAAAAAATGGCCTGGATAGGAGTAATGGTAATGACAAAGAACTATAAGTGGAATGATCTGAGTGCATATCATTCACATGGCTTGAGCTTTTGAAGGAGGTAGAAGAGAGAGACCAGCATTAGTGGACAAGGAATACATGCTCACCATCTTAAGACTTCCCATAAGTAGAGAGTAGTAGAAAAAACAGATTACTCTTGAGAGTTCATTGGGGAAACCAGTGTTAATAGGAGACAGCCAGGTCTTAGTGAGAGCAAAAAGATAAAAAGAATCCTCAGGAAAAAGATTGTATTGAGCAGTGGATATGCTGGCAATTCAAGTTGATATGATAACTTAGGGCAATATATTTGACAAGTAATCTCAAAGTTGATGAAATATATTATATCCCATTGAAATAAAGTAGCCTCACCACTTATTAAAAATTAATTAATAATAAAATTTCTCACTTAGTAAATTGAGAGAAAATAATTTCCAAAATATGCTAGTGTAAAATGAGTTAGTAATTAGTGCAATTATCTCATAACCTTAAGTGTTAGAAATTTGTACTGTATGTGTGATTTATGGAAGTAGAATCCAGGCAAGAAAGCCAGAATACTATAACAGCAAAGCAGTACACTTGTTCAGTGTAGAACACAGGTGACTGGATACTTTAAATCTACCCATTTCCAAGCCAACACTCTGCCCTCAGAAACCCACAGTCTCTTATTCTCAATCCTCATCTCTTTGCTTGAGATGAAAGTTGTTACCACTCACTGTCTCCAGTTCTTGTCTTCCCAGCATTTATTAAGCCCTTTCTAGTCAGGCTTTCAAACCTTCACCTCCACCATAGGCTCTTGCCAAGGTCTCTTGAGATACCTTGTTGCTCAATCTGTTTTTTCAATTCTTTTCCATATCCTATATGAACTCTTCATTGAGATCAGTTGATACATATGATGATTCAATTCTTGAATCATTTTCTTCCCTTGACTTCCAGAATGGCATTCTCTTTCACTTCAAGATCTTTAGCTGTAGCTCTTGCACCTTAATAGTCTTTACAAACCCCTCCTCATATCCATAAATTCACTTACTGGACGTCTTTATGCTGGCTACTTTCACTCTCCAAATGATCTAGTCTGGTATCCAGTTTTACATAGCCATCAGATTCCTTATCTAATAATGCTCCCAAACACACACACACACACACACACATATACACATATATATATATGTATATATATGTGTGTATATATATGTATATATATGTGTATATATATGTGTATATATATATAAATAGCTTCAATTTTATATTTTATACATGAATATATATTTTTATATTTTTTGTCCGTTCTAGGATAAATTTTGTCCTTTCCATTGTCTTCCTCATCTTTACAATTCATTTTTTCCAACTTATCAAGCCAAGGAAAATTTCTTACACTTTTCACATCCAACCATCAACAATCTTTTACTGCCTCTATCTACAAATTATATATATATAGTCTCGCAGAATCTCATCATATCATTCACCATTGTTCAGTCTCTAGCCATCATTATTTTCCATTAGATTAATGCAAAAGCTTGTTTTTAAAAAATTTGTCTTCCGCTCTACTTTTGCTCTGCAAAAATCTATTCTCCACTCATCAGCAAGAATATCTTTTAAAAATGAAAATGAAATCATGATATTCACATGTTCAGATGCACTAAATAGAAGCCAAATTCCCTACTGTGGCTTATGTGATCTTGGCGAAATTTCTGACATCATCTGTTACTCACACCACCCTTGGCTGACTGGCTGACTTATTTCATAAGCATTCTAAGTATGTTCCTGCTACAAGACCTTTGCACTCCTTCCCTTGCTTGAGATGCTCATTTCCTAATGTATGTGTGGCTTGTTTCTTCACATCCTGCAGATTTGTGCTCAGGTGTCTCCTTTTCTTAGACTCTTTCCTAATCAACCATTATAATAAAATAGTATTCTAAAGTATTTTCTGTCCTCTATCAATTCTTTACCTTTAACACAGCACTAGTGCTACCTGAACGTACTGTCCCTTCCTTTTCTTTCCCCTCGATAAAAAAAGAAAGGAGAAAACTGTCCCTGTTTTCCTCAAGTTTCATTGTCAGCTTGTTAGCATCTGTTAATAGTAAATGAAAGGATAAATATGGAACTGTATAAAATTTTTACTTACTGATGGGTGCTAGATTTCCAAGGGATAAAAAGTTTAAATTATTTTCAAACAAACTATATCTGTATCTATTTCCATTCAGGATTAAATCTCTGGGCTAGAGTTTCAAAGGACACTCTGGGAAAATCTGGTAGCTATTGGATGGATCTGCAGTCAAAATTCTGGTCTCTGGGAAAGTACCATCTGGTAAACCGCATTCATGACCTCTTTATTTTATTGTGGTAAGAACGTATGATAACATGTGAAATCCATCCTCTTAATAAATTTTAAGTAAGCAATACATTCCATGGACTATAGCAACAATGTTGTACAACATATCTCTAGAATTTACCTACAGTACTTAACTGTTTAATAACTTCCCATTTCTCTCTTTCCCCAGGCCTTGGCAATCACCATTTCAATATTTGATTTTATAAATTTTATTATTTTATAAATGTTTACTGACAGGTGAATGGATAAAGAAAATGTGTAGATACAGATATAAATATAGATATATAGATAGATACACACACATAGTGGAATACTGTTCAATCTTAAAAAAAATTTGATAAGCAACACTCTTAATGGTTAGCTTATTTGGCCATCTTTCTCTGAATATGGCACATATTACATAATCAGCAGCGGATTTGAGGGATTTGGCGCATTGGGTTAGAATATGCAGAGATGAATATAGTTCTTGTTGCATATCACCAAAATTGAATGATGCCACAAGAGTTCTTTTATTTTCATGAAAGCAAATGCATTGCATATCTACTTTGTTAACATCACAGTATCTGCACAGACTGAATACACAGACTTCAGGATCAGAATTTACAAGATATACTCATCAAAGTTGCCTTTGCAACTTATGTTGTCTCACAGCAAAATAGGCAATTTGAATAAGTCTATTTTATTTCCATTGAATTATTGCTATCATTAGATAGTTACCCCCAGAATGACACAACCCCATTATAGCAGGCTTTGTATGACTAAGGTCTTCCATTAATGTAACCTCATAAATTTATAAAAAGACAAAATGAGAGTTCTTGTTTTTCCAGTGTGTTTATCAAACAATGAGTTCATACTGTTGGCTCTAAAAAGCTTACTTTAAAGTAATTAAAAGCAGTACTTATGTCACCCAAGGGTAATTGCTGCTTATTTATTTATTGTTTTATAATTTACCTTCATTCGTTCAGAGTGACAGGGCCAGTTGAAGAACAAGCATCAAGTTATTAGCATGTTATGACCATTTGAACTCAAATAGTCAGGGGAGTGAAAATTTCAACAAACAGTACAACAACTTGAATGTCATTCAGCAAGTGATAGAGACAGGAAAGAAAAGTACGCAACTGAATTTGAGCAAACATATATTTCTGTGCCTCTAAATGGTAAAACGAAAACAAAAACAAAAATCACTGAGGTTATAATGGATCCACAGATACATGCACCATTATATTTAAGTAACCAGTCTGAATCATTGAAGTAAAGATGTTTCATTGGCCAGAATAACTCATCTTCTTTATTCAGAGTCATCTGATATGATCTTCACCTCTAGCTGGGAAAAACATATTTCAAACATCATCTATGTGTGCCTATATTTCTGTGTGTATGTATTATCTTTGAAAATTAGTGCCTTGACCTCAAATTTAAACACTAAACACAGATCCAGCTTGAAGTTGAACAAATTCAATCAGTCTTCTCAACTACCTTTAGGAACATAGAGATAAATTTGGATACATATTTTTGGTGCAAGTCCAGATGTTATGTTTCAAATGGTTTAGACATACACGTAGGCATGAATATATAAAAGTACACCAGAAAAACTGACCATTGTTAGTTTATTGTTCCTAAATGCTAAGTGAGAACCATTATTTCATTCTTTTTTTAATGTTTTTTTTTTATTTATTTCTGAGAGAGAGACAGAGAGAGAGGCAGCGTGAGCAGGGGAGGGTCAGAGCGAGAGGGAGACACAGAATCCGAAGCAGGCTCCAGGCTCTGAGCTGTCACCACAAAGCCCGACGTGGAGCTCAAACCCACGAACAGTGAGATCATGACTGAGCTGAAGTCAGTGCCCCATTATTTTATTCTTTAAATGAACATGAAATAAGCACCTACAAAATTCTAGATGATTAGGCATATTTTAGATATTCAATTAGACATATGCAAAACACAGGAAGATTGTAATGTTATATTGATAAAATACTACCATTGTTATAAGCCATACTGATGGCTTGTCATGAACTTGTTTCCTTGGTGAACACATTACATGCATTAACTCACATAATCTATGAAACAAGTTTTGACTTACATTTAGCAGATGATGAAATAGAGCACCAGAGAAGTAAGGTAGGTCTTACTCTGTGTTAAACAGCTAGTAGTTGTCAGAGCTGGGAACTGAAAACACAGGACCTGATTCCAGATCCAAATGTCTTTACTGTATCCTGCTATGCCTCTAGTAAAAATAGACAAAATATACTTCTAAAAAGGTATGACAAATACCATGATTACTAATATAAAAGAGCTAGTTTAAAAAGTGGGCAAAGCAAGGGATGTCAACTCTTTGTATTGACTTGAAAAAAGCAAGTCAAGAGACAATTTATTCAGCATAGAACACAGACACTGGATCTTCGAAGGAGCCAGTGACCATGAGATAGATAAGTTCGTGGCGAAGCACAACTCAATAAAAGCATTCATTTATGAGGTAATACGGCAAAATGAGGAAACTGCATATAGTTCAGTATACTGTTATTGATGTGGAGAAGGCAAAGAGAGAAGTGTGAGAAGGAAGAGAAGGCAAAATGTTAAACTGTCTTATGTTCTCATGATTTTAGATTTTTGTCATACAGATGGCAGATAATTTTAGGACACACCCAGAGCAGAGTTTTAAAGTATCTGTTTATTTTAATATAACTAAAGAAAATACTACATGTAACCCAGGGTGTCTGACTGGCTCAGTCTATAGAGCATACAACTCTCAAATTCAAGGTTATGATTTCAAGTCCCATGTTGAGCATGGAGCCTGCTTAAAAGTAAGAAATAAACTGTTACTGAAATTTTAAAATGCATATTATGAGGCTGAAATACATGTTTAAATTGAAAATAATGGATTGTTCTAAAGAAAACTATTAAGTGTACCATAATGCATTACTATCACAAAACATAAAGCCTGAAAGATGGCTTGGGAACACATCTGAAAACAAAATGAGGAGTTGTCCTATATCCTATGAATAGTTAAAAATACTTGAAAGACTAAAAGCATTTCCATGTTACAGTTTTCATCTTGAAACTATTCACTCAGCAAGACCTAAGTCCAGATGGAATATGATTATTGATGATGCACTGGGGCTCAAAGGACATAGATTACATGTAGATCAGGTACCTGGGGTTATTTGGGGTGGGGCAAATGTGGGGCTACCAGAACTAGCCAATGAAATACAAGACATATACCAACAGTTATTTTGTTTTATATTGGTAGGAGCTGGTTGAATTTCAGATACAGGCATATTCAGATTGAATGCCCAGTCATAGATATGAATGGACTGGCTGTTAAGAAAGTTGCTAAGCACTTTGACAGAGAAAATAACTTTCACCACTGGGACATCTGCACATATAAACAAAGCACAAGTCAAAATAGGATGAATATAATTCCTACTGTGAGAATTACATGATCAGACAATAGTTCAAGACACTTGTATTTAAATATCTGGGACATGGAATAGAAATAGACACTGTCAATGTTGACCATATTCAATCATAAGTTGCACAGTGGGTATTTAGTATCCTCCTTAGTCTTCTTACTAGATTCCTCCTGCCTTAGAATTTCCAAATTATATATACCAGTATGAGAATAAAGAATAGAAAGAGTCACTGGATACCTCATTTGGGAAAGACAAGAGTCATTAAAGCGCCAATCAACATTATCCAGATGTCTGCATCTGGTTACCTCATTCCTCACATTCTTTTCTCCCTCTAGCTAACTGCTTTCAATATGTAGTTTACCTGCTCTCAGACTCTTGTCACAACCTCTTCATAAGTGCCCTAATTCACATCCTGCAATTTTGCGATGCAGAAAATGAATAAACTTGCAGTGAACTAAGTTACTGAGTATGACATGGAGCATATTCCTATTTTCCAACTTTAACACTGTGCTCCATATGGGGACCAATCCATGACTCCCCCAAACACTGATTGTTTCTCTCACCTTCACAAAAGAATGCTAGAACTCTCAGCTTGAAAGTTTCTCTGCTTATCTTTCTATCAGGCAACTAGCTCAGTTAGAAGGAAATTCTTATTTTAGACAAAGGCTGAGGTTGAGGTAAAATCTGCTTCCTTATAACTTACAACAATTACTTCTAGTTCAGACCTCCTGCCTAGGAAAAATATGCATGTCCCCTTTTACTCATGACAATCCTTCATGCCATAAATATTTAATGTTGTTAATAAAGTTATGTCATCGTATTAGAGAATCTCCATTAGAATATATGCACCTAACCACAACCTATTAGAAATTATTTAAAATGTGTGTATGTTTTATGAGAAACTATTCAAATATTCCTCAAAGTATATTTATATGTACATGCAACCGAATTCTGTCTCGATGCCAGTGTTAAGTTATATAGGGCCCCTAAAAGTACTTTTAAGCAAGCAAGTAATCATTTCTTATTCGTGAATAAAATGACATTTTCATAATTAGAAGGAAGTAATACATTTATTTTGAATGAAGTTCAAGTCTACCACTTATGAACAATGTGATCTTGAGCAAATCATTTAGTTATTTTATAGTTGGTAGATACAACACTTTTATTACACAGTTACTAATGGAAAGATATTTGTTGTTTCGCTGGCCTCGTGATGTTACACCCATTTTTTAAAAAATTCTACCTCATATATTCCACGAAAACTCTAAGACATGAAATGTATTCTTTGTTCCTTTAAGGAACAGACCTATTACCATACCCCTTGCTCTTACCATGCATACAAATATGAGGACGCTTTTCAAATGCATAAGTATGTAAGCACCTGAGTCAACTTCCTAATACTCATCATTGGGAGAGTCATTAGATCCAAGATCGTGGCATGGCAAACATAACAAATGATGTTAGGAAAAGAATGCGGACTGTTTGCTTACTAGAACACCTCTTTTATATTTGCTTTGGTTTATATGACTACTCTAAGAAAAAAAAGTCACATTGAATATTTGAAATTATTAAATGCTTGACAGCTAAGAAAACTGTTCTATCTTAAAATATATTACACTGGGCTGTCAATACCCTTCTTTTTAAAAACATTTTATTTATTTCTGAGAGAGAGAGAGACAGCCTGAGCAGAGGAGGGTGAGAGAGAGAAAGAGACACAGAATCAGAAGCAGGCTCCAGGATAGCTGTCAGCACAGAGCCCGGCGTGCTGCTCCTACTCACGAACCGTGAGATCATGACCTGAGCTGAAGTCAGACGCTCAACCGACTGAGCCACCCAGGCACCCCTGTCAATACCCTTCTTATCATCCTCTTCACTCCAACAATTATTTTTCCAAGGAAAAAAACGAAAGGAGAATTGGCCAGAAATGGAATACGTTTAAGCAGATAGATATGTGAACTAAAGATTTTTAAAATTTTCCATAATATTGCTCCCACTTCTACTCCTTGACTTCAGCTTTGACAAGTGGGGGAAATCCACCCCCCATACTTTTACTAGAGCCTTTTTAGATATGAGTCTCAAATGTAAATGTCCTAAGGACAAGCGTCTGTATCTTACTCCTGATGCTATTCCCAACGTCTTCAAATGATTCTAGCACCTAATATACTTGTAACAGTTTTTTTAATGAATATGTTACTGCCCCATAATGACCTTATTCATTATTCATTATTCACTCATCCATTCAACGTGTTCTAATAATTGCCTACTATGTTTCAATGAACGGTTTAAGGCTCCAATTTTGCTGCCCTCACCCTTCAGACTATTTCCAGAGAGTTCTTAACATTTGAATCTCACCGTGTCGTCCTTTTGCTTAAATCTCTCAATTAATCTCTCACCCACATGATACATTATAGAATTTCCAAACTATCTATCATCTATTTTTTTTATCAACAACTGCATTAGACACTATGTAAAATGCAATACTTAATCCTTGAAACAGCCATTAAAGGGAAGAAAACATACCCCCATTTTACAGAGGAAAACCTGAAGCCCAAAGATGTCAATCTTTCCACTGTCTTAAACACCCCTATCTAGAGTCACCTTTCAAAGCAGATATTGGATCCATTCTGCCATTCTTTCCTTCCCTTTTTATACCGTACTGGTTTTGGTGCTAATTAGTAACCTAGGATGTTACACCTAATTCTATTCATAAAATTGGTCTATAATCTCCTTTCTTACATTGCTCTGACTTCCTTTAGTATTATAATAGATAAGTAAATACACCAAGTACACACACATGTATTAACTGAGATGGCCCCCTAACTTAACTAAACTTAAGACAGATTTCTTCCTGACTATAGGCCCTTGATCTTCATTTTCTTAGAATATATCCTTTAGAAAACTTGCAGTTGTACATTTTTCTCTGCGCCTTTGAAATATATATCTTCTCTAACCTCTTGCCAGTTTTATCACCCAGGAATGTTTTTCTCAAGGACCCAGAGGCCATCTCTTTGAAAGGCAATCATAGTGGAAGATGGGGTCTTTTTCTTTCATTCTCTATGGGAAGTCAGTAAGTGCCAATCAGCAAATAGAGGCGGCCTGATTACATTGACCAACCTCCCCACTAATGTTCTCCAGCACTTGTCTACTAGCTCACCCCAGTGCTTCAGCACTTGTCCACCATTTGTTTCAGTGGACTTGAGTTCAGTCTCTCTGCCTTATGATATTGAGCTTGAACAAAGTCTTTCCTGCCTCTTTAACGCTGTATGGTGCAACTTTTCTTGACAATACACATATATGCATATGCTTCCACTATTGCTGTTTTTACCTCTCCCTTTCTCTTTGTGGTTTTGGACTTAAAAAAAAAATCACTTCATTGTCATATGAAATGGGTCCAAGGAAGAAAGATATAAGTTCTATTTATCATCTGAACCTAGAAACAGCCTTCTGTTAGTTGTATTCAATATCTAAATGAAAGAAAAAAAAAAAAAAACAGGACTCCTGTGTCTTTAAAGCAGGAAAAGTATTTATATTAGCTGGGTAAACAAAGTTTCCTAGATTCCTCATTAATAACTCTTTGAGGAAATAAGATTTTGAGCTTCCTTTCTTGATACAAATTCCATGAGCATCATTTTGTTGTCTTCTATTTTCATATATTTAAGAATCAGGTCGAGGCCAGGCCCATATTTAGGAATACACAGGTGTTGGATGTTTTAATTAATTTGCAATTTTTCTCTAGATTATCTCCTCCATGAGGTGACTTTCACAATTGCTCAAAAAATTGGTCCTCTGTTGGGAATGGCACTTCTCTTTCCACATATTATAGCTGGAAATGGGTCAATTTTCCTCGTATGATGGCCGCCAGACACGGTAGTGTGTTTCTTGAGAACAGTTATAATGGTTCTATCTTCTTTATCTAGTAAAGTGTACCTTATTGGTATCTGATTCCCAGACACAAACCGTGTGCAATCTGTATTCAAGGAAGTGCATAACTCTATAGGTCCCAATATGGGAAGATAACTTTAAATATATAAACAGTATTTAATAAGTTTTAAATATTTAAAATAATGTTGCTTACACATTTCATTATACCTCATCATTTTTTTCCTCAGGTAAAGCCTCCATAGGTAGAGAATTTTGAACATTAATATTGCCAAGAATACTTGGGGACACTTTCTATATAAATATTTAAGAAAATAATCAGGGGTGCCTGCGTGGCTCAGTCAGTTGAGTGTCCCACTCTTGATTGCGGATCATGTCCTGATCTCATGGTTTGTGGGATCGAACCTCGTGTCAGACTCTGAACTGACAGCACGGAGCCTGCTTGGAATTTCTCTCTCTCTCTCTCTCTCTCTCTCTCTCTGTGCTCCTCCCCCACTCGTACTCTCTCTGTTTCTCTCACTAAAAATAAATACATATTTTTAAAAAAAGAAAATAAGTAATCACATCAAGTAAAATTAACCTGTTATGAGAGATTAGGGTCTTTGAGAAGTACCAAACCATTTTGCCAGAAATTCTCATTTTCATCTTAGTTTCGCTCCAAGCTATTATCCACCAAGATAATAGGATGATCTTTTAAGATACAAATAGGTTAATGTAACTCTTCTCTCTTAAATAGCTTTCAAAACTCTAACTGGGTCTTTGCTGCCTGACCCTGGTCTGTGTTAAGGATCTCAATGCATAGCTAACGGTCACATGAAGGGAATCTTGAGCCCCTATGTGATTTGGCATTCTTCAGATTGTACTTCAAAACATTCATTTTGAACTACATTTCCTAAAGTGTTTTCAATGCATACGTAATGTTTAAAAAGTTGAAGGCATTTCTTAATACACTAGACCACACAATCCTCCATCAGGGGAGTGAAAATAATTACAGTCTATGGAAACTTTTTTATGATATTAAAATGCTGCGTGTAGTTGACACTGTTTTCAGGGTCAGCAGAGTTAAGCTCAGTTAGAGAAGAAAGGGTTTTTTCATTTTGATAATTTGAAAACACTCTTCTAAGGAAGAGAATGATGTCAGTGATATTGCTTCTTTTATGTTTAAAGGATAAAGAGAAGTCTTACTTTTATCAGACTCAGAAAGAAGTGACACTCAACCAAATATTTAAAGAGGGTCTGATATACCTTAGAAAAGGTTTGAATGAATTCTTTGTGGAAGTAGCGTCTACAGAGAAAAGAGGAAATACATTAAACTTTAGCATTTATTGTAGTTTATTATAAGAATTTATATGAGACTATGAACATCATTTAATATACCATATAACAGCATACATTTTAATACATTTAGAGGACATATTCTGAAACTCTATTCTAGTGAAGTATGACACTGCTCTGAGAATAAAACTGGTTCATTTTCACCCCGGCCCCAACTATTTTTTTTTCCTTTAGCAATGATTTAAATGGCTTTTAGGCACTCACTCAAGGAGTTTTATACATTACTCTGTCCATGATAAAAAAAAAAAATGTGTACTGATCTCCAAGCTTGACTTTATTTCATCACTAAGCTCCTTACCAACTAGATTTTACATCACTGTCTTTGTCTATGCTCTTCAGCCTTTTAACTTAGGTGGGAAATACAATGCCACCCCATTTCAGACTTAGGAGATGATTATCTCTCTCTTCTCAGAACCAAATTCTACAGAGGAGCCAAGGATTGTGTGATAGAAATTGATGACACAATGAAGTGTCTATAATTATGCTGAAAAGACATTTTTGCTTTGTGCATTCAGGTGCATGCAGGAAGGAGGAGAGCCTGGTCAACATGGTTCAGAAAAGCCTAGAGAATAAAAAGAAGCCATTGTTCTTACTTCCTTTTTCTTCTCAGATTTATCTCAGTCAACCACCACATTTGGGGAAGAGAAAGGAATAGGTTTTAGGCTCAGAAAGAGAAATCTTTACCTGGCCGGGACCATGTCTTTTCCATTTAATTCAACTTTGCTTAGTAAATAACCTTGCGAGAGAAACAAAAACAAGTATAGTTTTAATAAAGGTGATAATTTATAAGAGCCATTTTGTAAGACTAAACAGGGCCATATAAGGAGTTACAGTCTCTGTCTGACTTTGATATTGTGACTTAGCCATTTTGCTCTTAGTATAGAATCTCATAAATTCTAGATACAAAACAGAATGAGATTCCTGTCTTTTTGTTGCTTTTCTGTACTTGACTTAACTATACTTATTTCTTTAATGTGGCAGCACATGTGGGTTATATGAGCAAGTTTAGAAATCCTAATGGATAAGCCTTACCACATACTAATTTAAATCAATATCTGTAAGCATGAACCAGAACTAAGTATTTTCTTTAAAACTTCTCAGGTGATGCCAGTGGTACAGCCAATGTTCATGAACATTGATATAAATCATCCCTTTGAAGGTAGAACTAAAGATTACTTTAAATAAAGATTATTATTATTTTATTACAACAGTAAAATGTACAGAAAACAGTGTCAGTTTTAGTTTAAAAGTTGCCTGGATCCAATTTCACATAATTTTCTGTAATTATAAAATGGAGCCGAAACTACAAACTTACATAGAACTTGCAAGGATTATAAATCATAGGTAATGGCTCCCATATTATTAAAGAAATAGCTGTTCATAAAATTTTGACATAATTTTGCTATATTCTCAGATAAATTCTATCTCACAATGCTCATTTCTTCTCCCCCTATACCTTTGGTCTTTTTTTCCCCCTGCCATCAGAAATTTAATGTTGAGGGTGGCAAGGAGGAACAGGGGATAAACTTATCCCAACCTTCAATTTCTGTGTTTTAGGTGAAGTTGATACTTCTCCGTCCATAAGATCAGGTGTGGCCAAAATAGTAGACTCTATTCCAGAAATACTTTGATTGGTCCAGAGAGAGGGATTTAATCCAGTGGGGGCCAATGAGAGTTGATACCCAGACTTTTAATTAAACTGCTGAAACACAAAGGATTTCCTTCATGTTGGATTTACAGTGCAAAGATAATAGCACTGAACTCTTGCCAGCCCTCTTGCTATCAAGTTGATTCTGGTAACAAAGAGGAACGCAGAATTGGAAGAAGTAGTGAGACCAGATCTTGGTGAATTTATGAAATTCCCTTGATAGAAGTGGTTCCTTAAGCTAAATAAGTGCATAAACTACTAATATTATTTTCTTTCTTCCTTTTTTTCCCTACCCGCTACCCCTACCTTGGTTTAGTCCATGGCTTAGGTTCCATCTTCTGACACATTCAACAAAAAGATTCTTAAACATACACACATTAAAAAACTACCTTTTATTATTTTCCTACCCTTGTATCTCCTTATAATCTATGATTTGAAATTAGATACCTACTTATAGTTCACAATATAAATCATTAATGTATGGTTTATTTCTTCTTATATACATTATTTCCACAGCATAGAATAGCTTTCACTTATTTTTCTTCCTGAAAAATCACATCTCTACAAAAATTTAGATGAGTTGTTAAACCCCTATTCTTGCTGCAATATCCACAGAGAATATTTTCCTGCTTCTCCTGATTCGCTTTGATCTACACTAGTTAATCCTACTTTATACCAGAAAACAAGATTATGCCTTAAACATCTTTTAACTTCCACATTTAGTGGAATGTCTAGCGTAGATTACAATCTCTATTAATATTATTGAACTAACTGAATTGATTTTTCCCCAAACTAATAAAATATCAGGTTGGATTCATGAATATATTTGTATTATTTATAAGAAAGGCAACAATGTCTCATATGTTTGACAACGGCTCAAACTTTTCATTTAATTCCAGGTATGGCCTTTTTGGAGGAATAATAAGTAATGGCAAATTAGAATATTCCTATAAGAAATTATCTGACTGAGGGGCTCCTGGGTGACTCAGTCAGGTAAGCATCCAACTTTGGCTCAGGTCATGATCTCATGGTTCACAAGTTCAAGCCCCATGCTGGGCTCTGTGCTGACAGCTCAGAGCCTGGAGCCTGCTTCGGATTGTGTCTCCCTCTCTCTCTCCCTGCCCCTCCTCCACTCACACTCTGTCTCTTTCTCTCTCTCTCAAAAATTAAAAAAAAAAAGTTAAAAAAGAAATTGCCTGAATCATTGAAATTGGTGTATTTAAAGCAACTGAAGAAACTTGAGGTATCTATTCAGATGGTTGTTTTTAACATTTGAAGAACAGTCCTATATTGAACTAGAGAACAAAATTAACATGAGTGGTAAAATTTATAATGAAATTGAGAGCATATGGAAGATATGTTGAACAAGTAAAAAGATGCCCATGCAACAAATAGAAAGATATGCTCTTCATCTTCAGAGGGGGTGAAGTTATTTGTCCTTGGAAAAGCTCTCAAAGAAAGAAAAGAGGTAGGTTAAAGATTTCTAGAAAATCTTTGCACTTTTAAAATTTTTGATTTGATGAGGCTTTATGAATATCATTGACCTAGAAATTAAGAGACCAAGACAACATCCAAGTAAGGACCATCAAGTAGTTGTGTGAACATTTAAAAATTATTGTGAACATTCTTTGCTGCTTTGTTTGCTATTGAGTGGATAGGATCTAAATTATCTAGAATATTTTTCCCAGCTTAAGACTTCTATGCTTTTTGTCTCATTTCTTTTCAACTGTAGTATATCTCTGCTTATGTTTTTTTCTGAATCTTAATATTTTACCTTGTTGAGCAGTCTTCAATCAAATTAGAAAAAATTACGTATATAACAGAAAATGTTTAACTGTATATATGAATGAAAGTGAACTATTAGCATACAAATCAAGAGTTTTAAGTACCTAGGATAAAAGCAAAAAATTTAATTTGCATGCATTTAAAATGATTCTATAATTAGTGATTAACAGAATATATGTCTAATATCTAAGTTTATTAAATTATATTTGCCACCCATTTGGGAACATATGCTTTAAAAATTACATCCTTCACATTTAAACAAAAGCAAGATAGATGTCATTAACACTCACTGTAGGGGCTGAAAAGAAGAGGAAAACTATACCACAAATTTTGCATTGATTTTCTGAAGAAAAATATTAGGAATCTACAATAAATAATGTAAGTTTTTAAATAAGAAATTGAGAAGCTATACATATATGTCAGAAAGATAAAAATAGTGTATATCTTCTCAAGTGATTATTATGCAACTTTAAGTAAACATTGTAGAACACAATTGGAAGACTGGCTTAAGATTAGAGAATTCTGGGGTACCTGGTGGCTTAGTCTGTTAATCATTGACTATTGGTTTGGGCTCAGGCCACGATCTAGTGATTCCTGGGATCAAACCCTGGGTCAGGCTCTGTGCTGACAGTGTAGAGCCTGTTTCATCTTATTTTATATTATGAATTCACTAAAAATATATAAAATGTTGAACTAAATGATGAATAAACCTGGAAACTACCTTCAAGGCTTTGGAAATCACCTGGAGTTGAGTAGATGCAAACAAACAAAACAAGCAAACAAAAAAGGAAACAAAACACACACACACACACAAAACCTTAAATGATGTACAACAGAATGAAGTGAACCAATAAAATAAGTCTAAATATTTGGAGTTTCAAGTAGAAGGAAAACATTTCTGGCTTTTGAAATCAAGAATAACTTAATGAAGAAAGCTAGATTGTTTTTTTAGACTTGGAATTGGTAGATTTTTAATAGAAAACAAAAGTGTCTATTTGGGCCACAATATGAATTCTATCTCCCCTTTCTTCTCCAAATGACCTCTCCACTCCCCTCAATTCAGAAATAATATAATGTGAATAATATGTTATTTGGGGAGGAACACAAAGGAAATGTACTGGTCTGATAAGAAAAGGGTGAGGAAAGTTTTCTAGGAGGTGTCAAATTTTAATCAGGTGAATGTGGAAAAGTGAGTAAAGGGCAATTTCCGGCAGAGAAAAAAGCTCCAGGAAATCAATGAGAACCTGGAAGGAAGTAGATGGTGTTTTCTCTGTTTATAATGTCCTTCACCTTTTCTCCCAACAAAGAAAGTGTCAATATCCTTCAGATCTTTACTCTGAAATTCTTCCTTGGGAAAGCTTTCTTTAAATTCTGTGATTTGATGAAATTCTTCTGCCACTAGAATAACTATCACTGTGTTCTTCTCTTTTATACCACTTGTCACAGTACAATTTTATACTTATTTGCTCCTTTGCTTAGTTTCTGTTTCCCCATTAGACTGTGAGAACCAATAGATGCAAACCATAAGATCAGGAATCAGCTCCAATTGTGCTCATCCAATGCAGAGCCCAATAGTTTCCAAAGAGTTGGTGTATATTAGGAATTTATGGGAAACCTGAGATACATAAAATAATGAAATAAGACATAAAATAATATTGTTGGGATATTAAGTATAATCTATAACACGATGGATTTTGATTTGGAAGAGAATAATAATACCAATTAAGAAAGATCTTATTTGCTTTGTTAAAAATGCTGATCATTGTCCTATAAGCAATGGAAACTACTAGAATATTTTAACAAGCATTGGGGGGTTTGCAGTCATACTTTTACCCTGCATGATTGATTTTAACAATAATATAAAAGAGGGATTTAAGCTTGGGAATAATAATAGAGGATAGGTGAATATTCATGAAAATATTATAGTTGTCTAGAGATGAAAGGATGAGTCCCTTAGAAGACTGTGTTCTAATATGCATTAGAATTCTGTTTTAGAACTTCAGCTTAGGCAGGAAAGGTAAACTAGACCCAAAGTATGAAATATTTTTCACATAGCAACTGATACTACTTCAGTGAAGTAGAAAACAGTTGAACTCAATTATCTTTCCTGAATGTCTGTTAAATTTCCAAAATTATTGGGGTGCCATTGTATATGGATATATGTCACTATGTATGTTACTTTTCTTCAGAGATGCTCTTCTCTGGAGATAGTTTATGGCAAATCCATCAATCCATTGTTGTGCTCTAAATAAAATATGTTCCTCAAGCATAAAGTCATATCCTGTCTATATAAATGATGCTACAAGAAAAAAGCGAACTACATGATGTATCTTCAAAGTCTTAAGACAATTTATTACGGTGGATTCGATTTTAAAATGGAACCATAAATTATATACAGCACTAAAAATTATAAGGTTTAATTATGAGCTTTACCATAACTCTCATCTGAGATGAATGTCATCATAAAAATCTAAATCAGCATTTAATGAATTGACAGAAGCTGGAGAATACAAGAGCAGTGCTAGTTGAGAAAGGCTTAAAAAACTTGTAGAAAAGAACCCAGGTCAGAAGGTAAAATTCCACACCTCCTCTGTTCAACCTCCTGAGCACAAAAAGGCTCTCAACTTACATCTCTTCAATGTATATAAACGACTCTGCCTCTTAGAGGACAGCCTGGATCTGTGTAGGAACTAGCCTTTCACTTCTTAATGCTCCAAATGAGACAAAGAATTAGTAGCTGAAGCATCTGTCCCTGCACATGCTGAACAAAGGATAAATCCTGCATTTAGTGTAGTAGAACACAAAGGAGAGAGTGATCCAGAAATGTAGATTGGCAAAAACAAAATTTTCCTGGAGTGTTAATAACAGGTCAGTAATTACTCCGAAAAGGATGGAGACAGAATTCTACAGTGGATCTGACCCACCCTGTTCGACACCCACACTGTTTTCTTTGGTGAAGGTAATTTAATTTCAATGGGAAATTATGTTTTCTGGCTGCAATCTCTATTAAATATTTAATTAAAGTTAATGGAAAACCTCCTTTTAAAAAAAGCAATCAAACACTAGAACGCGAGAAAATGTGTTTTACCTCCTTTTGGCTGCCACTCTTCTGAAAATAACAGATCATTATTGTTCTTGAAGTTAGGAAAAATCCAAATGGAAATGTATTAACCAAGTCATCTTCCAAAGCTGAGCTATATGCAGGAAGGGAAATAAGTGGTTTTCAGATAATATAGAACATAACTCTTTATGACAATATTTTATAAGGAAATGGAGAAATTTCAGTAGCGGTTATTTACATTATTTTTCCCTTTTGGTGCTGCCTACATACAGGCATTAAGTATGCGGGAAAACTTTATCTGGTCAGATGGCAAAAGATAAGTGGAAGGATTTCATTGTAAAACGTGCTCAGTGAGCCAGGTTTCAAAGGATAATGAGTATCTAGGACCTTCTTAGGTATTAAATTAAAGACTTCTTTCTTCTCTTTGACAGTGATTAGAGGAAATCTGTACACTCAGTCTTCTGGACATGTGGGTGTATTTAGAAACTCACAAAGGAGGGATTCAAGGGTGTGAATATGTCCTTACACCTCCCAAATGGCGAACAGCATAATGGAAATGGTGATGTGTTTTTGTAAGCAAAAAACCAAAACAAAACAAAAACTTCAGTCTACTTTAAGAACCAATACAAACAGGACCATGCCCATCTTATTTATTTTTGAATCACTAGCACTCAGTATAAAGATTCTCATAGTAGGAATTCAACAAAATGTTGTTGAATGAAGAAATATTTTTATATAAAAATAATCCTATGTATATATAAATATATAAATTTTATATAAAAATTATATGAGTGGCTCAGTCAGTTGAGCATCCAACTTTTGATTTCAGCTCAGGTCATGACCCCAGAGTTGTGGGATACAGCCTCACACCAGGCTCCATATTGAGTGTAGAGATTCTCATTCTTTCTCTCTCTGCCTCTCTCTGTCTAAAATAAAATGAAAGGAAGGAAGGAAGGAAGGAAGGAAGGAAGGGAAGAAAGAAAGAAAGAAAGAAAGAAAGAAAGAAAGAAAGAAAGAAAGAAAGAAAGAAAGAAAGAAAGAAAGAGAGAAAGAAAGAAAGAAAGAAAGAAAGAGAAATGGATTTTATATAATGCTGTGATATGGGATGTGTTTGTGTGTGTTTGTGTTTAAAGCCATAATGTCTCCATTGACTCTCTTAATTTTCTTTTTCCTAAAATCATAATAGAGAAGAATTGGAGGAATAACTGGAGAGAAAGAATGGCGTTAAGTGTTACAATCACTGTATTTGATGTTAGTCTTTATACTTGCAATTAGGCCATGTGATAGTGTAGAAACGGAGAAGGAACACAATGCAATGAAAGGTGGGTGTGAATAGTGTAGTGTTCAGCTTACCATCTTTTCTCCTGCTGAAATTACTCCTCTGTATCTTATCAGACTAGAAATTGACTGGCCACATCCGAAAATTAGGAAGTTAACTTTTCTCAGAAAACTTGCAAACTCCCATTTTCTCTAAAATAGAGATAATTAGGTGGACTTCCTTGTCCCACTTCTCTTAAATTGGACTTAACTCAAAGCCTATTATGCTAGCAGAGTATTTAATTGAGAGAAGTATTTCCCAATCTAGTAAGAATGTGAAAACAAGATGGCAAGGACAAAAGGCGAGCTTCGTGGCAGGTGGAAAAGGACAGAAATGGGATAAGAAGAGAACAGACTAAAAGGCTGATGTGCTGCCAGACTAGAAGTTCAAGTGAGAAAATGCAGAGGAGAAAGTTAGAGAAAGAAGAGCAGAAGGAGAAAAACGTATACAATAATCAAAATAGAGGTGGAGTACAGACAACTTTCAAAGCAGCAAAATACTTGCATTTGTTTATATTTTTTCAAAAAGTTAAACTGCGAAAGGAAACATTTAATATAAAAATTAGATAATGCTTTTTGGAATAAATTATTTTTAAAAAGTTGTTTATGACTCGGTGCCCTAGAATCAATGCCGCTTTATTTAATTTTTTTTAACATCACTTTATTTTTTTTTTATGTTTTTTATTTATTTCTAGGAGAGAGGAAGACAGCGTGAACAGGGGAGGGTCAGAGAGAGAGGGAGTCACAGACTGAAACAGGCTCCAGGCTCCGAGCTGGCAGTCAGCACAGAGCCCGACGCGGGGCTCGAACCCACGAACCGCGAGATCATGACCTAAGCGAAAGTCGGACGCTTAACCGACTAAGCCACCCAGGCGCCCCAACATCACTTTCTTTAAAATCATCAGGTAATTGGGGGCACCTGGGTGGCTCAGTATGTTGAGCCTCAGACCTCAGCTCAGTCTTGCAGTTGAGGAGTTCGAGCCCTGCATTGGACTAGCTGCTGTCAGCATGGAGCTCACTTCAGATCTTCTGTTCCCCCCTCTCTCTCCCCTCCCTCACTTGCACACTGTCTCTCAAAAATAAATAAACCTTAAAAAACAAATAAATAAAATCATCAGGTATCAAAAAAATCATCAGGAATCATAAACACAGAGCTCTTGTCAAGCATATATTCTTACTAGGGGTATAAACAGAATTTAAAGTAGGGAAGGCCTACTTTAAATCCTGGTGATCCTTTTTGCCTTAAGGAGAAGCCCTGAAAGCAGACAATCTTTGATTCATCACCATTTCTTCATTCATGCATATGCATGCAATTCCTGTTGACATACCTGCAAACCATACCCCCATTTCATTCATTTTTCTCGCCTTTTTATCATTTGACAACAATCCTATACCATTCCCTTCATGAAGACCTATAGCTTTTAATTGGGCCTTTTTCATTCCCCGTAGATTCTATGCAATCTAATATTCACACAGCTACCACCAGATCTTTAAAACTATGAATTAAATTAAATTATTTCTTTACTTTAAAACAATTCAGTGATTTTCAATCATACTTTTTAAAAAGAGTCAAAGCTCTTCATTCTGACTTACAAAGCTTCATGATTCCAATGTTATTTATTTTCATCTGCTTTCTCCTCTGTAAGATTATGCTATTCTTCTCTTTATGTTACTTGCCCATATGAAAGATACACTTACTCAGGATGTTGCTAAACTTGGAAAACCACACGCTATGGGGCAAAGAAGTAACAGGCTACACACAGACATGTAAGTTCATAAGCTATTCAAGAACTGGATATAGCATCTACCTCTGTCTTTTCATTCAATCCAGCCCTTAAACACTCATGCTGTAACCTGTAACTCGAATGACCTCTATCATAGATTTTGGAGACCCAGGGAACATAAATCAACATTTTAGGGTCTAACTATAGAGTGTATCAGAGGACAGCAGTTGACAATTTTATTCACTTTAACTTTTTAAAATGTTTTGTTTATTTTTGAGAGAGAGAAAGAGATGGAGTGTGAGTGGGTGAGGGGCAGAGAGAAAGGGAGATGCAGAATCTGAGGCAGGCTCCAGACTCTGAGCTGTCAGCACAGAGCCAAACACGGGGTTCAAACTCATGAACTATGAGACCATGACCTGAGCTGAAGTCAGACACTTAACCGACTGAGCCACCCAGATGCCTCCACTTTAATTTTTCTGATGTTTATTCATTTTTGAGAGACATAGTATGAGTGGGAGAGGGACAGAGAGAGGAGGAAAGAGAATCCGAGCAGGCTTTAGGCTCTGAGTTATCAGCATTGAGTCTGACATGGGGCTCAAATTCACAAACTGTGAGATCATGACCTGAGTCCAAGCCTTACATTCAATGGACTAAGTCACCCAGGCACCCCTCTCTTTACTTTAATGGCAAAAGTTAGAGACCTTGTCTTATGGAGGACTTCAGTACACTGTTGGTCAAACAGTAACGTAGGTGATGCTGGTAGTGTGTGCAGGCTTTATTTCATGGGCAGAGNTTGACCTGAGTCCAAGCCAGACATTCAATGGACTAAGTCACCCAGGCACCCCTCTCTTCACTTTAATGGCAAAAGTTAGAGACCTTGTCTTATGGAGGACTTCAGTACACTGTTGGTCAAACAGTAACGTAGGTGATGCTGGTAGTGTGTGCAGGCTTTATTTCATGGGCAGAGAGAGAAGACACCAAGATTAGAAGCAAAACATTTGGGTGCTTGGGGGCATAACTACCCAGGACTGTTGAAACAGAAGTGGAGGGAAATGTCAAAAAGGACATGGCATCTTACATCAAAGTTTGAGAGAGAAAATCCTCTGGGGTGCCTCGGTGGTTCAATCAGTTAAGCCTCTGACTTTGGCTCAGGTCATGATCTCTCAGTTCCTGAGTTTGAGCCCTACATCAGGTGCTGTGCTGACAGCTCAGAGCCTGGGGCCTGTTTCAGATTTTGTGTCTTCCTCTCTGTCTCTGCCCTCCCTCTCTTGCTTATGCTGTCTCTCTCTCTGTGTCTCTCTCTCAAAAATATAAACATTTAAAAAATTTTTAAAAAGAGAGAGAACATCTGAAGAGTCCCCAAAACTGTATGAATATGTATTCATTCATTCATTCATTCATTCATTCATTCATTCATTCTGGAGGAACTCAAATCACAGAATTTTTTTTCTGAAAGTGTTGGGACTAAATTTTTCTCCGTGAGATGAACAATAATATAAACATTGAAATCCTATATGCATTAGTACCTATTGTGATTTTTACCAAAACCAATTTCACTTGAATGAGGCAAGAACAGGTGTTTACTAAATTCCAGCAACAAAATAATTTTACTTTGCATGTGTGCAGTTTGGTAAAGTTTATATTAACATTGACTTTATCCAACATTTAAAGTAAATGGGCTGCTGTGATTATCCAACACAACAGTCTGGAGTTTAAGGGACTCTTTTAAGTAAATCTGAGTGAGAATGTTCATAAGTGCTTGTGAATTGAAGCTGCAAGTGGCTTAATCTAAATCACAGCATGGGTAATTGCAGTAAATCCTCTGCACACAGCCAACAATTCACCAGAGGCCAGATCTGTGACAATCTTGTTCTCAAGCCTGGAATTGTGAATGGGTTTCTAAAAAAGGCACTTTGCATTGTGAACTCATAGTGGCTTTAATTTCTGATTAGGGTTTCTCCAAATTAAACATAATTGTTTCATCGAATAAAATATAGATCATTATTTTTCTCTTGTAATAATAATAATAAATTAATAGTAAATTGGGATTAAAAATACTTTAAGCATAATCTGATTTAAGTTTTCATAAAGGCTTAAAACAATACATGGTCTAATTTTTGATATGAGGATGGAAATTTTTAATTTGACTGGCCAGGTTCTGGCTATATGCCATGAATTTGAAGTTAGGAATGGAAGATTTAAATATGGGGCATTGCCATTTTATAGGTTATTGCGAGTCAGTACAGGAAGCAGTTTTGTGTTGTTAATGCTGATTTAACAGACTAGTTTCATCACACAGCAAATATGACTATTATGAACATCGATAAATGTTATTAAACATATGTGCATTCTTGCATTTGGATGCTGTGTGTCAGATGCCATGTGTACAAGCAATTGGTGAATTGGAAGAAAACTAGGGCCACCTGAGTGGCTCAGTTGCTTGAGCGCCTAACTCTTGATTTCAGTCAGGTCATGATCCCAGGGTCATGGGATCGAGCCCTGCATTCAGTTCCATGCTGAGACTGAAACCTGCTTTGGATTCTCTCTGTCTCTCTGTCTCTTTCTTCCTTTCTTTCTCTGACCCTTCCCCCACTGGATCTCTCTCTCAAAAAAAAAAAAAAGAATAAATTTGGGGTCTAAAATATTTACTTTTTTAAAAATTTTCTTTATTTTTTAAAATTTATTTCTGAGAGAGAGATACAGCATGAGCAGGGGAGGCCCAGAGACAGAGGGCGATACAGAATCTGAAGCAGTCTCCAGGCTCTGAGCTGGCTGTCAGCACAGAGCCTGACACGGGGTTCGAACCCACAATTCGTGAGATCATGACCTGAACAGCAGTCAGCCGTTCAACCGACCGAACCACTCTGGCGCCCCTAAATATTTTCACCTATTTTAAGGAGTAGACACATTACTGAAGACNTCAGCATGAGCAGGGGAGGCCCAGAGACAGAGGGAGATACAGAATCTGAAGCAGTCTCCAGGCTCTGAGCTGGCTGTCAGCACAGAGCCTGACACGGGGTTCGAACCCACAATTCGTGAGATCATGACCTGAACAGCAGTCAGCCGTTCAACCGACTGAACCACTCTGGCGCCCCTAAATATTTTCACCTATTTTAAGGAGTAGACACATTACTGAAGACATGAATGGGTTTATGGCATGACCGGATTAGGATTGTTTTATTTTGAAAGAAGTTTCCTATAGAATATATGGAGCAAGATATACCAGAATGGGGGTAAGTTTCAGTTTCCAAAATGGTTTAAGACATCTTTGGTGAATATTTAACCTAATCAGGCAAGGATGTTGAATGCCTTTATCACCCATACCATATTCTAATGTTTCCCTCCAGCTAATGTCAAGTTTCAACATATAAGGAATGGAGATTTTTTTTTTCCTGCTCCACGTGAACATCAAATATAAAAATCTAGTGGCCAAAAATGTATGTTTTTAGAGTGTGTACTTGAACTGTCTCTCTTCCGCAGCCGGCACTCAGCTCTCTTCAACTTTACATTTTCTAACATAGCATCATCAGTAGTTTCTAGTCATGACTATAAACTGATTAGCATTAACAGCCTGATGAAGTCCCATAAATAGAGCTATGTTGACATACCACCTTTTGCTGTGTTTGGTGATTTTTTCCCCTTTTGGCTTGATTTTATTAGATGTTGTCGAATTTATTACATTACCTTGGATTTATTTTCTTACTGTTAAGTGGGAAGAATTCTACACTACTCTTCTCAGTTTTAGAATTAGAACTGGATTTCAGTCCCAGACCCCTCCAGTACTCTGATTATCAAACCTAGTAATAAAGCAGGAGTCTTCTGCTACTCCTAGATGCTCAGGTATGTAGACTAATATGCCTGGTGAAGGGGCCCCATCCCCACCATTGTCATTTATGGTGCTACTGTCACACTGTTAGATTCCCAGAGCACTGAGCATAGCATGAAGTAATACCAGTAAGAATTTGAGCTGTCAGGAACAATCTCAGCCTCTAATTTGTTGACAATGCATGACTTGGGCATTCAAGTGTGCGTAAAGATTGTATACAAACTCATTGCCTCTTTATAACCCATGCTCTATTTCTTCCATAGACATTTTCCAATATATTTTCTGTCTTTGAATCTCTTTGAATCTCTCTCTCTCTCGTTTTTTCTCTCTTTCCACCTCATTGACAAAGCTTCACTGTATCTAAGACATAACAGATTCAGCTCTAAATATGGAGGTGTATCCATCAGAGATGCTGAGGAGGTGGGTTTACAGTCCAATGCATCACTGAAAATATGTTCTTATAATTGAATGTACTGCCCTGAAGGAATAGAGCCCATATGGACTATTCTCAAAATGAGAGAAGACAAAAAATAAGATGAAGAGCTATAAGGTTCTCCCACTTGAATGTTAAGGTGGGTTTTTACATTGCAGAATCCTCCTTAACTTGCAGATTTCCCCAAGTTTGACCTTCCCTACCTGCAGATACAAGCCGAGATCTCTAAATAAGATCATAGCAGGGCCAGGGACTCAGAAGAGAACTCATATTGACCTGAAATGTTAAGGCACAGTTCTGTGGTTTGTAAGATGCTTTTAAAACTCCACTGTGGTGTGTAATGTGCATCCCTGAGCTGCCTTTGAAACATATTTGTACATAGCAAACCTCTAGGAAATCTCATGTTCTTCGTCCATATTTCTTCATGAGGGTCTAACTGTCATTAGAGGTACTAATACACAGGACAGTTTATGCCTGTGAAACATGAGATTGAGAAATAGGAGAGAGTGAATCAATAATTCAACAAAGCATGCAAGACAGTATGCTTTAAATCTAGTCTGCCGAGGACATTTTATAATCTTTCAAGTTTTTGAGTTCTCCAGGTGAAGCTAATTCCTCTCTCTCTTCCGTCCACGTTCCTTCTGAGATGATGAATTGGGAAGTGCAATCACACACCTGCACATGAGATCTATGGAGGAGGGAAATGTAGCTTTTAGTACGATCAGCAGAAGAGACTATAGACCCCAAGAGTGGAAGTTCTACAAATTGAGCATAAATCCATAATCCTATTCATCATGTAAAACATGAAGACCAATAAACAAAATATGAGACAGATACCAACTTTACATATTTCTTGTGGATAACAAGAAATTCAAATTTAAGGATATTTTTCCTTAAAATACAGTTTTTTCTCAGTATCCATGTAGCCCTGACAAACAAGAAGCAAAAAAAAAAAAAAAAAAAAAANAACTTTACATATTTCTTGTGGATAACAAGAAACTCAAATTTAAGGATATTTTTCCTTAAAATACAGTTTTCTCTCAGTATCCATGTAGCCCTGACAAACAAGAAGCAAAAAGAAAAAAAAAAAAACCCAAAAACAAAACAACAACAACAAAAACCACAAGACAAGAAACAGGCAAATATATAATCTCAAATGTAACAGGAATGAACTGTAAAAAACAGCTCTAACAGCTCTTTTGTAAACTCTTTACGAAGCAGCACATGACCATATAATGGTTTGGATAAATTTATAAAATTTCTTATCTGTATCATAATGTGCTCCTTTCTAATTGATAGAAATTTCTAAGTTCACGAAGTTATTTTGCTATTAGAGTTGTTTTCAGATATTACGGAAGAAAGGTTTTCCATTCTTTGTATCTTTACAAAAACACAATATTCAAGCTGAGGGATTATTTTATCTCAAAATTGGGGAACTCTGGGACTACTGTTAAAGAATATGCATCGTCAGGTCTCCCGTGAAGCCTTCTGCTCATGGCTTAATCAGTATTTATAACCTTGCAGTGTGACAAACCTTGAAGTGGTCATGTTATTATATTGTAGGAAGCCTGTGCAGGAACTCAATTCTGAGAGATGCAGAACAGCCTCAGTCGGAAACATAGGTGAGAATTAATCTATCCTGAAAAGAAAGTAAAAGAGACAGTTGGGGTCAAATGAGTCAAAGATGAAGGGAGAAGTAGGAAGTACACCAGCTCGCCTGCTGTGTGAAGCCTGCCCATCTATGTGCTTAATACATTTTCAAGTCACTTTTCCCCTTATTGCTCTCTTTTAGGTAAATAACCTAACACCAATGATTTTTTGAATCTGAGCTGATATCATTCTCCCACAGCCAGCTCTACCTCCTTCTTCGATAACCTTCTTGATCTCAGTAAATGGAAAGTCTTAGCCTTCCCCAAGGTGTTCAAGTCCAAAGCCTCAGAGCCATCCATGACCCTTTCCTCCTTTCATACTTTACATTCCATCCACTCGCAAATTCTGTAAGCTCTACTTTGGAAATTATCAGAATATATGCAGAAAGTGAACACTTCTCATGATCTCTCCTGTCAGCACCCGGATCCAAGTCACCATCATTGGTCAATGGAATTATGGAGGTAGCCTCCCAACTGACATCACCTCTTCCCCTCTGTGCCTCCTTTCCTTCTTCTCCATACCCCTGCTTCTCTGTCTCAACACAGTAGTCAGAAAGATTCTGTATAGCATGAGTAAGATCTTTTACTACACCCTGAAGCCTGCCACTGGCTCCCCATTTTAATGTGAGTGAAAACCAAAGTTTTCTCAATGAGCTATGACACTCTAACTCTACCTCCCAATTCCTAGCCCCCAGTCTCTAAGAAACCACATCCTATTCAGTTGCTCTTGTTTATTTCAGTCCAGGCACATCAGTTTGCTTGTATGGCAGGGATGATCCCATACCACCCGTCACCACACCCTCCCTTCTTGGAAAAGTACCTACCCGTCACCACACCCTCCCCCAATATCTACACGGTTCGCCACCTCTGCGTCTTCTAGCTTTTGTTCACCTGTCACCTTCTCAGTAAGTTATCCTTGACCACAGTGTTTAAGAATTTCATTCTGCTCCCACCCCAGAACTCCCTACTATTTTTTGTGTTTGTTTGTTTCTATTTTAAGATGAAGTATTCTGTTAAGGATAAAAAACATCTTCAAAATTTTCATGGAAAGTCCAGGTGACTTTTTAGGGGAAGTGTTTATAATAAGTCAATCTTTTAGCAAATAATCTCTTCCTCTTCTGCTATTATTATTTTTCTTTTTTTATTTTTTACTTTATTTATTTTTTATTATTATTTTTCCTAAATGCTAAATTTTACCAAGTTATTTGTTTTCTTATTTTCCCTCCTTAAAACATAAGTTTCACTCAAGTAGAGGTCTTTACCTCTTTTATTAACTCCAATCTGTACATTTAGAGATGTGCTTGGAATCTATTTTTGTCTTATAAAACAGTTGAATAACTGCACTTTAGGTTTTAATATTATAATGAATGACAATACTCTTAATGTTTATTAGACTATCAGATGTCAGGCTTTGTGAAATAAGGGGGATATGAACATAAGCACAGGAAAATTTCCAGCCTCAAAAATTTCACATATTTTTCACTTGATGTTTCTGCTGAAAGTGTTTAGATGGGTTCACAATGTCTCTTACTTCCTCTTCTATCCCCAAACCTCCTGAAGGAAAAATTTTTACTCTTTTGCTCATTTTTTGCTGTCCATTTACTCAATATAGGGCATTGGATACTTGTGCATGTTTAGTAAATATTTAGTAAGAATGATCTAACCCTAGCTATAGTCTCTGTAAAAATAAGGAGGCTGGTTTAAAATAGGATTCCTCAATTTGACAATATTGTTATTTTGGACAACACACTCATTGCCAGCAGCACGGCTGCAGCCCTCCAGTAGTGGCAACCAAAAATGTCTCCAAATGTCCCCTAGAAGCAAAGTCATCTACAGTTGAAAATCACTGGTTTCAAAGATTCTAACATTTTATAAAATATGACTTTGAACTTCTCATCAACTATTCTAATGGATCACCCAGGCTTCTTATTCTCTCTTCTGCTATCCTGATTTCAACCACCAAAGATTTGCTGTCATCCACATGCCAGAATAAAAAGATGAAACATCAGTGAGTTGCTCTACATTGCCCCGGTTTAAAGTTAATGAGTATAACTTTAATGTTTCTGTACTCACTGCTCCTTTTAAATTATCTCTGCGATCACTCACTATTAAGGATATTGCTTTCTTATTATATGTGCAGAGGTGATATTTAAACTGCCAAGCACATCGAGGTGAACTGGCCTGCAGGTTGAAACAGGAAACTTTAATACATATCAAAAAGCTAATGAAATAAACACTTTGTTTTCTCTAATGTTATCCAGTTCACAAGAGGCTCTTGACTGGTAGTTTATCTCAGAGTCAAACAAATACAAAATTGTCAAGATGTCATGGCACGAGTATCAAACATTTTGTATTCATACCTTCAAGCTTGCGAAATACAAATGAGTATAATGTTTTGTTTGTTGAAACATGTTTCCATTGAATGAAATAGTGCATAGAAGGGGAAAAATCTTTCCATCAACTACCTTTTCCTTTTACAATGCTTCAAACAATTCATCAGCAAAATAAAGCAAAACAAAACGAAACAAAACAAAACCTGAAACTAGTACTTCAGTGAAGTTCAGTCTCTGGAGAACACCAATCAAATGATTCTAGAGACATTTCAATTTAGTGTTCCTCAAGTTTCCATTAAGTCACGGGCAAATTGGAATGTTGTTAACTCAATGCACTCTGGCTGTGAAAGACGCGGCACATTTCTGAAGTCAACCAGCAATTTGAAAGTATACAAGAAGTGGAAGATTTCCACCCCCTGGCCTCTCTTTACCTTATTTCTGCCTCTCCATTACTCATGTCATAAGCAGAGAAATCATTAGTCAAAACTATAAAACTAAAGTAAGTCTGGGAGTGCAATTTTGTTGTTTAGATTTGAACTCTGGTTCCTATATCTATTTTGATAGACCAGCACAATCCACTACAGCAAACAACCTCCACAATCTCAGCAGTTGAAAGAAACAAAGGCTTGTTTTTCTTGTGCTACATATTCACCTTGAGTAAGCAGAGATGTTTCCATATTTTCTTCATTTGGGACCCAAGGTGATGGAATTTTCACAGCATGGAACACTGCTGGCATACAGTGAGAGAATGTCCAACTATGGGCTGATGCTTAAAAGCCACATTTAGTTGACCAAATCAAATTTCATGATTGTGGGGCATCTGGGTGGTTCAGTCAGTTAAGCATCTGGCTTCAGTGCAGGTCATGATCTCATGGTTCATGAGTTCGAGCCCCAAGTCAGGCTCTGTGATAAACAGCCTAGAGCCTGGAGCCTGCGTCAGATTCTGTGTCTCCCTCTCTCTCTGACCCTGCCCTGCTCGCGCTCTGTCTCTCTCTTTCAAAAATAAGTAAACGTTTAAAAAAATCACATAACTGTGCTTCACTTTAAGAAGACTGAGACGCAGCAAACCTTCTTCCATGAACCTGAACCTGCCAGTAGGAGAAGAGTGAGAAATAAGGTTGACTAGCAATAATGTGTATCTCAGACGTCTTTGCCCTTCAGAAGTGTTCTGCTCTGTTCTTCCATCATTTGTATATAGGCTACATATCATTAATTTTTCCTGCTTCTAAAATCTCCACGATGATAGGAAAAAAATATGTAATGGATTATGTAATCTCAACTCAGGAAGAACACTATATATCAACTTCAGACAACATGTTCTACTTATCTTTGTATCTTCAGGACCTAGAACACTGTCTAAAATGAAACTTAGAGGCACTCAGGATTTTTTGGGGAAAAAAACAGAACGAATAAATGAGTAATTTTAAAAGCACAGTAAATTAACATCATCTCTGAAAGTTCAATCTAAAAACCGTGAGATAATTCCTTTACATTCAGACAGAAAGTGAAAAATATACAATGTAAAAAGAATGACACACTAGAAAACTTTCTGTTGTAGTTTTTCCTGATAATATCAAAATTCTGGCCTTCAATAATTCTGCCACAAGTCTTATTCTCTTCCTATACCCTCCCATCCTTGATGATATGGTAGAATCTTAAATGTAAAAGCCATATGCATAGCTTATTTTTCTATTATGGTGTAGAAAGCACTTTGATCAAAGTTCATACATAATTGACAATCAATAGAAATTTGTTGAATGACTTCCTTCACTATTGAGACTGAAGACTTTCTCCATATAATTATAATCCCCAATTCTATAGCTTCAATCTACATCTCTTTATTAGTCTTAAATACTTATATATGTGTATGCATATTTTTATATATATGTATACATATTTCTTATATATATGTACATATACAGGTGTATATTTAGATATAGATACCTAGACAGGACAATTCCACTTGCTATTCAATGGCTACCTCAACTTATGCAAGTCCTCTCCTCCTTACTCTATGAAAAGCACTACCAGTGGCCCACACCTGAACTTGAGCATCATTCTTGACTCTTTCTTCATCCTAATTCCCACAGCAAACCACTGAATAAGTAGTGTCCAATCCATCTCTTCTCCAGCTTTTAGTTATTATTCCTGGATCTCCAGGTTCCTTGCTGATGGCCTAGATTAAGCCACTATTATCTCTTATGTGATCAATGCAACATTTTCTTGATGCTTTACTCATACTCCTTTGCAATTTTCTCTCTAAGTGATACACAAAAATATGATTATACTACTTCCCTGTTTAATATCATTCAGTAGCTTCTTTTTGTAAAAGAAAAAAATAATATAAAATATATTTTTGTTTAATTTTTATTTCTTTCTTCTTGTTTTCATTCCCAGCTTTATCTAAATATCAGCAGATTTGACACCAAGTCAACAAATTGGTCTTTAACAGTGAGGATTATATAAATCTTAGATCACTTTGGTAACATTAAGTAAATAAATTTTAGTAGGAATGCAAATATTTTTCTCTCTTCTAAGTTCTTTACTTAAAAAGTAAAAAGTAGAACTACCCTCTGATCCAGCAATTTCACCACTAGGTCCAAAGAACATAAAAATATTAATTCAAAGGGATACACGCACCCTGATGTTTATAGAAACATTATCCACAATAGCCAAATTACGGAAGCAGCCCAAGTGTCCACCAACTACTAAATGGATAAAGAAGATGTGATATATCTACGTGTGTGTATATCATATTAGACTATTATAGATATAGATAGATAGACATTTTAATACAGATTTATATAATATATAATATAATACAATATATAATAATATGTAATATTATTATATTATATATAATAGTAGACTATTATTTAGTCATAAAAAAGCATGAAATCCTGCCATTTGCACCTTTGTGGATGGAACTAGAGAGTATTATGCTAGGAGAATAGGTCAGGGAATGACCTATGGGTCGGACAAATATTTTTATTTCACTCATGTGGAATTTAAGAAACAAAACACATGAACATAGCGGGAGAAAAAGAGAGAAGAGGGTAAACCAAGAAATATACTGTTAACTACAGGAACAAACTTATCGTTATGGGAGGGGAGGTGGGCTGGGGGATGGGTTAAATAGGTGATGGGGATTAAGAGTGCACTTGCGATGAGCACTGGATGTTGTATGGAAGTGTTGATTCACTAAATTGTACATCTCTAACTAATATTACACTGAATGTTAACTGATTCGAATTTAAATAAAGAATTTTTTAAAAAAATTCTTTACTTTTCCTGATGGAAAAGCAAAATACTAGGAAAGGCGGTTATCTTAAAATCCACAAGCCAAAGCCCATTGGATTCTATGTCATCAAGCTGAGTCTGCCGCTTACTTTCTTTGATATTAGATATGGAGTATGGGTATTAGCCCTTTTCTAAATTTCTATTGATCTTATAATAACCCTCTTGGAGGCATCCTAGAAGGTGTCATTATTTCTATATTACAGATGAGAACATGGAAATTCTAGTGCATTGATGGATTTGCCCAAGGTCAGTTGATCATTCTATGAGAGCAGGAAGGAGCATTCAGTTTCCTCATTGCTTTTCCCAACCCTACATGGAAGTTTTTCTGGGAAATTCAAAAGTGAGAAGAGGAACTACTAGGTTTCTAGTAGTTCTTCTAGTAGATCTACTACGTGGAAGATCAAATCTAGGAATTATGTAGACTAAGATAATAAGGATAATTTGCACCTTAAAAAATATCTTGCTTTTTCTAAAAACACCATTTCTAATAACAGACTTTCATTTCAGTATTCCTGGTGCCCAAAGCGTTGGCCATATACTTGTAAGACAAATAGTAAATTCTTAAAAAATAAAGACTGTGAAAAAAAAAAACATGATTATTATGAGGCTGTTTCCAACACGCTTTTACATACATTAACTCATTTTTAATGATAATTTTACTTACTGTTACTTTCATATTTTTTCTGACAGCATAGTATATGTTTAAAGGTATGAGTGACTCTACATAAATTTTAGATAAGAGAAAGTATGATGCTATCATATAGTTCTAGGAATTCTTCTTCTGAGATTTGTTCATATTTGTAATACCTGTTACTTCTAAGATCTATAGCTATCTTCCATGATATTAAACTAATTGACGGGGGGTAGAGAACAAACACTGGAAATATTTGGAATTATTGTTTATACTTGAAATTCTATACTTGATTTTGGTCCTCTCCCAAAATCAGTCTTGGGTTAATCATTTTCATACTCCATCAAAAGCCAATGAGCCATCAAGAGCCATGAGCAGAGAGAGAGGGACAGAGAGATCCCAGGCAGATCCTAGGGTGTCAGCACAGANTTTGGGTATTCATTTAAAGTTTATTTATTTGAGAGGAAAAAAAAGAACATTAGTGAAGCATGAGCAGAGAGAGAGGGACAGAGAGATCCCAGGCAGATCCTAGGGTGTCAGCACAGAGCCGGACTTGGAGCTTAATCCCATGAACAGTGATTTCATGGCCTGACCCAAAATCAAGAGTCAGATGCTTAACCAATTGAGTGACCCAGTTGCCCCTGATTTGGGGTATTCATTTAGAAAGTACATTTTGTTAGGTTTGAGAGTGAAATAAAACAATTACAATTGTTTTTAAAAACTTAGACTATGCATTTAACTATATGCGCAGTTGGTCTACAGTTCAACTATTCTATCCCCCCATTTGTCTTTGTATGTCTTTGTTTTCTACTGAATCTAGAACATCTTGGGCATGATTTGTATGGTATGACTATAGAAATTGCAATAGTTTTGGTTTTAAGTTTTAAATTTTATTTCTTTTTAAATAAATATAAGATTCTCTCTATTTAAAGATATATTTGTATATGATATTTGGGAATTTTCTACATTGTCTTCTGAAAATGAGGCAAATATTTGGTTGGCAATTTGTGAATGTAACAATCTGACAGTATCTTTAAACCTGACACTGGAACTTACAAATCATTTTTTTTTAATTTGCATGGCTGAAATCACTTCGTTTCTCTACACTTAAATATTTTCTCTGGAAAATGGGAGAAATAATATTGACCTTAGTCACTGTTAACTAATAAAAATGATTGCCATGCTCTTAATAGATGCAAAGTGCTATGCAAACATAAATGCTAAATGAGGCAATAAGTCTTATGGGATATTTTCTGCTCTGTTAAAATGCTTGGATGTACATCTCTGTAAAAATCAGTTCACATTACTACTAAAGATGTCCTGTTAATGAAACCATGGTAAAGTGCATTGATTTTTGAATGAAAATGTGGAGTACTCCTTGTACATAAAGCTAACATATTTGAAAGACATTTGTAGCAGAAGTCTATTTTAAAATGTATGCCCATGAGTGACTGATAAAGATTAAGCAGATCATTTGAGCCAAAGATAATTCTTTCAAAAATAATGCTTTGTTTATATATCATAAAGCTGCCATTTCAAATTCCAATATCACCTAATATGATTAATAAAAGTATCTGACATACATACATGTCACTCAGCATTCCTTGGAAAATTTACTTACCTAATAGAGTTAGCACAAAGAATTCTGAATGCAAAGTTTGTGCAGTTAGTTTAATTGCCCTCTGTTGGTGGAAAAACAGTTTAGAATAACCTAGGTATTTATAAATAAAAATTAACAATACTGTCAATTATGAGTGCCTAATATGGACTGATCATCTCATAATGGCATCACCATGGAAGATGTATTATGATAATCATTTTACAGGCGTAAAAACACAGGCTTAGGAGTGTGCTTGCACAAGTACACTAAATTATGTGATATAAGATACACATTTATAAGTTAAATTTAATAAATTGTAATTTTGAAAGACTCTGGTTGTTGTTTTTCCTTCTATACAATGAATATAGTGAAAGCTTATACATTCACATATAGATAGGAAGATAGTGAAGCATATACCTTCACAGCAACAACTAGACCAGTGTTTGACTAAACAACCAAGCACCAAAGCCCAGGCAAGTTGACAGACAAATGTAATCATTGCATACCTATGTCATACATGAGAAAATAGATTAAGTGAACACCATGTCAGGCAGCTACTAAATGACAAAGCCAAGATTCAAACCTGGCAGGTTATTTCAAAGTCTGTACTTTTTTTCGTGTTTATTTTTTATTTATTTTGAGAGAGTGAGAGAGAGACAGACTACATGCAGCAGAGGGGCAGAAAGAGAGGGGGACAGGGAGAACCCTAAGCAGGCTCCATGCTATCAGTGCAAAGCCTGACATCGGTCTCCATCTCATGAACCCCAAGATTATGACCTGCCGAAATCAAGAGACTGACACTTAATCTACTGAGCCACCAATGACCTCCTGCCACCAGAGTCTGAATTTTTAACTACTACTCCAGTCTGACCCAGTCATCCTGCCTTCTGTTTGCCTTTCAACCCAATAAAAGATGAGAAGGGGGAAAAATGACATTTGGGGCTTCCATTTGGTCCCTTGGGGAGGTGATGATATGCCGCCCTTGTCACATTATATCAGAGATGTTAATTTTGAATGTTTAAGAAAAGTTGTTTGTTATTGAAGATGATTACAAGAAACAATCAGCAATCATTTGTTGTAAATGCATGGATACATAAAGGAATCAGAGTAGAGAGCCAAGGTGCATCGCTTTCAATTCTGAAAGCTGAAGGGTGCATGTCATGAACTTATGAGTGCCTCTTTCATAAGGAGACAGGCACATGAACTTCAGTCAGAGTAAGCAAAGTTCTTTGTTGGGGCGCCTGGGTGGCTTAGTCGGTTAAGCGTCCGACTTTCGCTTAGGTCATGATCTCGCGGTTCGTGGGTTCGAGCCCCGCGTCGGGCTCTGTGCTGACTGCCAGCTCAGAGCCTGGAGCCTGTTTCGGAGTCTGTGATTCCCTCTCTCTTTGACCCTCCCCTGCTCACGCTGTCTCTCTCTCTCTCCTAGAAATAAATAAAACATTTAAAAAAAAAAAAAAAAAGCAAAGTTCTTTGTTGATTAATTCCCTTACTATGGTTACTATCTACGGTGGCTTTGCATATTTGCCACATTGTTTTTTATTTAGAGATCAAAGGTATCTCAAACAAGTAACAAGAAGAGTACTGTCAAGTGGTCAAATAATGAACAGAAATCATACTATATGCTTTGTTACATTAAATGAAAATGGCGGTGCATGGTAATTACTTAGACTGGTGGCTGAGAATAAATGTTGGTCATTATTATTAGCATATAATTCATGTTATCTATCATTTAAAAAATTTGTATAAATAATCAAAACATATTGACTTTTGAATCTTAGCTGTTGTTTTATTGTTTTCCAGTTTGAATGTTAACAAAAAGAGAACTAAAAGCTATGGTCTGGTTACCAACTTTCTCAATTGAAGCTGAAAGAAGGAATCTATATTTCTACAAAATATTATTTTACATTATGTTTTCAGAATGTAGATGGAAAGTATGAAATTATTTTATTTTTTATACATGTATTATTTATTTGTTTGTTTGTTTGTTTGTTTATTTAAAGAGCATGAGCAGAAGAGGGGCAGAGAGAGAATCCTAAACAAGGCATGGGGCACAATCATATGACTAGGAGATTATGACTTGAGCTGATATCAAACACAGGCGCTCATCAACTGAACCACTCAGGCACCCTTAAAATTCTTTCCTAAAGCTAGTTTGAAAATTGAAGTTGGAGGTTTTAGAAGAGCAACACTGAGAGAATATTTTGCGATGCCACTGGATGTTGATAGATTTTGTTCAAAGGACAAACTTGAACCCTATCCATCAGGAGGAGACTTTGCTTACACATTACTTGCAAATCTTGTTTCTGGATCCCAACTTAATAAAATTCATACCTCCTAGACTTCATCTATCTTACCTCATATCTATTAATGCTTCTTGATTCCAGAATTACCAGGGGAAATTTTACTTCCATATTATTCAGAGATTGTGTTTCACTCATTCCCTACTAAAGCTACTCAACAGCATCTTACCTCTTAATTTTTAATATTCAATGATCATGCTGTGACAATATAAACCATATTCAGCCATTATAAAGACAATCTTTCTAAGATAAATTGGCTTCTTCGTATTTATGTACATTTCTTATCAAATGACTTAACTTTGTTTTGCAATCTCTGAAAATTCTCATATTTAACTGTAGGAGAATACATCAACTTCTGCTGTTATGAACACTGTGGAATGAGGGGAAGGTGAGTTCTAGGGCAGAGACAGAAGGGAGAAGCAGGAGGAAATGACTGAGCCAGCAGAGCTTGAGATCATCCATCCAGTAATTGGTCAATCTCCATGGATCTCAATAAAATCAACTATTAACTTGCTTCAAGATTCCAGACTTCATCTCTAATCATTCAAATTCATTAGTTCTGATGAGAGCTCTGAATTTTGAATTTTCAAATAGTTCCAAAGACGAGTCATGAACTAGCCTAGAGAAAAACTGATCTAGCTGCAGAGGCCCTTGGTTTCTAAAGACTTCTCTTAGCTCAAGAGGCTTTTGGTTCATTTTTTCCAAGAAATAAAAACTACAAATATACAATGTATATCTCCCCAACACTTGTATTTATTTCATGTATTTGTCTTTATAAATTATTTAGAGATTATTTATTAGGTTTCTTGACATTAAATATCCCACTTTTTCTCATTTCCATCTTTATTCTTATTCTACCAGAGTTGGTTTGATCAAACGTGACACATGTTATCAATTTTGTAGTAATGTCACACACAGAAGTCTGACATCTTTCTTACCTTCTTATAAACATGACCTTATTTGGGGCTTATCTTGGCCCTGTGAGCCCATTGTGGCTTCACACTTCTAGGCCACTGACATTTGGTACAAAACAGAGACCATCGGCTGGAAACAGATGAAGACTAATGTGGAATAACTTCAAGGTCTAGACATATATCTCCTGTTGTGTGCTGGTTGATGATCCTCTTTCTCAGAAATCTGTAAGGACAATGTGCATCATGTGTGACTACATAAGACAGAGAACTGGAAATTTCCATCTCCCAAGGCTGCAAATTTGCCCCTTCACCTGAAACAATGAGGCTTTTAGTGTCTTGGCATCCATTCATTCAACTCAGATGACATTTCTTTTGTCATCTGTATTAATGGATGTACAATAACCTTATGGAAGTATGAAAGGACATCTCAAAAGGCACTCCAGCTTTGCTGCTATTTGTAGTACTTTCAGAAGATGACATGACTGATGAATCAGACCTAATGGAGCCATAGGCACTGTCAGTTACAAATATGTGGTGCGTTCACTGCTGCTAGTTCATATGTCAGGAACACTGCATTTTTCCACCTCAGACAATAACTTAACATTAACTTTAAAAATCATCTCTAATGAAAGAAAATAGGATTGATATGATCTCACAATTACAATCAGAATTACTAGTGATGTTTATGTTTCAGAGAGGCTAAAAGATTTATTAATAGCCCTCAGTGACTATTAAGGACATAGATAACTGTGTATATAGATTTCTGAGGGATCTCTGGAACCTTCAAGGCCAGCCTAGGTATTTGATACACAAAGATAGATAAGGAAGAAGACTTTTAGAATAAAGAATACAAAAAAATTGATAATCATGCAGTGTTGCAGTCAAATGCTGGCTATGACATCACATCTCAATTTGAGATATGACTATATAGAAAATAATGCCTCTCTTATAAGGTAATTTTAAAAATTGAGTTAATGTGACAAGTAATAAAATATAATTATACCACAACTGGCCCATATGCATTGTTAGGAAAACTTTATGTACCCAATAGATTAAAAAATAAAATATGTAGAGAAAAAATTAACTAAGCAAAATGCAATTTATAAAGAATTCAATAAATAAGAACAGAATTAAGAAATAGTGTAGTATACTTATAAATTAGACATATATGTACTAGAGGTTCTTTAATATTTAGCAATATGAGTTCAGAACTCAAAGTTTTGTAAATTTTCCACATTTCATTTTGGCAATAATATGAACCAGAAGTATATTTATATTTTTGACATGTTAATCTCTACCATCAAGAAATACTGTATAGTAACATACTAGTACATATATGAAACACCTACTTACATAAAATTACCTTGCAAATCAAATGAATATTTTAGGCATACAGATAAATAAATGATAGTACATTGGTGAAAAGGAAAAGAAGAAAACAAAAACTAAAATAATTGCAATGCTTATGATTATTTAACTATCAATAAGGGGGCATCTAGATGGAAGAAAAGCAAAAAAAAAGTAGTTTTTTGGATATTTTATTTTACTTTTCAGTTTTTATGTCTTTAAGTGATCATAGTATGGAGAAACAGGAAACTTTGGTTTTTATTTGCCATTGTTTCCTGCATGACCTTGATATGCATATAACTTCTTTGAATTTTAGTTCACACATTTATAAATTGCAGATAATGAAATTTGTATTAAGAATCAATTCAAATCACATGGGTAAAGGCCCTGGCCCTCAGCCTGGGTGGATAATTGATCAATAGTCTACATGCCTTGCTTTTGCCACTCAGTCTGTTCACATATCTAATCGGATGGGAAGGGAATGGGTTGATTAATCTCCAGGATGTTCTCCATCTACGGTTAAAAGTTTTATTACAGTGTATTTTCTAATACTTAGAATATGAAGTCCTTAAAATGGGGTGCCTGTATTATCTGTAAGATATATATGTATTAAAAATCATCTCCATACTGTATTCTCAGAGAATTATAAGATTCATTTCATCAAAGTGCTGAAAATAAAATTAAACAAAAAGTCAGTCCTGCTGCAAAGAATAGAGAGAAGCATGGGCGAATTTTTTTTTTTTTGTTTATTTACCTTTGAGAGAAAGAGAGACACAAAGACAGAGAGAGAGAGAGAGAGAGTGCGAGCAGGGGAGGAGCAGAGAGGGAGACATAGAATCCAAAGCAGGCTCCAGGCTCTGAGATGTCAGGACACAGCCCTACATGGGGCTCGAACTCTCACGAACAGTGAGATCATGACCAGAGCCAAGTCAGATGCTTAACCGACTGAGCCACCCAGGCATGTTGAGAAACACTGGTGATTTAAGCAATTATTCATAATAAATACCATCATTTAACATTAGGAAAATTAAATCACAAAGCAATAAAAACAACACAGCCTTATCTAACTAAAAATATATCAATTAAATTAAAAAAAAACAATTTATTTATTCATTTAAACAACTGCTGTAAGTCCAGTACCACACCAATAACAAAATCAAAGATTTCCTTGAGCTTAAATGTAGTCTTTTACTTTTGCAGCTTCTCAGGTAGTTTCCAGCGGAAATAGACCTCTAGTTTCTGAATGTTTTCAGTTTTCCCCATTCCTTCAAAGACATGCCCTTTCATGCATGCACCAGTCAGAAAATGACTGGTTTAATGCATGATGACAAAAACCTCTTCTGGAAGAAGACACTCTCCCTGGCTTGGCTATGGTGCTAGCTGATGACTTTTTGGAGAATGCACATGGGAGATTATCCATTCCTATGAAAAATAAATACACTTCTCATTATCTATCACTTTTTAATAATGGCATACTAGTGTCACAGTTATTGCGGCCCATGTTGTAAAAGGCCATCCATTCAAAGTTAATTTTGGCTCTTTTTCATAGCACTCATTTCTTCCCCCAGTCTAGGAGCCTATTCATTCTATAACTTAATGAATTTGCCAGTGAAGGTAAGGTTCTCTGTGGCCTGTTGGCATCACATTTTATATGTAATATTATGTTAATATATGTAAATAAAGTGGAAATTGGCTAATACTTGGGGATTTTTTTTAAGTTTATTTATTTTGAGAGAAAGAGACTGTGTGAGATAGCCTGGGAGGGGCAGAGAGAGAGAGAGAGACAGAGAGAGAGACACACACAGAGCCTGACATGGGGATCCATCTTGCTAACCCATGAGATCATGACCTGAGCCAAAATCAAGTCAGATGCTTAACTGACTCAGCCACCGAGATGCCCCAATACTTTGGATTCCAATCCAGATTCTCCTGTGGACCTCTTTGAAAGAGTCTCCATATGGTTCTCTCTGCTTTTGTACACAAAATCATTCCACTGAAATCATAACTTAAGCTGAAGATGGTTTCCAAATGTCCCATGCCCCATTTCTGTTTTGCACAACCACCATCTCCGTATCCCCATGTATTAATGTCATGGGCCTGTCATAACACAATACCACAAACTGGGTGGCTTAAAGGAACAGAAATGTATCCCATCAGATTTCTGGAGGCTAGAAGGGAGAAATGCAGATGTCTATAGGGTTGGTTCCTGAAGGGTCTGAGGGAGATTCTGTGGCATGCCTCTCCCCTGCCTGTGATGGCTGGACAAGCCAAGGAACACAAGTCTTTGCCTCTGTCTTCATGTGGCTTCTCCCTGTGTCTCCACATCATCTTCCTCCTGTGTGTGTCTGTGACTTCACATGGCACCCTCCTCTCTTATAAGGACACAAGTCACACTGGATTAGGGGCACCCTACTACAGTCATCTTAACTTTACTAATTATATCTGAAATGAGCTCATTTCCAAATAAAGTCACATTCTGAGTACTGGTGGTACCTAAATATACTTTACTGTATACTTTTGGGGGGTACAAGTCAACCAGCATCAGTCCCATTTAGAAGAAATCTCCTTAAATGGCTCTTCTAAAAAGTGAACTAGCTGAATCCCCTCCTGTTACAACCTCAAGCCCCACAGTTTTACCAGCTACCTGACTGATATTCTAAAGGCTGGAGAATTACACTATTAGTATTGCTTTGTGGCATTTGTTACATAAAGACTACTTGAAACTATGGGTCAACAAGTTATTCTAATAGACCTAGGCTACAACCTTATTGCCCTGTGTATTGATTTTATTTCTCATGTGGGCAAAGACATTGCATACAAAGAGAGAGACAGAGTCTCCTAACATTATACAAGGCCATCCATCACACATCAGACTGGCATCATCTCACACAGGTAAGGGAGGCTGTGATGCTCTAATCNATTTATTTTGAGAGAAAGAGACTGTGTGAGATAGCCTGGGAGGGGCAGAGAGAGAGAGAGAGACAGAGAGAGAGACACACACAGAGCCTGACATGGGGATCCATCTTGCTAACCCATGAGATCATGACCTGAGCCAAAATCAAGTCAGATGCTTAACTGACTCAGCCACCGAGATGCCCCAATACTTTGGATTCCAATCCAGATTCTCCTGTGGACCTCTTTGAAAGAGTCTCCATATGGTTCTCTCTGCTTTTGTACACAAAATCATTCCACTGAAATCATAACTTAAGCTGAAGATGGTTTCCAAATGTCCCATGCCCCATTTCTGTTTTGCACAACCACCATCTCCGTATCCCCATGTATTAATGTCATGGGCCTGTCATAACACAATACCACAAACTGGGTGGCTTAAAGCAACAGAAATGTATCCCATCAGATTTCTGGAGGCTAGAAGGGAGAAATGCAGATGTCTATAGGGTTGGTTCCTGAAGGGTCTGAGGGAGATTCTGTGGCATGCCTCTCCCCTGCCTGTGATGGCTGGACAAGCCAAGGAACACAAGTCTTTGCCTCTGTCTTCATGTGGCTTCTCCCTGTGTCTCCACATCATCTTCCTCCTGTGTGTGTCTGTGACTTCACATGGCACCCTCCTCTCTTATAAGGACACAAGTCACACTGGATTAGGGGCACCCTACTACAGTCATCTTAACTTTACTAATTATATCTGAAATGAGCTCATTTCCAAATAAAGTCACATTCTGAGTACTGGTGGTACCTAAATATACTTTACTGTATACTTTTGGGGGGTACAAGTCAACCAGCATCAGTCCCATTTAGAAGAAATCTCCTTAAATGGCTCTTCTAAAAAGTGAACTAGCTGAATCCCCTCCTGTTACAACCTCAAGCCCCACAGTTTTACCAGCTACCTGACTGATATTCTAAAGGCTGGAGAATTACACTATTAGTATTGCTTTGTGGCATTTGTTACATAAAGACTACTTGAAACTATGGGTCAACAAGTTATTCTAATAGACCTAGGCTACAACCTTATTGCCCTGTGTATTGATTTTATTTCTCATGTGGGCAAAGACATTGCATACAAAGAGAGAGACAGAGTCTCCTAACATTATACAAGGCCATCCATCACACATCAGACTGGCATCATCTCACACAGGTAAGGGAGGCTGTGATGCTCTAATCTCTGACTAATGCTCCCATTTTAAAAATCACCTGTAGACATCCATTAGCCAATATTTTGAGAGAAACAAGCCAGAGAGACAGTTCTATCAATACTAAAGGGACTGCTTTTAAAAGTGACCTTGCTTATTGAATACTCAGCACTGTAAAAGAGTAGCATTTTATACATACACACACACTCCCTCACATACACATCCTCTGGAAAATGCTGTGCAGAGAAGAAAGCTCTAGAGAATGATAACACGACTGTTAGCAGAAATGAAACTTGTTAAAACGTGACCTAGACCAACCTGCTATCAAATCAGTGGAGCAAAATCCTCTGTGAGCCAATAGAAGCATCAGCCAGCACCATACCAGACATCACCCGGTTACATCTCTCTGTGTGGTTTCGTTATAATTCATGCTTCGAGCCCTATACATTTACAATCCTCTGGTGAGAACCTTGAAACCTGACTAAGAACTTAAAAATCTAGGATGTTAGAATAAAACATACTGAATTCCCTCACAAAACTTGATTCCATTAAAAGATAAACATTATGTTGACAATAAGTCAACGTAGAAAGAATTTCATATTGCCTAAAAACCAACCATGTGACCAACTTCGTCCCTTTATTTTTCCAATATTTAACTAAGTGAAAATATGTTGTATTAGAATTAGTAAAGTAATTTTGTAAAATCTAGATCAATTTGTTGTCTGTACTCAGACAGTATTACTTTGCCCATATACAACTTGGTTGAACTATTTATAGGCAGGTGTATATGAAATAATTGCCCTTTTTGATTCACAGTGACCCTAAATATCAGTATGATCCAGCAATGAAATGTACAGCGTATATATTGGTTCATATAATCCACAAAATTTACATGTACCCGCCTCATCATCAAACCAATATAACCATTTTCAAGCAAGGCTATATGAGATATACGCATATAACCTCGTGTCTTCCTATCTATTTTATATCTATATAAAGTTGTATTTATATAGATAAATATGCTATATAGATGATTGTATTATAGGTAACTCTATTATAGCTAAATATATATTTCTATCTATCTATATTATAGCTATCTATCTATTGAGTTAGTAGTGACTATATATTTAGCAGGAGGACTATTTAGCTTCTAGGATTTTCTCACTTCCAACAGAGTAGTTCAAACTGCCTCTTATTTGTTGCAATTTCAAGGGAGATTGTGTTTGGGGGAAAAAAATCAAACTTCAAAGGGTTTTCAAAACTACTGCTATAAACATGTGTTCCTCAAGCATTTTGTTCTCAGAAAAAATTCTCATTTTTTAAAATTANTTTTCTTTTATATATTTATATTTATTAATACATTTATATTATTTATTTATATTATATTTACTGATTTTACCAGTAATAGAATTGAATGGAAGTAATTTAAAATTAAAACTTTTAAATTATTAAAATTTTAAAATATATATACTTGCCACTTCTTTCTAAATAATAATAAGAAAAACAGACAGTAACATAAATAATATATACACATTTTATGATATATAATTATATTTTCCAAAGCAAAAATAGGAAGACGTGTGACACTACTCAACACTTTCATAAATCTTCCTAATTTCTGACTTAATAGAAGAAATTTGGATTTCTATATCTGTATCTGCATTCAATATACTGAAATGTTTGGGTTGAAGTGTATATAGAAAATGAAACATCACATACATAAGTATTTTGAAAACTGGTGAATATCTTAATAGTATTTTTTTTAATGTTTTATTTATTTCTAGGAGAGAGAGAGAGAGACAGCGTGAGCAGGGGCGGGTCAGAGAGAGAGGGAGTCACAGACTGAAACAGGCTCCAGGCTCTGAGCTGGCAGTCAGCACAGAGCCCGACGCGGGGCTTGAACCCACGAACCGCGAGATCATGACCTAAGCGAAAGTCGGACGCTTAACTGACTAAGCCACCCAGGAGCCCCTTAATAGTATTTTTAGATAATTGTGTATGTGCTTCTTTGATATCCCACTGAAACTACCCAACACTATTTATTTATTTATTTATTCATTCATTCATTCATTTAATTTTAGACAGAGAGAGGACCCAAAGCAGGCTCCATGCTGAACTTTATCCTGTGACCCTGGGATCCTGACCTGAGCCTAAATCCAGAGTTTTGGGATGCTTTACCACCTGAGCTACTGGGGTGCCCCCAACAATATTCGTAAAGCCACTTGTATACAGACACAAACAGAGGCATATTCAAAATATTTAGAGTTTACCTGAACAAAATTTGATTCAAATCTAGTAGCAAACAATGTAACAGATAGAAGAGACCTTTGTGGAACTGTACGAATTGAAAGATTTTTATAGGCAGAAAGGAGCAGGATTGAGAAAGGTCCACTAGGTAAAATTAAAAAAAAAAAAAAAAAAAAAGTTGGTTAATGTGTGTTTTGCAAAGTTACTTCCCTTTAGGGGAGGCTGGGGTCTCTCAGGCACACTACCCACCCAGAGCTAAACAGGTGATTTGTGATTGGTTTATGATTCCATTTCTGTGAGAGCATGAAGTAATTAAATCTTGACTTGGTGACATAGACTTAGCAGAATCAAATCCATTTGGGGCCAGTCGTTTTGTTTTTAACACCTACAATGTGGAACCTGAAACCCCTTCATATCATGAACATCAAAAAAACCCCTTCATATCATGTAACATTAGAATTCATTGGTTTATTCTGAACTTAAAATGGATATTTTACCCCTACGTGAATTTGTAACATCATTCCTTTGGCACTGTCTTGTATACATTTTCCTAAAAAAAATAAATAGGACACACTTTATTGGACAATACAAAACTAATTCATATCACCAGTGACCCCACCAGAATATTTACAATTTTTATTTGTTTCTTTGTTTGGGGAGGCCTCCCTAGAGAGAAGGGGAGAGAGAGTGAGAATCCCAACCAGCTTCCATGCTCAGGATGGAAACTGATGTGAGGTTCACCAGAAAATCTTTAAGTCTGGGAAGTTTTCAAGTTCAGTCAGAGAAATACAAGTTTTCCAAAATATGAATACTTGCTTCAAATATTGAGTTTTATCATTGACAACTGTGAAATAAGAAATCTATATATTGTCTCTACCCTCTGGTTCCTGACACAAAGCTCCTGGAGCCATTATAGAGGTCCTAGGAGAATCTTTTGTTATAACATTTAGTTTTTGACCCCAGTTCCAGGTACAAAACTACTAAGACCCTTGGAATTACCTATGTGATTAGAGCACTAAGAGCATCTTTTGTTGTAATTCTTGGTATTTGACACTGATTGCTGACAGAGCTCTTAAATCCCTTAGAATTTTGTGACTGATAGCAGTGTCTTTGTTCTAAGGAGGCACCTCTGAGTGGGTTCCAGGATTAGAGTGAATCAGCAGAATCACCAAGCCATGATTGAAAGTTGGAATTTTCAGCCCTACTCTTATTCTCCAGAGAAAGGAGATGGGCTGGCAATGGAGTTAATAATTGATCACACCCATGTGATGAAGCTTCCCTAAAATCCCAATAGTAAGAGGTTCCAGGTTGGAGAACACAGTCATGTAACATGAGGGTGGTGCCCCTTGAGTCCACGGGGATAGAAGCTCTTGCACTTGAGACCCTCCCAGACCTTGCCTTATGTACCTTTTTCTGGCTGTTCATTTGTCTTTTTATCATATACTTTATTATATAATAAACTGGTAAGTGAGTTCTATGAACTGTTCTTGTAAATAATAGATTCCAAGGGGGAGGAGGCCATGGGAACCTCCTATTTGTAGCCAAGTCAGACAAGCATTGTGGGTAACCTGGGGACCAACTAGTTGTGATTAACATCTGAAGGGGGAAACAGTCTTGTGAGACAGAGCCCCTACGATGTGGAATCTGACAGTATGTCCAGGTAGGTACTGTCAGAATTGAGTTGAATGGAAGAACACCCAGCTAGTGTCACAGAGAATTGCTTCGTGTGAGAGAATCCTGCACAGGTCTGGCAGCAGAAATGTTGTGAGTGTGGGGGTTGTTGTGGGAGTATAAAGGAGACACACAGGAAGACTAGAGTTTTTCCTATTCAGCAACGAAGCCTGTCAGTTCCTTTCCCTGAAGCCACAGACTTCACTATGCTGTTCATTTATGAGATATTGCATGCCAAGTACTCGAAGCTGGATAGCCATATTGTGCTTACCCTTTTGAGTTTTCCAAAAATGGCATTCCTTGAGAAAAGTGACTAGTACAGCTTGCAATACCATCATGTAGCAATTTGCCTTGAATAAGCAATGTACTTTGGTCGGCAACAGAAATGTTTTATCTATACTTACCATTTCATCACACAGAATACCCGAGGTTTTCTAAAATAACTTTGTATTGCTTCATAAAGAACATTCTGAAGAGTAACTGGGCAGTGTGTATGTGTGTGAGTGTGTGCATGTGCCTGCCAGGATGCATTTCTTCCACTGCAGTGAAGAATAGAATGACTACTAGCATGGTTTAGTGCCATTGCTTGAATGGATGCTATGGAAACAGAAGTCTTACCTACTAATTGTTTATGTGTCATCAGGGCAAATGTCAACACAGAGACAAAGACAAATTACATCTTACTACTATTATGAAAATAGTTTTGATGTCATCTTACGTACTATTTGAAGGGGCCTTGGAGTCCTTAGAGAGCAATGGACCATATTTTGAGAGTCATTGCATAGACCAGTAGTACTTAGAGAAGATTCAAATGAAATCCACACCTCCTCCTTGTATCTATACACTTGCAGTATTAAACTACACTTCATATAAGTCAAAATTCTTCTTTGTAGAGTATATCTCTGTTTTAAATATTTTGCTTTTCTCCCACTGTTTCAGATAACTTTGATTGGATGATTTCTCCTATTCAATATTTTTCAAATTGAAAACACAGATTAAATTTTCCCTAGAATTTCTATAGATATTCTACTTTCTAGAAGGTCTTTACTTGACAAGATTCAGTTACATACATTCTTCTTTGCCCATTAAAATGTTCGGTATGTCCTGGAAACCATTTAAATTGCATCTTTTTGGGGTGCCTGGGTGGCTCATTCAGTTAAGCCTCTGACTTCGGCTCAGGTCATGATCTCACAGCTTGTGGGTTTGAGCCCCAAATGGGGCTCTGTGCTGATAGCTCAGAGCCTGGAGCCTGCCTCGGATTCTGTATCTCCCTATCTCTCTCTGCCCCTTCCCAATTCACACTCTGTCTCTGTCTCTTGAAAATAAATAGACATTAAAAATAAATTTAAAACAAATAAAAAATAAATTGCAGCTTTTCACTCTGGGTCTTGTTAACCACAGAAATGCTCATTATGAGTTTAACTCACAGAAAATCAGGTACAAATTTTTCTTGACAGTCCTTGACAGGTTTCTATTGAAAAAAAACTTTGAAAAATTTTTAATTAAAACCATATAGCAATTTTATAACATGAACTGTTTTTCAAAAAATTATTAACTAAAATTTCATATGGTGATAACCTTAGCCTTAATGGACATTATCTTGGAAAGAAATACAAAACAATCAATTTCTCTTCAACAGTGAATAAATTTAAGGTTAATCTGAGAAAACTATTTTGAAATGATATTAGATTATATTAACAAAAAATTATTTTTAAAACATCAAAAATGTACATATGTGCATATATGTATGTACTATATTTAGAGATACAAAGGTGCACATATATGTTCATCTATATATTTGTGTGTATTATTACTTGCAATTAGCTATTCTATGTCTATTCATCATTGGATTCTGTTTTTAATTTTGTGTAAATTATTTTTCTGGAAACTATTCTTTATTTATTTCATCTTAGTTGTTGTAAGGTGCAACATTACTCTAAATTCGATCTGTAGCTTTTGCATACTATAATTATAATTTTTGCAGATCCATTACATAAAATTTGATAGTGATATCCTGCAAAGTACAAGACAGTCCATCATTTATGCATTCAGATATTTGTATCAGGCACTGTTCTTGACACTTGGAATAGCACAGTGTGAAGACAGATGACAGATATGGTTCCTTTTTCATGTACCTTCCAGTCTACTGGGGGAGGAGTCATAATAAGTATTTAAACAAATATGATAATTTCAGAAATGACAAGCATCCTGAAAGAAATAAAACAAAGCCTGTTGCGGGGGGGGGGTCTAATTAAAGAGGTTAGAGAAGGCATCTTTAATGCTACATTCAAACTGAAACCTGAATGATGAGAAGTTGGCTTCATGGAGACCAAGAAGGGAGAGTCTGAGAGACATGTTGCAATGCCTGCTAAGATCACAATAGAGATGTGGTCATTACATATGGCGGTATTGAAGGTCATTTTTACCTTAATATAAGACAAAGCAAAATGGAGGGGTCCAAATGCCACTTAATGAGGGTTTAGAGAATTGAGTTATAAAGCTTGAGAAAATACACAGTGCTCTTTCAAGATAGCATGTGAACTGGAGTAGAGAAATAGGGGGTAAAATGGAGAAGAAGGTGGCATCAATCAAAAACTACAGGCACACCTGGTTCAGTTCCAGACGACCACAATAAAATGAACCAAATGAATTATTTGGTTCACCAGTGCATGTAAAAGTTTTGTTTACACAATATTCTAGTCTGTTAATTGTACAATAGCATTATGTCTGAAAAAAAAAAAACACTGAACATCCCTTAATCTAAAAAAACAAAACAAAACTATTGCTAAATAACACCACCATCATCTGAGCTTTAAGCAAGTTATAATCCTCTTGACGGTGGAGGGTCTTGCCTTGATGTTCGTGGCTGCTGGCTGATCAGAGTGGCCGTTGCCAAAGGTTGGGGTGGCTGTGCAACTTCTTAACATAAGGCAACAATGAAGTTTGTCACATCGATTCTTCCCTTTATGAGTGATTTCCCTGTTGCATGCAATGCCTTTTGGTAAAGCTTTACCCAGACTAGCAGTTCTTTCAAAATCAGAGTCAGTCCTCTCAAACCCGGCCACTGCTTTATCGACTAAGTTTATATAATATTCTAAATCCTTTGCTGTCATTTCAACGATTTTCAAAACTTCTTCACCAGGGTAAATTCCATCTCAAGAAACCACTTTCCTTGCTTATCCATAAATAGCGACTCCTCATCCCTTGAACTTTTAGAGGCTGTAGCCATCCAGGCCCATCTTCAGGCTCTACTTCTAGTTCTAGTTCTCTTGCTGTTTCCACTGCTTTTGCATCCCTTCCTCCACTGAAGCCCTGAAGCCCTCAAAGTCGTCCAGGAAGACTGGAGTCCGCTTCTTCCAAACTCCTGTTAATAGTGGTGTTTTGATCTCTTCCTACCGGTGTTCTAAATTCAACTAGAAAAAGTTTAGAATATTGTGAGAATTACCAAAATGTGACACAGACACGAAGTGAGCAAATGCTGTTGGAAAAAAATGGCATTGAGAAACTTGCTCAAGGCAGGGTGTGCCAGAGAACTTCAATTAAATAAACCAAAACAAACAAACAAAAAAACACAATATCTGCAAAGCATAATGAAGCAAAGCACAATAGAACAAGGTATGCCTTAGTTTAAGATGGTTATGCTAGAGCATGTTTTACGCTTATAGGAATTGCACTAGGCTGACAAATCTTCCAAACATGTACACATGTAGGATGGTTAATGTTATACATCAACTTGACTGAGCTGTAGGGTGTGAAGATCTTTAGTTAACAGTTATTCTGGGTGTGTCTCTGAGGGCTTTTCTGGATAAGATTAATAATGTAATTGGTAGACCTGAATAAAATGAATTGCATTCCCCAGACGGAGACTGGAACTATATATTGGCGGTCCTCAGTCTCTTCCTGGTCAATTGCAGAGTTTGGGACTTCTCAGAGTCTGTAATCATGTGAGTGAATTCCATATATATCTTTATATATATTGTGTGTATCTATATACTATACATATATGTACATATATATGTATATATATATATATATGTATACATATACCTATGCACACACACGCACGTGTGGACACACACACACACACATCATATAGATCATATTAATTCTGTTTTTCTGGAGAACCCTGACTAAAACAGCTCTCTAATTCATTATAAATATGTCACTTAAATGACATAGAGAGTTTGCAGATGTGTTTAAATTAAGGAATTTGGGAGATTGAGTGGGTCCAATGTAATTGCAAGTGTCCTTATAAGAAACAGGAGTGTCAGTATTATACACTGAATGTTTGTATCCCCTGCCTTAAATTGAAATATTAAATCCTAATGCCCATTGTGTGAGTATTAGGAAGTGGGTCCTTTAAGAGGTGATTAGGTCATGAGGGTAAAACCCTCATAAGTGGGATTGACTCCCTTATAAAGGAGTACCTAGATGGCTCAGTTACGCCTTCCATCATGTGAGGTCAGAGCAAGAAGACAGCTTCTATGAATGGAAGCAGGTTCTCATCAAACACCAAATCTGCCAGCACCTTTATCTCGGACTCCCAGACTTCAAAACTATAAGAAATTATGTTTTGTTGTCTAAAAGCCACCCGCTCATCTATGATATTTTTGTTACAGCAGCCTGAACAGACTAAGGCAAAAATTGCCACCGAGAAGTGTAATGTCACTGTAACAAACACCTTAAAGTGTGGAGGTCGTTTTGGGACTGGGTAATGGGAAGAGTTTTAGAAGAGTTTTGAGGTACATGCTAGAAAAATCTTATCTGGTTGTGAAAGGAAAGTTGAGGATGATTCTGGGGAGGGCACAGAAAGAAAAGAGGAGTGCTGTGAAGGCCACAACCTTTTCAGAGAACACATGAGGAATCATGAACAGAAATGTTGGTAGAAGTATGGACAGTGAAGGCATGGATGAAGTTTCAGATGGAAATGAAAAATATTTTATTGGAAAATGGAGAAAAGGTCATCTCTGTTATAAAGTGGCCAACGGTTTGGCTGAATTATGTTTATGTCCACAGGTTTTACAGAAAATAGAACTTGTAAACAATGAAATTGGATATTTAGCTGAAGCTATTTCTTTTTTTTTTTAAGACTTATTTATTTTTGAAAGAGGGAGGGGAGGAACAGAGAGAGAGAGGGAGAGAGAGAATCCCAAGTGGGGCTTGATCTCACAAACTGTGCAATCATGACCTGAACTGATAGCAAGAATTGAACGCTTAACCAACTGAGCCACCCAGGGACCCCTGAAGCTGTTTCTAAGCAAAGTGTTAAAGTACATCCTGGCTGTTTATACTAAAATCTAAGAAGAGAGAAATGGCTTTAGGATAGAGTTGTTAATCAGAATGGAAAGAGGACTGAAAGGCATAGAACATTCTCAGCCTTTTCATATTGTGAAGGAAGAGAAAGCTTTATTGGGGAAAGAACACAAAAGATGTGGCCAAGACATCAGCTGATGAGAAAATTAGTATGGATTAGCATTCTCAACAGAATCTCAGAGCTGTTCTCTAAGGCAATGGAAGAGTGACCCTGAAGACAGTGCAAAGACATTCAGAGCTGCCCCTTTCATCAGAGGCCCAGAAGGCAAAGGTCTCCAGGTGGAGTGGTTTCAGGGGCCACACTATTGGGAGACCTGGAGCACACTACCTTCACCGTCTCACATGATGGACTTCTTTACCTGCACAGGGTGCCGCAGTCCTAAGCTGCCCTGGGTGTGACTTCAAGTCCCCATGCAGCACTGGCTACAGTGGCAACTCCTCCAGATGGAACGCAGTAAACTTTGGTGGCATCTGAAGTACTGTGTCTAATGGTGCACACAGTGCAAGGGCCGGGACAGGTGTGCAGGATCATGGCTGCCTTCATTTAAAAGAATAGATCACCTACATTTTAAAGAATGGATTTGCCACAGAAAGCCCACTTGGGGCAATGTCTAAGAGAACCGTGGGGGCAGAGTCACCCGAATGACCAGAGATGGGAAGAGCAATAGAGGCAGAGTTATTTCCTGGGAGAGCTGAAGGTGTGTGATTCCAACCCCTAAGAGCCACAGAAGGACTGTAGCCCCAATGGGTCCAGAGGACAGAGTATCTATTCTAAAAGGATTATTATTAAGCCTTAAGATTTCATGTAACTTGTTCCATTAGGTTTTGGACTTACTTTGTACTTGTCTCTCCTTTATCCTTTCCAGTTATTCCCATTTGGAATGGAAATGTCTATCCTATGCCTGTCCCATCATTACATTGTAGAAGCATGTAATCGTCTGGTTTCAAAGGTTCACAGCTGCAGGGGTTTGCCTCAGTATGAATCATACCTGGAGTCTCACCCGTTTCTGATTGGGATGGCATTTGGCAGAGACTTTGCACTTCTACATTACAGTCAATGCTGGAAAGAGTTAAGACTTTTGGAGCTATTGGGATGGAAGAAATGTATTTTGTATGAAGAAAGAAATGAACTGAGGGAAGGCAGAGCAGAGGCAGATTAAGTGTTTTAATTCTCAGATTAATATGGTAAATCTTCATGTCAACTATGATGTTATTTGGAGGTAGGCTCTTTGGGAGGTGATTAGGTCATGAGCATGGAGATATTCAGTAAAGTTGGGAGATAATAGAGAACAATAGAGTATAACGATATTAATAAAAACCCTAGAAAGACAAAGATGTGTACGATCCTAAGCAAATTAAAGAGAGGGGCTTTGATAGAAATGAGGAAATTTTATCCAATGTAAAGAGGAGAAAGCAGAGAATATGATTAACCTTTAGATAGATTTGATGGTATAAAGATGACAGAGTTACTGTGGGAATGCATTTACTTTTTTTTTCATGAAATATAAATGAGGGGGCAAATGATCGAAAGATAATTGACAAAGGAAGAATAGATATCCTTTTACAACATGGGAAAAATAACATACTAGAGTCAGTGCTATTCACTAAATGTTTGTGAGCAGATTTGTCTTTCCCAAATAAAATATAAATCATCACATTTAGTTCAAGATATGTGATTCAATTTCCTAATTGCCTTTAATGTGTCCAGTATCATGAATATGAATGCACTGAATTCAGCAAACATTTATCCAGCAACTGATATGAACTAGGTACTTGGCTTACTCTTGAAGTTACAAAGATTAATGATATGATTCTGGCTCTCAAGGCTTCACAGTCTGACGGGTGAGATGCCAAGTCAGATGGTGACTTCAAAAAGGAGATATAAATCTTGTGTCTTATGATACCCAAGAGAAGAACAAAACACCAGTAGAGTTTGCTAATCTGGTGGATGGGAGTTTTATAGAATAGGTTTACATCTCCGCAGGGTCTAGAAGGACAAAAATAATAGTGGAATAAGAAAGCCTGGGGTTAGACGTTTCCATATAATTATTATTCTTACAATATTGTTATATTGTTTGTATTGGAGGATTAGAGGACTGCTAATCCTACAAATCATAATTACTATTTAGGATTATTTTTTCCGTTTTAAAAATTTCCATTTCCATTTTATTTATTTTTAGAGAGAGAGAGATAGAGAGCATGGGAGGGGCAGAGAGAGAGAGACAGAGACAGAGACAGAGAATTCCAAGCCCCCATGTGGGGCTTGAACTCACAAATGATGAGATCATGACCTGAGCTTTAAATCAAGAGTCATACGCTTAACTGACTAAACTATCCATGCTCCCCTATTTAGTTTTTCTATTATATATTATAACATGTTTTTCTAGGCCCTCTGTAACATTTTATATGCTAGCCTTAAAGACATAATTTGCTTCCCGATTTCTCTAATTTACTAATCGAAGTGACAGTTTCCCCTAAACTTCTTTCCAAGAAAAATTGCAGGTTTTCCTTTCATTTATTCATATCATGAACTTATGGAGTCTTCACTTTGTTCCACAGAGATAAAGAGAAAAGTATGAGGAAATTTAAGAGTTCCAGTTATAATCGATTGTGTTTATAATTTATCCTTTTGATTTGTAACGTTTTCTAATCTATGAAAAGGAACGCTACTTCATAATGAAACTGCCTAAGGTCAAAAATCCAAAACTAAAAATATTCACAATAAAGCACACAGAGACGCAGCAATTAAAATGGCATAGTAATAAAGTATCACATTGTGATACCTTTCTTTAAAGTAAAAGGACCACACATTATACGACATCATTAATTTTACATGAAAAGATTCACACATTGTTTCTCTTTGCTATATGCCTGCAGTCAAACTTCTGCACATTAGAAAATAATAATTTGTGCCTGAATAGATATAATTCATTCGGTAGCAATTTCCTTTGTTGCTTTTGTTGAGGGATTTTTAAAACTGTGTTATTATTTTTTAATCAGGGAAAGAATACATGCCTGCAACAATTCAAAGATGAGATGTTTATAAGTTAAGTGTTAATTGCCTTGGCTTTCAGTCTTCTTTCTCCTGCTACGTTGAGGTATGCTTAGCAGTATTAACTGCTTGAGTTTCTGCTTCCAAACTGGTGCCTTTTTTAACCTTGTACAAAGATAGCTGAAGCTATAACTATATTAAGAGAAGACATAGATACAGATATAGATATACACGTATGATTTATTTTTCTTTTTTTAAATTTGATGTTTTACAAAACCAGAATTACCCATTACTGAATCACGTGTTATAGACATAATTCTAGGTCATTACACGAATAACAAACCAATTTATTTCACTGCTTCATTTTCTAACGACAGAGGTAGCATAATTTATTTAACAATTCCATATTGTTTGGCATTCAAGTTGTTTCCAGTTAGATAACTTGCTTCAGTAAACATCTTTGTACAGATACCCTAATCTGGCAGTGTTTTGTTTGTTTATTTATATGTTTGGTAGCAAAATTTAGTTTTAGTAGACACTGGCATAGTCTTTCCCCAAAATTTTGTTCCAACATACACTTCTACCAACAATGTACAAATGTGCTTTCCCTCATATACTTAAAAGCAACAAATACTGGGTACTCTCAGCCCCCAGGTGGCTCAGTCCCTTAAGCCTCGGACTCTTGATTTCAGCTAGAGTCATGATCTCAGAGTTGGCGAGTTCGAGTTCCGCTTTGGGCTCTGCACTGACAATGCAAAGCCTGCTTGGGATTCTCTCTCCTCTCACCTCTGTCCCCCTACCCAACTCACACTGTCTCTCTCTCTTAAAATAAATAAATAAACTTTTAAAAAAAGCAACATATCCTATCATTCTTAAAATAGTTGCTAAAAAGTTTTTTAAAAAGTTGTTTCTAACTGTTTTAAATTTCATTACTCTAAATACCAGTGATGTTGACGAGTTTTCTAATACAATTTTTTGACTATTTTTTTCTTTATTGTGTGCACACAATTTGTAAGGTGTTTCTTTTTATTTGAATCTGTAATGGGGGCCCTGGGTGACTCAGTTGGTTAAGCATCCGACTTCAGCTCAGGTCATGATCTGACAGTCCTTGGGTTCGAGTCCCGCTATGGGCTCTGGGCTGACGCTCAGAGCCTGGGGCCTGCTTGGGATTCTGTGTGTCCCTCTCTCTACCCTTCCCCCACTCACTCTCTGTCTCTCAAAATAAAATAAAGACATAAAAAATTTAAAAAAAGAGCCAGCTTTAAAAAAAAAAAGAATCTGTAATGAATTTTCAATTTTTTGTGTGTGTCTTTGTGTTTGTGAATTCAACTCCTGGTTTATTATGTTTATATTTAAGTTTGTTTATACAGAAATAATTTATATAATTATATATGACTATTGTAAATTGATTGTCCTAATATTTAGTTTTTTATAATTAAAGAATGTCAATATTTTTCTTAATTTTCTATATATGTTTATTTTTCTAACACTTATTATGAAAAAATTGTATACCTTAAAGTAAAAAATAATAATACAATGATAACTCTTATAAGAAAGATCTACATTCAAAANAGTTCCAGAGATCTTGACATTTTACCTCAGAATACATTACATACATCTTATAAAATTGAGGGATTTTTAGTAGTTTATTCAATTAGTTGTTCCATTTTACATAGAAAATCAATAAATATTTCTTTTAAAAAATTTTTTTAACATTTATTTATTTTTGAGAGAGAAAGAGAGAGACAGAGCACAAGGGGGGAGGGACAGAGAGAGGGAGACACAGAATCTGAAGCAACCTCCAGATTCCGAGCTGTCAGCACAGAGCCCAATGAAGGGCTCGAACTCACAAACTGCAAGATCATGACCTGAGCCAAAGTTGGATGCTTAACCGACCGAGCCACCCAGGCGCCCCCATAAATATTTTCTAATATCCTTTCATAGAAATTTGCATTAAATTTTCTTTGTTTATCCTCAAAATACATGTTTTTTCCCCTAAATCAGGATCCAACTGTTACCGATGTTAAATCTGATTACTTGATAAAGAAAATGACCACCAGATCTTTTTAAGGGAAGGCCTAGTTATTTTTCCCAGTTATTTTGCCAGTTATTTTTCCAAGATAGTCTATGGAATATCTTCTGGCATTGTGCAAATTTCTATTTTCTGAAACACTTTAATCATTGATTTTAACATCCATTTCTCTGTCTCTATCTTTTCCTCTTTCTCTTACACACATAAAGGACTTATTAATTTTTTGCTTACTAATATTCTTTCTTTATTACAGGCACACCTCATTTCAGAGCACTTCACTCTACTGTGTTTTACAGACATTGTGTTTTTTTACACTGAAGGTTTGTGACAACCTCTGTTGAACCAGCACCATTTTTCCAACAGTGTCTGCTCATTTCGCTTGAATTCTCATACTCGTCACATACTCGTATTCTCACAATATTTCAAACTTTTTCATTATTATTGTATTTAAATTATGTTGTATCCCTCTCATGATAAAAACTTGAACAGATGAGTTTCTTCCATGGATGAGCAAAGAATGTGGTTTCTTGAAATCTACTCATGGTGAAGATGCTGTGAACTCAGGTATTTTTATTTATTTAAGCCCTTTGTAATCAATTACAAAAATGATGATAGATTACTAATAGTGTTGTTATTAAATGTGCCAGAGTCAGTCCACAGAAAGCCCTCTAGGCTTGACCATAGTTTTTTGGTGAGTCTTCCTATCAGTTTTTGACTTCTTCCTTGCTTTCTGACATAAGATACCCCATTACCTCGTACGTTTCCTTTCCTGGTTTAAGGTACACCATTTCTCCAAGGATCCCTCATTCTTTTTAGTGGGGAATTAGAAACTAATATATGATTTCTTTCGATTCAAGGTTGCTATCATATTTCTTTTGCTGGTATTTTATCCTTCACCATCAGTTCTCTAGGGGACATTTCAGTAGCAGGTGCTTCTCTTTTTTCTGGAGATGGAGTCTTTCCAACACTGCCACTATTGGTCCGTTTACTTTTCAAGCCTCTTTCTTTCATACATTTAGAAGCCATGGGACGGACCCAAAGGTATTAGAATTATTCTCAGTATTTCCCACCTTGACTGGTTTTGTTCTTTCCTTTTCTACATTATACCAACAACTTGACTCTCTTTGTTGTTGTTGTTGTTGTTTTTTTTAATTTTTTTAACGTTTATTTATTTTTGAGACAGAGAGAGACAGAGCAAGAGCTGGAGAGGGGCAGAGAGAGAGGGAGACACAGAGTCTGAAACAAGCTCCAGGCTCTGAGCTAGCTGTCAGCACAGAGCGCGACGCGGGGCTCGAACCCAAGAACTGTGAGATTGTGACCTGAGCCAAAGTTGGACGTTTAGCCAACTGAGCCACCCAGGCACCTCAATGATATACTTGTTTCATTCATAAATAAGTTATAATAAAAACCTATTCACTTTCATATATTTACTTATTTAATTAAAATCATGTCTTATTAAGAGATAATCATTTGTCATTAAATATCTTGAATTTTCTTGTTATGCAATTATGTGATATTTTTATAGTTCTTTTATTTAATTCTTTTACTGTTTATTTTATTTTCTGCCTTATTATAAATAAGAGTAGTGAGAAGACATTCACAGTGTGTTCCCAAAATCTGTAACAGCTTCAATATTTTATGTTTGTAACATTCCTTGTTATAGTGATGTCACACATTTAATTAGTACCTTCTATTGCCATTTTATTTAGATTTTTAAATTATTTTTTAATTTATTTAAACTATTGTTGAAGTTTCTACCTGTAGTTTCTGTTTTAAAAAATAAAGTCATTCAAGACTTTTAATGTTCCTCCAAATTAAGTTTTAGTCCTATTTTAGACTTTTGACAGGATAGTCTCCTTAGTTACATTTAAAACAGTACATAATTTTAGTTTCCATTTGTTTGTTTTTTTTTAGTTTCCATTTATTTTTCACTCAAGGTAATTTTTTAAGTGTTAATTTCAAGTACTGTTGTAAGCTTATGGTTGTGTAATGTGTATAAAATCTTAAAATATGCTCTCAAGACTGTTGGTGGTCTGATCATATTGTCAAAAGGACCTGCGTCTTCTGACATATTTCATTTTCTTGAAATATCGAATCTAAAACAGGTTATTTAAATTCTTCCTCTCCGATTGTGGTTTTAACAAGTTATCATTGCATCTTTAGGTGTTTACAAAATATATAGAGTATACGATGCTGATCCAACATTCTTTTACCTATCTAGTATGTCCTCCCCCTTGGTGTAGATAGATAGATAGATAGATAGATAGATGATAGATAGATGAGATTTAGGATTTAATAGTCACCAGAAATAAACCAAACATCTATATTCTTTGAGATTACTCACAGAGTATGCATAACAAATAACAAATAAATCCAAATAAGTTCAAGATCAAATCTTTATTAACTCTAAATAACATTATGATAACATGCCTGTTTTTATAAATTGGCCCTGCCCAAATAAAAGATAAATTAATACATATGTTCACACATGCATATAAAGGTCATATACTTATTCTAGGTTCTTCTGCAGTTTGTTATACTCAGAGTCTTGCATTTTATTCATGATATGCTTGGGTAAGGTAAATTTTCAAACAAGTTATCTCTCCCTCAATAATCTGAAGTATATAGCTGATGCTTTACATGTAGATATAGATACACAAATAGATATATAGATATAGATGATATAGCTATATAAAAACAGAGAGTTATAGTTCATAAATAAGTGATGGGTCTCACTATACAAATATAGCTCTTGTGCTGAAGGGAAAATTGTTTTTTCTTAAACAATTTCTGTAGATAAAAAGTTAATTATTGACTATAACATGCAGAAGTTATTGATAACAATGCTAGAAATTCTTGCTATAACTAGTCCAAGTTGTGAGGGGGGAAAATGGCACAAAACAACATGATTATAATGCACATGTTTAATATTTTGTTCAGGTTATATTTATTTATATTTCAGAAACAACTCTCATTTCATCTATTTGCACAAAAATATTATCTGAATTGGTAAATACTTAGAATGTTTACAAATGTAAGAAAAAGGCAAAGAAAGCCCTGAAATATCCTCAAATTTCATCATGAAAATCAACTCAGTACTTTTTCATTTAATATAAATATAATAATATGGCACATATTCACACTTACATCCATATTTTTCATTAAAAAGTATTAGTATTAAGTGGTAAAAATATTTAAAATTGATCAAGAAAAAATAAAGGCAAAATAAAATCAATAGAGAAAAATATTTTTAGTTTTAACTTTACTAAGACATATCTACTAGTATTTATGCTTCCCTTATATGTTTTGCTTTCCTTTTCTTTGTCTTTTCCTTATTGATATGTTTTTCATTACCTCATTGATATTTAAGAATTCTCTTTTTTTAGAATTATTAATCATTAGAATTCATTGGGAATGTTATAAAAATCTGTCTGGAACTGGCTTACCAATTAGGAAATTTATAATATCACATAACAAGGAGTACAGGGTATCACGTGTTTAGGGTCTGTTCATCACATCATATTTCCGGGTCCCTTCCTTATTATGTCATTTTTGTCTTTTATTATCCTGAACCAATAGAGACCACTAAATCTCTTGTTCAGTAGAAAAGATAAGAGACACAGAGAGCTACAGAGACAGAGACAAAGAGAGATAGCAATCTCCCCAAGCACTTAAGTTGTTTCCTTCCATCTGAAGTGATAAATTTAGGTGATGTGCCCACCTCAAGATATGCGACATACTGGTCTTTCACATACTCAAAAATGTAAATTACCATTTGAGGAAATAAAGTCATTTTTGGTAGAAAAATGTAAACCAGTTTCAAGTCTTTAGAATTGTTTGCACTGTAGCTACATGTAGAGAAATGATGACTCTCACAAGTATAAAAAAAAATTCAATGGAACTATGGGTATAGACAGACTTTTTAAAAAATACAATTAAATAAAGGAATATGGAGGAACAAGGAAGTAGATCCATTCCAGTTATTGAAATAAACTTTAATAGCATTGTTGGAGGACAAAGTGGTATGTGATGAATAAATGAATATTTCTGATCCATGAGCTGAAGAATTACATGATTTTCATATTAGACATAGAAGATCTTTTTGCCCCATTATCTTTCTTTTAAATAAGCCAAATTCTAAAAAGAGAACATCTGCCCCTACCAAGCTGCCAAAATTGTATTCCTGAGATAATTTCCTTGTGCATAAATTTGCATAATTTTTGCTGAAGATTAAGTTACTATAAAAAAAACCAAACTTCTACCTATGTGAAAACATTTTGTAATTGTGGAAACCAGTGAAAAATTAGACAAATCACAGCATATGTGATTCAAGATAGTAAAGATGTCAATTCTTCCCAAATTGATCTAAACGATCTAAACGTTTAGTGCCATTCCTTTCAAAATACTGGCAAATGTTTATGAAGACATAGACACGCTTATTCTAAAACTTATATGGAATGAATAGGTCCTAGCATAACTAACACAATCTTGAGAAAGTAGAATATAATGAGATAAACCGCTCTGTAAAACATCAAGTCCTACCACATAGATATGATAATCGAGACAATATAGTATTCACTCAGGGATCTATACATAGATCAATGGAGAATAATGAAGAACCCAAAAACAGATTCACACAAAAATGTTCTACTGATTACAAAGTTACAAAGGCAAGTTACAAAGGAAATTTAATGGAGAAAAAATAGTCTTTAAAAATGATGATGGAGGGGCGCCTGGGTGGCTCAGTCAGTTAAGCGTCCGACTTCGGCTCAGTTCATGATCTCACAGTTGGTGGGTTCAAGCTCTGCATTAAGGTTTGTGCTGATTGCTAGCTCAGAGCCTGGATCCTGTTTCAGATTCTGTGTCTCCCTTTCTCTCTGACCCTCCCCTGCTCATGCTGTCTCTCTCTCGCAGAAATAAGACATTAAAAATTTTTAGAAAAAAAATGATGATGGAGAAAATGGACATCTGTTGGCAAACCAAAACAAATAAAATCTCAAACTAACCTCACAGGCTATACAAAACTAAACCCAAACCAGATTCATGGTGTTAAGTGTAAAACTATTATATTTTATAACAATTACCTAGGAGAAAGTCTTTAGAATCTAGAGATAATCAAAAAGTTCTTAAACTTCACACCACATGTATGATTTATAAAAGGAAAAATTGATAAATTGAGTTTTACTAAAATTAAATCGTTTTTCAGAACAAAAAGTCCTGGATCGAGAATGAAAAGCAAATTCAAGACTAGGAGAATGAAACTGCAAACCACATTTCCAACAAAGAACTGCTATCTAGAATATGTGTATATATACATATAAAAATATATTCAATACAGTAATAGAAAAATATACAGTACAATTAGAAAATGGGCCACAGATATAAACTGAAATTTCACACAACAGAATATACATAAGGCAAATAAATACATGAAAAGATGTTCAGTTTCTCTACCCATTAGGGAAATGCAAATTAAATCACAATGACATCTATTAGAATGACTAAAAGGAAAAGTAGCAACAACACCAAATACTGGTAAAGATGTGCACAAAATTTGATCATTTATATATTGTTGGAAGGAAGGTAAAATAAGACAGCAAGTCTGAAAAATAGTTTGGCAGTTTCATAAAAATTAAACTTACAACTAACATACTATCCAAAAATCTCAACATTGATCATTTATTCCTGAATAAAGAAAACTTATATTTGCTTAAAATCCATACACAAGTTCATTGGATGGTTGATTGGTTAAGAAAACTGTTATACATCTATACCATAGAACATGAGTCAACAATGAAATGGAATTGTGTATAACAATGATAACAATAACATGAATAAAGGAGATTATGAAGAATATGAAGCCGGCTCCAGGCTGTAATCTCTCAGCACAGAGCCTGACACGGGGCTCAAACCCATGAACCGCGAGAGCATGATCTGAGCTGAAGTCAGAATATTAATTAAATGAGCCACACAGGTGCCCCAATGCAGTTGGGCTTTGGCATATCATCATTCTGTTTGTGTTCTGCTTGTCTCATGTGTTTTCTTTTTGTTATTCTCATTGTATTCTTTATCTACCTCCTTTTGGTTTAATTCATCTTTATGATTTTATTTTATTTTCTCTGTTACTTTATTAACTATCTCTTCATATTGTTCCTTTCACTGGTTGCTTTACAGTTCATAATATACATGTCTAACTTCATAAAGTTTACCTTCAAGTAAACATATACTACTTCAGTTGTAATGAAAATACACTACAACAGATTAATTCCATTCCCTAAATTTTTTGTCTTTGTTATATTGGTTTTTATATTTTGCCTCTATATAATCCCAAACCCCATAATGCAGTATTATTATTGTGCCTTAGCGCATCAACTTTTTTTATATTAAATATGTAAGAAAATATTGTTTATTTGGCCATTTATTTACTGCTATATTACCATGTCTTTTATTTCCAGTGTCCTTCATTACTTTGTGAAGAATGCAAATTTCCATATCTTATGATTTTCCTAAAAGATTCCCCACAATATTTTTCATATTAGACAATAGTGATTACTTCAGTTTTCCTGTGTCTGAAAATGATTTTATTTTCCTTTTGTCTTTGAAAGATATTTTTGCTGGTTATGGAATTGCAGGCTTATATATTTGTCTGTTATTTATTTATTTATTTATTTATTATTTTTTGAAAGTGAGAGTGGGAGTGGGGGAGGCATAGAGAAAGAGAGAGAGAGAGAGAAATCTCAAGCAGGCTCCATGCCTGGCTGGGAGATGTGTGATGGAGCCCCACTTCTCCACCATGAGGTCATGACCCGAGCAGAAATCAAGAGTCGGATACTTAACCGACTGAGCCACCCAGGAGCCCCTCTCTCTGTGTTTGAAATTGTTGTTTTACTGTCTTCTGATTTGCATTGTTTTTAACAAGCAATCTATTGTCATCCTCATTTTTGTACCTCTATTCATGGTACATGTGTTTGTGTGCACATGTGCATGTTTACCCTAGGGCTATGTTTAATATTTTCTACTATTTATATAGACTTTTTCTTGTGCTAAGGGCATGTCAAGTTTACTGCATGTATGAATTTACAATTTCAACCAAATCTGTAAAACCTTCAGCCATTATGTCTTCATATATTTTTTTCTGTTTCATATCCCCATGGGTACTCCTTTAAACATATATTAATATAAATTTGTTCCTCAGTTTGTTGATTTTTCTTTATTTTTTAAGTGTCTTTACCCTTTGTTTTCTTTTGAATATCTTCTATTGTTATGTTTTCATATGCAATATTTTTTCTTTTATAATGTATAATATCCTAACTATCTCAGCCAAGCATTATATATTTTTTTAAATCTCAGGCATGATTTTCCTTTCTAGAAGTTCAATTCATTTTGTCAATTCTTCCATATTTCTACTTAATGTTTAATTTTGCTCTTCTTATTGGCATATGAGTTATAGTTATAACTTTTATATAATTTTCTGTCAGTTCTATCATTTATTTAATTTCAGGGTATATTTCTAGTGATTGTTTTTTTCTCCTTAATATGGCATACATTTTCTTATTTTATTTCATACCTGATAATTATTGACTGCATCATAAGCACTGTAAATTTTACTATATTGGAAGAAGGATATTTTTGTATTCCTAGATAATGAATTTGCCTTCATAGTACAGTTAATTTACTTACAAAATTTTTGACCGCTTTGAGACTTGCTTTTATTTTTTTTATATTTTTTAAAGCTTATTTATTTTTTAGAGACAGAGAGACACACAGCATGAGTAGGGGAGGGGTAGAAAGAGAGGGAGACACAGAATCTGAAGTAGTCTCCAGGCTCTAAGTTGTCAGCATAGAGGCCGACGCGGGGCTCAAACTCACGAACCATGAGATCATGACCAGAGCTAAAGTCAGCCGCTTAACCGACTGAGCCACCCAGGCAACCCTGAGACTTGATTTTAAACTTTGTTACCTGCAACCAGAGTAGCCTTTGGTTCTAGGACTGATTTTATCATATATCCAAAGCAATATGACTATTCTACTCAGTGGCCCATAAATTATATTTTCAATTCTGCTTAGGAGAAACACAAATTAGATTCAGACCTATGCAAGTTCCAGGATTCTATGTTCTTTTCCTTCTTGGGAGATTTTCCAAAACATTGGGTAGTTTTCATACCCACACGAACTTATCAGTACTCAGTTGAAGACAATGTGGATTCTTTACAACTCTGGAAGAGATCTCTGCATCTCTTTCTGCCATGGTTTTTCTTCTCTTGCGTGGTCCCTTATAGATTCTAGCTGCTTTGCCTTTCCTAGACTTTCATATCAAAATCCTAGGTCAGGGAGGTGCCGTGCTGCAACTGAGTAATTCTTCCCTCATCCACTGCCAGGAACCACTCTTCAAATAGGAAGTTGTGACAATTGTAAGGATCACCTCATTTCCTCCTCTTGTCTTAAGTGATCACTGTCTTATAGTGGCTTTTTTTTTTAATTAAAAAAATTTTTTAATATTTATTTTTGAGAGAGAGGGAGAAAAAGAGAGAGAGAGAGAGAGAGAGAGATAGTGCAAGTGGGGAAAGGGCAGAGAGGAGACGCAGAAGCTGAAACAGCTCCAGGCTCTGGGCTGTCAACACAGAACCCTATGTGGGGCTCAAACTCACTAACCTTGAGATCATGATCTGAGCTGAAGTTGGACACTTAACCGACTGAGCCACCAAGGTGTTCCTGTCCTATAGTGTTCTATATCTAAAAAAACCCAAACATTTGTATGTTTTATGTGAAGTGTTAGTGTTTTAGATAGGAAGTAAAGTGGGTCCTTGTTACACTCATTTTCCTGGAAGAAAACTTTACAGAGTCATACTGCGGTGTTGTATGAAGATCTGAAAAAGAATTCACTAGATAGAAAAACTAACCAGAGAAAAAGTTTAGGGGTGGATATGAATTTATATCTTTGAAGAAGAAAAAAAAAATAGTGTGACTAAAGAATTTCAGCAATGAGTGAGAAGAGAATAGATGAAATGACTTAGACAATGTTGAACAAGTAAGATAAGAAAATGAGGACCAGTGAGCATTTAAAATTAGGCTGTGGCTTCCTGAGTAAACTCTAGAGCATTAATGATGGTCCCAGATAGAGTAAGTATTTTTTTAATTTCCTGGTTTGTTATTTTTAATAATATACAATGCATATCTTCTGTCTGTAGTCTCCTTAATAATATTCCATATGTAACTATAAATGTACCATCAATAGTTTTGATAAAAATTATAGAAGTACAAGTTTTCAGCATTTGTTTTCATATACCACAAATTTATAGCAGTACTCTGACAGAAGTATCTTCATATAACTTTCATATATACAAGAAACTTGATGAGGAATTCTTGAAAATGGATAACAAACCTGAAATATTTGTATGACAGTATCAATTGTATAGATTAAATTGTGTCCCCCACAAAAAAAATAATAGGTTGAAGTCTAATCCTCATTGTGGCCGTATTTGGAAATAGGGCCTATAGGAGGCAAATAAGCTGAAATGAGCTCATAAGGATGGATTTACTAATGGAACTGGTTTCCTTATAAGAATAAGAAGAGACTCCAGAAATGTGTGCACACAGAGAAAATACCACATGAGGACACAGTGATCCTGGGCTTTCAGCTTACAGAACGGTGAGAAATATATTTCCAGTGTTTAAACCTCCCAGTCTGTGGTATTTTGTTATGAGAGCTCTAGCACTGTAATATAATGATAATGAGTAGTGAAGCTGAAATATTTTTGAAAAATCTTAGTAAAACAATATATATGATCAACCTTGATGTGGAAAGACTGAATTATCTTACTATTATCTCTGTAGAAAATGACAATGCATTTGGAATCTTAAATGCATTTTATGCATTTGTAAGTTTAAATAACTATGTTTTTGAGGGGTACCTGGGTGGCTCAGTCAGTTAAGTGTTCAACTTCGGCTCAGGTCATGATCTCACAGTTCGTGGTTTTGAGCCCCATATCAGGCTCTGTGCTGACAGCTCAGAGCCTGGGGACTGCTTTGGATTCTGTGTCTTCCTCTCACTCTACCCCATGCCCACTCACACTCTGTCTCTCTTTCTCTCAAAAATAAACATTTAAAAAATTACTAGTTTTTCTAATTAGCTTCCCCAAATCTCATATGCCTCAGATTTTACGAAACCTCAATCTATCCCTTCTAAAAAGTTCTGGATTTAAAGCTAGAGTGGCCTGAATCTGAATCATAGTCTAAGTCTTGAATATTCATTGCCTATAACTTGGGAAATATTCCAAATTTTTGGACTTCCATAACAACATCTACTGTATGGATTGTTGTGTTATATTAAATGATGTGACAAATATACAATACCTTCTCATCATATAGTGTGCCCTAAAATATAATGTATCCAACATTACAAAAACAAAAGCATAATGGATCATTCTATGTATATTTTTATACTATATATTTCTTACTCTGTATTTTATGATGGTTTAATATTCTAATGAAGTTAGGCCCAGAAAACTTTTGTTAAGAGAGAAACCATAAAGTTACTGGAAACTCAATGAATAGGATCAAAGAAAAGGAAGGTACAAAACTGAAAAACTGGAAAGTCCAGAAACTGGTCATGCAGTTTTTTTCTGGGTTAGCCCAATCAGAGACAGAAATTAGCCCTAACATCTCTGACAACCTCAGTAAATGAGAACACATGCTTCTCATATTGCATCTTCTCAGATCAACGATCCTTCCAATATTTAGAGTGTTAAGTAGAACTATTTAAGTTCACAGTCCCATTTACTGGATTATAAAATGTTTAAAAAATATGATGCTTGTTTTCTTCTCTCATTTCAACACAAGGTCAGTTCAAATTCTTCTCTCCTATTTCTGTGGAGATAGTTAAATCTACAGTGTATGTTTCTAGACCTCCAAGGTGAATCTCTAGCAACTTTACTCAGGCAATTGCTGTCCCAAACTCTACTCTGATGTTTTTCTCACTTTTACTCTACATCTTATACTTCTGCTCCAGGAATTTTTCATGTATAAATTCAATATTTCTTGTATTTCAATCTTTTTGACATTTCTGTCCACTTCAATTTTTCTTCTTTTTCTTCTTCATTGAGTGTACTCCCAGTTGACATCTTCTCTCATGTTCTAGAATATATTAAAATTTTTTTTGATGAATGAGAAAGTATGAAAAGTATAAAAGAAAGGGGTATAGAAAATCTTTGAAAACCAGAGGAGATAATAGAAGGAGACATTTTAAAATTGAATGCAAACAGTGGTTCAGAGAGGACAAACACAAGCAGGTGAGAGGACAATTTCTGACAAGCAAGACCAGAAAAGTACCTATAAGGTCAACTCTTGGAGTGTACAAGCCAGTTAGCAAACATCCCTCTTTCCTCTGGCCAGAGGAGGAAATAGGAAATTCACAGGAGACTTGATCAATAAGGGGACACTAAATAAAATTGCTACTTGGAAGCCAAAAAAAAAAGTTCTCCAAAAATATATAATTTTAAGTTTAAAAAATTGCATGATGGCAATTGAGACCGTGTCCGTGAAAGTTCTGAAGAAATAAATATTTATGCAGGGTCTGAGATACAGTTAAGATATCAGGTTTTCTGCCACAAGAAATGTGTGTTTGTTTGTTTATTTGGTCTTTACCAGCTGTGTGATGTGTTGAAAATTAATCAACCTCTCTGAACCTCAGTTTTCCATCAACCAGTAACTGGACGATCTCTTACTAGGACAGCAAATAGATTAAATGCATGAGAATTGCTGAAAACAGTGGAACAAATATAGTAAAACCTTAACAAATTATAAATATTTAGCTTCCCCTGAGGCTGGATGATCAAGTTGAGTCTGTTTTCATGATTAATAAAAGAAAAGAGCGATCTGATATATATTTTGATTTTGATTTTGAAGGTATGCACAATTATAGATGACCCATCTACACTGCATAGCCACTTTCTCTGGCTCTTACACAGCTCAGGATTTCCATGCCAAAATTATATTTGGGAGAACAAGTTTTGGGTAAGATCCAAGTATGTGCTCATTTGGGTACTTGAGAATAATGTACGATTGGCCTGAATATCATTTTTTCTATGATATTTTAAATGATATTCAGTCAACCCCAGTGAATGAAATATACCTACTGCTTAGTCAGGAACCTTAATTCTGGTCACACACTCATGGCTCATCTTCCATCAAGGCCTTTCCCAGAGCTGCTACCAAACAGCAACATGCCAAATTATCAGACTAATTTTCTCTCCTCTCCTGTATCCTTGCTGCATAATAGCCAGAGAGAGAACAGGAGGAGTTCCTGGTTCAGATCAACTTAAGAGACAATGTGTCTCTGGAGAAGTGGGAGTCATCTCTGGTTCATGGAATTTAGACGTCTTCACATTGACACTCAACATCATCTAGAAAGCGATGCTCTATTCGGGTCAGATTATCTGCAGAAAAGCTGTCTGCATACCCTGCTTTAGTTAGTGAGTATGTCAAGTTATTAACCCCTCTTTCACTAAGGATTTACTGAATAATTCTTTAGCATCATTATGCTAGGCCATGAAGAAATGTAAAACACATCTACGATACACCTTTTAAAAGACTTACCTTAACTGTATGGGTAAGGATTACAGGAGCAAAACAAATGAAAATTATTTGAAGTCTATGTTGAGTAGAATTGTGAGTAAAATGCCAAAAAGGAAAAAAAAATAAAACAGAATGGGAAAATCACATATAGAAAAGTTAGTATCTATACCATTTTTCTAAACCAGTGGTTCTCAAATTTTAAGTGTGCATCAGAATCACCTTTACGGCGTGATAGGCTTCTCATTCTGATAATTCTGACATTTCTGTCATATCTGAGTCTGGTTCTGATGTTTGTCTCTTCAAACTCTGGTTTTTGCCATTTTGTGTACCCTGTGGCTTTTTTCTTGATCGCTAGATATGCAGAAGGTCAAAGGAACTTTCTAAAAAGACCTTGAGTAATGAGGTGGAAAAGTTTAGGGAGGAAGGGAGTGTTCCATAGTCAGTTGATCAGGTCTCAATATCGTACTTTGCCTGTGTCTGCACTGGGAATCCTGCACATGCTTCTCAGTTTCTCATCATCATCACCTTAGGTGGGACTGGATAGTTGCTGTGGGTAGAATTGGGTATTTCCCTTCCCCCAGGTAGGTTCTGCTCTGAAAAACAAAAACAAAAACAAAAACAAAAACAAAAACAAAACAGAAAACATGTAAAGCTCTAGTTAACAACTTTTGTTCTTGTGACCAGAACTGTGAAGAAGAACAAAATCCACTGGTGTTTTCAAAATGGTGACTTCCAGTCTCCTTGACAGGAGCTTGAGAGGATTTTTTTTCTGATCTTTTTTTCAAGAACCTGGTTGAGCTCCTGAGGGTGTGGGGCCTGGGTCCACCTGGCCCATACTGATACTCTTCCACACTGACTCTCCAACTATTCGCCAATTATAGCTCAGGTTTTCCGACCCTGGCATTGGTACCCATGGAAGTTTCGGCTGCTGTGTTCTCCTCTGGCAAGTTTTGCTTCTCTGTATCTGCCTGTCTATTTGTTCAATTTTGGTGTCAGCAGTTTGTCCTATGGCTTCACTTCTCTTAAAGGATCTAAGAAGAGTTGTTGATTTGTCAGTCTGTTCAGCTTTTTACTCGTTGTTATTACGATGGAGTGGTAATTTTCGAGCTCCTTCGATGGAGTGGTGACTTCTAAGCTCCTTCAGTGCCAGACAGGGAAATAGGAAGTCCTAAGTCAGCCCTTTAAAATGCAAATGTCATCATGCCATTTCCCCCACTTAACACCTATCAACGGTTTTCTGTTTCTTGAGAATTAAATCCAAACTCTTTAACATGACACGTTATAACCCTGACTGCGTGTCCTGCTTTAAACATCTCCATCTAACTTCTTACAAGGCAGCCTCGCACAAATATTTCCAATTACCCGACCTCACCCTGATTTTCTCACCCTTTTGTTTTCTTATTTCCTGTTGGCTCAGCTCCAGTCAGTCAAAGTGGAATAGTGTGGAGTGAATACCAAACATTGCTAAATTCAATATTATGTAGTGACATAAGCAAAGAGAAATGAGAAAGACTCTGAGATTAAAATATTCAGGTCAGATGCAAAAGGGGAGAGAAGCAGAAAAAACCTAACTGCATTCATTTTTAAAATACCATACATTTATTGAAAATTTATTCTGGTGGGAAGTTAATAAATATTAAGTCATCTTATTTATTTTGCAGATGTGGAAACTGAATTTTGAAGATATACACAGATTTAACAAATATCCAAGTCTAATTAGAAATAAACTCAAGAACAAATTTCAGGGATTTTTTACTTTCTATCGTACTCTCTTCCACATCACCGCCCCTCCACATGTAGTGCTAGAATAACTTTCTATTTTTTAGATTGTGTTGTAATGAGTAAAATAGAAAATTAATGGATGACAACTATTTCCTATACAGCAGATCTCTCACTATATCAATAGTCTATTAACATCCATCTAAGCCCTGCTTCTTCTTCAATGTCTACCTGAAATCTCCAAGAAATGTTTTCTGATCAATGTAAAAATATGCATTTTTCCCTTCCAAAATTGTGTACTTCTGCTGTTATTGCACTTCAGGACCTCTATCATATATTATCTCTTGATTATTGTCCAATTGCCATCATGTACAAAATGGTATTACCAAATAGGTGTAATGATTTCTGGTGCCATTTTGAGATAGGACACACTAATTTGGGGAAATGCTTATGTCTAGTAAATGAAGTTAGATGCTGTTAATCCAGGAGAACTATGGTGAATGGCTGAACTTGAGCTCATTAGTTAGAATTGGGCATTGTCTCTAAGGTTTCCTCATTAGCCATGGGATATAACGGACCTTAGCCTAAACCCAAGGTAGAAAAATGGGAAATGAGATAGAATTCAGGATTTCAGCCTCTGTATAATCCATTTGTGAAACCATCCAAATGAAACATCAACTGTGAGTAATATGCAACTAGTTGAAAATGTATACAGCAAAATACAAAGCCTTAAGAAGCTTGCAATTTATGAAATAAGAACTTGAAACTCTAATAATAAACGTAAAATAAGATCAAAAACATACTATTCTATTTATGTATTATAAACTTTAAAAAATGCTATAAGTATTCAGAGTCAAGGAAAATTATTAGCATTTGGAGTGGTCAGAGATGAAACTTATCTGGCTCTAGAGAGGTGGGTAACATTTGAATAGGGTTTCATCAATTATTTTTAACTTTAATCTGGGGAATAATGGATTTTACTTGTATCTAGAAAATGTTTTGTCCAGAATAACTAATTTTTCTTTCTAAGGATGACTAACTCCTAGAACAAGCAGCTAAAAGGTTTGCTGACGCTTTAAAAAAATGAGGACAAATTGTTTGGATTTGAGACTATTGACATTTTTACTTACCTGAAAAACATTAGTGAGACCAGACAGTGCAATTATTTCTTATCCCAGAGTTTGTGAATAATTCTACGTATTAGTTGATTAAATTTCTATTAAATACATAGTTATTTACATGTCATCAGGGGAGATATTACTGGAACTTTCTGCTAAAGGAAAAATAGACAGAAAAAGCATGTGTACCTCTAGAGAATGAACAAGCATTTCTTTAAATTTCAGATAGCACCTGCAAAGTATAATGCAGTGAATATAAAATTACATCCCAACTCTGCTACTTACCAGCCAAAAAATATTTGTAAATTTAGTTAAGCTTTTGGAGATTGATTTCTTCATATGAAAATGGAAATAATGATAACTGTTTACAGTTTATCATAAATCACAAAAAGGATCAGTTTGATAATACTTATACATGCATTTTATAAATCAGAAAAATTTATATATGTTTACAAATTTTTATTAGTATTAAGTGAAAATTATTTCCTATACATCTGGCAGAACCATTTATATTTTGTTTATTGCTATATACCCAGTGTCTTTTACTGTGTCAAATAGTAGATAGTAGAAAAGAACATGTTAAATAAATTGGAAATATTATCTGACTATATTCCTATAGCAAAACCTATTGTAAGTAGTTTATATTAGCAATGAAATCTAAAGAATATAGTTTACAAAAGTCCACTAATGAGCTATATTGTAATCAAAATACGATAGTATTTTCCTAAAAATATTTTTATGATGGTATTTCAACTCCTTTCAGACATTAGCCACTGATTAGTTCTTATATTTGAAGCACAATCCATACATCTATTAGAATTGTATTTAATTAACATCAACTAGAATCAGCATTTTGATTCCTACAGCTATAAAAGGATAATAGGCATAACAATAATTACCTAAGGGACTGCATTTTTTATCTTTTGAAGTTACTACTCTGGCTTTAGAAGTTTAGTTTTACCTGTTGTGCCTATTCCTCACTGTCACAGGATAAGTTTCAATTTAGGATTCCAGGGACAGTGCTAGAGGATTTATTTCATCATTGACCAAGGAGACGTCAAATTCACAAAGAGATACCAAAAACACATATAACACATGTCATCGTATTATTAGACCATACGATGAATACAGGTGTGTTGTTGATTTTGTCAAACCCTTCTTCTTTTTTTTAATATAAATTTTCTGGGACAGAAAGTGATGCAGAAATATACTGTTAGAGATGGTTCTCCAACAATAATGGTGGGGAACGTACTATTCAGTTAATACCAGAGGACTGGCTACAGCAAAATGGTATTTGCTCTTGTTGAATCTGTCATTAACACTTAATCTATTGCTTTTGGGTGCGGTTACAAACAAAACATATTACATTATTTATTTTAGATTTCTGAGAATCTCTTCTTTTTAATACACATGCTCCTATAACTTTGTTTAAATAAGCTTTGTTTCCATTTGTTTTCAGTAGTTCTTCACACACAAGAAAAAATGCAATTGCCAAAGAAGATAAAATATGGATATTTGTGATAGCGTATTAAGTGCAAAAGTATAAAAATTAGTATCAAGAATAGCTACGTTCAGAGGTGGTGGGTGGGGTGTAAGTGAGTGGCTTTTGTTGGATGAAGGGAAATGAATGGTTAAGAAAAAGAAAGTGATGTCGTTCCTAAGATTTCTGAAAGGTCCCTGTCTGAGCTAGAAAATGCATTCATTCCCAAAATGTGTCTGTCATTTATCTCCCACAGATCTGCACTGCCACAGCTTCCCAAAGAGCTAAAATTCCTGCTGTAGAGGTTGAGCCCACCCAGCACGTGTCACTTGGCCATCACTGAAATGTTGAATGAATTAGACCTGTCCATATTTAGAATCATTATTCCTGGTACTCAGACATGATAATTTTTCTTTCCCAATGAGATAGTGTCTGGCCTTCTGATTCCTCTCACTGTGATGCCAAGTCAGACAGATGCAGGAGTTTGAAACTCCAAATGGTTGGCCTCTTAGATTTAAGGTGAATAATCTACTGTCAGATTTATAGAAAGGGGGATCTTTAAGGCTGCGGTGACAGAGAGAGCATTCCCTACAAAATCAAAACATGAAACCCTTAAGTCACCTTTGTCATTGTCATTTGAGTCACAGGGGAAATCTTTGATTCTTATAAAAACATAGAAAAATGCATTTATTTGAAAGATTCCAGCTTTGCAACCCTCTGATACAATGGTTTTTGTCCCAGAAAAATCAGTTTTCAGTATACCATCTATATGAAATAATCTGGTAAAATCCCCAAACCTTTAAATTTTACAAATGAACCATTATGTTTATTTAATATAGAGTTAGTGGTTAAATACAAACACACCTGTGTGTATATGTATATGCATGTGTAAATATAAAAATCTAATAACACATTATCAAATAATTTTTTCTACTACACTTGAATATGTAAAAGGTCCTCCTTATAGACCCTGTGGCATAAAATGAGAAAGTCTATTATCCAAAGGGGAAAGAGTTCAGAAAAAGAAAACAGAAAGGAAATGGAAAGAAAAGATTCAGATCATTGCCATTTTCTCATCTTCATTATTATTTTCTTGTTAATATTGAAAATAGGAATATTTTGGGTATGTGTGTGCATTTTTCTTTTTCCAGTTTTGAATCACCCTGAAAAATATTTCTTGAATATAAAACATAGTCAACAGAAAAGGAAATATGGTAGTGGATATGTATGTGCGTTTTCGTCTGCTTAGTCTGCTTAACTTCATTGTTTTGTGACTGTAAAGACTTTGTTATTTTTGTTGTTTTGTTTTTGCTATTTGTTTGTTCGACACCTTCCAAACCAGAGAGAAGTAAGCAGGATCCATGACTGTCTCCCTAGCAGTGGGTGGCAGTGAGATCATTTTTCCTAGGCTTTTGTCTAGGGTAGATTGGACCTTCAGCACTAAGCCACAACATTCCATGTAGAAACCACAGACTGGTGGTGGGACGAACATCAGTCTGATAAAGTGACCCTTCTCTTCTTAGCCCACCTTCAAATGACAAGGGTTGCTGAGAGCTGGGTAGGACCATTTTAACTCAGCCAGTAGAAAAATGTAGATTTTCCAGCACAATATTCAAGTACAGCTCACTTGTCTGCAAGTGAGCCGGTGTTGGATTCTTTCTTCCCAAACACAAATACTCTGATATCCAAGCTCAAGTGAAGTAAGGATGACAGACTGAAGTTCCCTTCAGGTGACTAATGACTGTGGAAGCTTATATGAAGTTCTGTCCTAGGCTAGACACTCTTCCTGATTAGGTGCGTGCGCTTTGATATACCTGATTTCCTTGCGTAAATGACATCAGAAACTTAGCAAACATGCGTGTGAGGAGGTAATGGACTCATTCCTTGAGAAAGGAACAAATTTATAAATATTCCGGAGCACCTGGGTGGTTCATTCAGTTAAACCTCTGACTTCAGCTCAGGCCATGATCTCACAGTCTGTGAGTTTGAGCCCCGCATCAGGCTCTGTGCTGACAGCTCAGAGCCTGGAACTTGCTTTGGATTCTGTGTTTCCCTCTCCCTCTCTCTCCCTCCTCCGCTCATGCTCTGTCTCTCTCAAAAATAAACATTTAAAATAAAAAGTCATCCCCATCTTTCTGTTCTCTGATTTGCACATTTTCCTAGGAACCTTCCTGTTCCACTTTTCATGGGCTGGGCCTCGTGCTCACATACAGGGCAGTTCCTCCCATATTAGATCCTTTGTAAATAGATCAAAACCACCAGCATAGGAAGCCTTTACTTTGTGCCCTCACCTCCTTGCATTTAGAGCCAGTTTGTACATGGTGCACTGCAGGGCCAAGCTAACATTATGAAAAAGAGAAAACACTGTTTTCTCTATTCTCTACCCAGAGACCATCTCATTTGACTGTGGTTTCAAAAGAAACCTTGTCAATGCAGCTGGGGAAATAAATGAACGAGACATAACATGTAAGCAGCTATTCTTCATTTATTGACTAAACATGTAATCAGTTCTTTGTTTCACAAAGACGGCCACTGATTTTGATTCTCAGAATTTCTCTGCAAGAGAAAAGAGAACATCACATACTTCCTCTGGTTTCACCAGCTGCATAATTAAGAAACCACCAATATATGCACACAATTAGCAGTTTTCTTCTTCCACCTTGTGCCTGGGTATTCAATCATAATATAGATTTATACTGCTTAAAGAGTAGGTTTAAAAGCTGAGAAATCATTTAGAATAAAATCATATTAGTAAATGATTTAATTGCAAAGCCAGGAAATATATTTTTGAAATGTTATAGCAAGTAGCCCAAGACAGAAAAAAAAAAGAAAAAAAAGGTTCAGAAAGTCTTTATTTTCAGCAAAGCCAGACATCAGCCTGAGTATTTTAGATATTATTTAATCTCTCTCTTGATAATTAGCAGCCAAGAGACCCTCATCATTATTATGATACCCATTCCAGAATAGGATTAATAAAATAATAAGATAATAATAAAATTGGGTGTAATATGATCCTATCTGGTCCATATATAACCACAGGTAGTGAGATTTTCCACCACAAAATGGTCCCTGTAAAGGCAAAAGGGGGAGGGTGGTAAATATAGGTAAACACATATATATGTATTGTACATATAAATAACTGCCTAATTTATTAGTTTTCCTCTTCACTATAATTTTAGGAAACACTTAAGGCCACCTTATAAAATATAAAATATAGGGGTGCCTGGGTGACTCAGTTGGTTAAGTATACGACTACGTCTCAGGTCATGATCTCACAGCTCATGGGTTCGAGCCTGGTGTTGGGCTCTGTGCTGACAGCTCAGAACCTGGAGCCTGCTTTGGATTCTGTCTCCTTCCCTCTCTGCCTCTCCTCTGCTCACGTTCTGTCTCTCTCTAAAAAATAAAAATAAAACATTAAAAATTGTTAAATATATAAAATATAATAATAAAATAACAAAAGTTACAACTGAAAGTAAATATAGACAATATAGTACCAGAATTGAGGCTTTGAAATACATGTGTTAAATCTGACGAGTCAGGCACTCACCCCCATGCGGTTACGTCTATTCCGCACCACTGACAAAGTATATACATAGGCAAATATATATGGCCAGATTCACTCTTTTCTTTACTTGTTGGCTTCCCATATCTGTAAGGCTTGAGTTGCCTATCTATTTCAACAACTAACTTTCAAGACTACTGATATTTCATCACATAAAATTCTACCTTCAGTCTAGTTGAAAGTTCCCTGGCTTTATACCATGAATACCAATCCTTGCATTGTCCGAGGAAACTAACAATCTCATATATTTACTGTGAAATACTAGCCTTAAGTTTTGTTTTGCTAATAAGGAAAGAGATTATGGAGTTAGTATGCTCATAGGAGTTTGATACTGAGATTACCGACCTTTGCATTCTGTTAGGGCAGATTTATAGGCTTGTTTCAAAACATTTGGTAATCAATGAGACTGTCTGTGACACTGTTCACAGGGGCAATAAGATTCTAAATTTAAAACCTAAAGAAAAATAAACAAACAAAAGCAGCAATCACAAATGAATAATAAAACAGAGAAATGTGGTTATTTAAAGACACAGACTCTAGAACCAGATAACCACAGTTTGTGGCTGAGCTCCACCAATTGTTCATTTTGTTTATTGGAACTGCAGCAGAGGAAAAGTAAATCTTTCCTTCTACCCTCTCAGTTTAGTGACTGGGACCTGCAAATTAAATGGACAAAAGGCAGATTAATAGGAAAAAAAAATTTATACATATGTATATGGGCACCAACAAATGAATAACTGTCTTGCTAAATAGTTAAATTTAGGAGTTTTTATACCTAATTTGTTAGAGCAAAGGGAGGAGAAAGAAAGGCTTTTTTGTTTTTTGAAAGAAATTTTTTTTTTCCTTAAGAGAACAAAGGAAAAGAAAGCCTGTGATATGTTTGTCTTTACATGTGCGTGTGGTTCTTCTACTTTCTACAGAGCCCTACAATTCCCTGGATAAGGGATTTATGTTAGATTTATTCTGGCTCTTCTTTCTGGGAGTAGACCCAGGCTAGAGAAGGAATTTATGGCAGCTTCCTTTCCAGAACTTGCTGTTTTTAGTCTTATAAAGGAAACTCTGAGAATACTTTTTTCTGCATCTGCTGAATCTCAAGTGTCTTCAATTTAAAATAAACTTCAAACTAACTATGAAACTGTAGCTGGGTTTCCACAGAATTGTTTATAAGCTTTGATCTTATATTTTTTTATTTTTATTTTTATTTTTATTTTTGAGAGAGAGAGAGCAGGAGCAGAGCATGGGCAGAGGGAGAAGGAAATAATTTTAAACTGGCGCCACACCCACAACAGAGCCTGACTTGGGATTGGGTCCCACAACCATGGGGTCACCACCTGAGCTGAAATCAGATCATGATCTTGAGTCAAAATCAAAAGTCAGACTTTCAACCAACTGAGCCACTCAGGTGCCCCTGATCTCATAAGCTTTACTAATTTCATCTGCCTTATGAGCTAATTCTTACAATTAGGCATTATTCTGAAATTCTAAATTAATTAAACAAGAAATACTATTTCTAAGTATTAGACCAACATTTTGTTTGTTTTTGTTTTGTTGTGTTGTGTTGTCTTTTGGATTGAGCTAATCAGAATGACTGTATATTTCTCACAGCAGTTTCCTTACAGCAGATATGGTAGTGCATTTTATCATAATCTTTGATGTTTTTTACCCTCAATATAGTCTGAGAAGGACTCATCATAGTGTGGTACTTTTACCATAGTCAGTAATGCCCATATATAGTATTATTATGATTTTCTCTTAAATTGGACTTTATGAGAAAAACATTAATCAAGACATTATGGGGAAAATTACATTAAAAAATATGTAGGCCTAAAACACAGATTCTTAGATTCTGAGGCTGCAGAGACCAACATATAAAAACTATCGATATATATATGTTCCACCTTAATTTAATTAACCAGTATGCCCACCTCTCTATCCCATTCTTCCATTACTTCCGATTTATATAATTTCCTCTGCAGCTGAAAACGATAATGGTATCTTTTATACACCTGGATGATTTTAATGTCTTAAATTTCTTTTTTTTATTTTTTAAATGTCTATTTTTAAGAGAGAGAGAGAGAGAGGCAGATTGCAAGCAGGGGGGGAGCAGAAAGAGAGGGAGACACAGAATCTGAAGCAGGATCCAAGCTCCAAGCTGTCTGCACGGGGAGCCCAGTGTGGGGCTTGAACTCACAAACCATGAGACCATGACTTGAGTCAGTATTATCTAACAATGTGCACATCCTTTGAGCCAGCAATTTCTCTCTTAGATATATAGCCTAGCAAAATCAAAGTTTATGTGTTTGAAAAGACATGTTTAAGAATGCCCATGGCACCCTTGTTTTCATAACAAAAGAAACAAATCATCAACAGAAAAGCAGAGAGATATAATATGTGGATACATATAGTATTTTCTATCAGTAAGATATACATGTGAATTTAGTATAGCCCCTGACATGAATTAACTACAGATAAATATTTTAACACAGGTTATCTCAAAGACGTTATATTTAGTAAAAATTTTGTAAGTTACTATAAATATAATAGACATATGTTTCTGTCATTAAAATGTTTCAAAACCATGAAAATAATATTATGCATTTTTATGGATGCATAAATTTGGATTCTGTTTGTAAACTTTGTAAAGCTGTACTCTGTTCTCTATGTAGTGTCTATGAGGATACTTGATGTGTTTTCACTCAGTAAATATCCATTTATATTTGACTTGTTGAATAATAAACAACCAGTGTAGCATATGGCTAATACTGGGGAAGAAGGGAGAGATGTGATAATATGACAAATTGTACCCAGCTGGTCTTTTCCTCCTATATTTTTAGGTTTAATTTCAATAATAATATAAGAAGTCCTCAATAATATGGAGGACTTGCTCTATATTAGGAATATTTTTATATTTTAAATATTTCTTGGGAATTTTTAAAATACATATTTAAAATAATTCACAATAGGGGNAAAAAACATTAAAAATTTAAAACAAAAATAAAATAATTCACAATAAACAATGTAAAATTATACAAGTAAACAAATGAATATATAAATAATTAAAAGAACTGAAAACAGAAAACAGATTTAACCTTTCTATAAAAAACTAGAATTGAAGAGTTCTGGCTTAAAAAGTAGTGAGTTTTTTGTTTTTCTTCCTTTCTCTCTTTCTTTCTCTCTTCCTTTTTTCCTNACCGGTGTAGTGGCAGCAGAGTGAAGCCCCGAATAGTGAGCAGGGTTTTTAAGGTAAGGGACGGGGGTTTTACAGTGCACACGTTGCACGTATAGCATCATCACATAAGCACCAATTACAATTGTACAANTTTCTTTCTTCCAACAGAAAGTAGATGGACTTTGCCTAGTATAAGATTTACTTATTGGATAAGAGATAAAAGAACAAAATTGATATCTTATTCTAAGTATACAATTTGATGATTTGTTCTTCAAATCCATCAAAAGTATTCTTTCTATATGCCACACTCCTAGCAAAGTAATATAGTGAGAATTGATTAGTAAAACCTGTTGTGCTGGATTCACGAGTCCCCAGAGACCACCAAGGAGCTGACACCGATGCATATACAAAAGGGTCTTTATTACAAGCTCGAGCAGGGGCTCACCCACCTACCGGTGTAGTGGCAGCAGAGTGAAGCCCCGAATAGTGAGCAGGGTTTTTAAGGTAAGGGACGGGGGTTTTACAGTGCACACGTTGCACGTATAGCATCATCACATAAGCACCAATTACAATTGTACAACACCCATGGTTAGTTTTGACCATTCAGTATCTGTGAGGTGTTCATTACTTTTGGAGGGACCCAATCATGACCTTTGAGAATCCTTTGAAAATGACCAATTACAAGGTGAGTTCAAAGGGCCCACGTGGGGTTCAGGCAAGCAGTAATTGGCTAGTTTGTACAGAATAACTGTCTGCAGTTCCCAGCCTTGACTTGGACCACAGGAATGTTTTTTGATTAGCTGATCTGAGGGCGGTCTGAGGATGGCTTTAGCCTTGAGCAATCTGAGGCTTTTTCTGGGACTGGAACTGGGGCTACGTGCAGCCCGAGGTTGCTCTTAATGGAGGCCTTAATCTCAAAATGATGTTACTTAGGCTCTTCAAAACCAGTCTCTTGCCTTAAAAATAGAGTAACTTTTCTATACAAAAACAGGAATGCCATAATAAAAAATAAAATATTCAAATTAAAAGGTCTTTAACATATATCTGCACTGTGTGTGTGTGTGTTTGTGTGTGTGTGTGTGTGTGTGTTCTTTCTCTCTTAAAACCTTTTGTAAAATTAAGAATCCAGCCAGTGTATATCTGTCTCATCGACAATTTCTTTTTAGTCCAAAGCAGAATCATAACAGTATTATTTTGGTAATAAAACATATTCGACTACCTTAAATGTCATTTAAAAATCTCTGACAGCAATAAAAGCATTTTAAATCTTTCTATGGCATATTTCATCTCATATTGAAGCAAGCATTTCCTCTATTTATACTGTACTTAATTTTACATACCAACAAATATCTTCTAAATGTATATAGTCATATATTATGTGTTTTATCATACACCTATAATTTAGATTATGAAAATTAAATGGAGTTGTTTGCATCTCAGCAAATTAGAAGCAAAACAAATTACATGATCTGAGGTGTTTTTTTATAAATTTTAATTAATGCCATCAAAGTACTTGATCCTGACATTTAAAACGTCAGCTCATTGATGATTCCTTCAACACATTAACAACAGGATAGTAAGTGCCAGAGGTCCAGAATGCAAGCAGAAATTTATATTTGTTTGGAGGTAAGCATACATATAAGAAGCCAGTAATTAAACCAACTGTTAGTGCAGGAGTTCATTAGGAATTTAAAGATTTTAAAAATGGTTTAATAAAAGCATAAGTATAACGCTATCAAATAGAATGACTGAAAAATATTTTTGAAAAGAAAAGGTAGATTGCCACATTTCTCTAGCACTATTTTGGCTTTTAAAAAAATTTTTATGTTTTATTTATTTCTGAGAGAGAGAGAGAGCATGAACAAGGGATGATCAGAGAGAGGGGGAGATACAGAATCTGAAACAGGCTCCAGGCTCTGAGCAGCTGTCAGCACAGAGCCCGATGCAGGGCTCGAACCCACAAACTGTGAGATCGTGACCTGAGCCAAAGTCAGACCTTAACCAACTGAGTCACCCAAGCACCCTTGGATTTTAGATTTTATGTTATTTAAACCTAATGTCTTTGAAATCCTATACTGTATTTCTCTGTACTATGTCCACTGTTGGGAAAGAGTTCTTTAGAGGATGAGCACCTATTAGGTGTTAGATCTTGTGCCTGGTTCTGGAGAGACAATGAGATAAATCCTAATACTTGGTGTTTGATGAATTTGACCTGATACAGAAGACAGGGATTTAACTTTTTTTAATGTTGTATTTATTTCTGAGAGAGAGTGAAAGACAGCATGAGAAGGGGATGGTCAGAGAGAGAGGGAGACAACAGAATCTGAAGCAGGCTCCAGGCTCTGAGCTAGCTGTCAGCACAGAGCCCGATGAGAGGCTCCAACCCACAAACAGTGAGGTCATGACCTGAGCCAACCTGAACTGAAGTCGGTCGCTTAACCCACTGAGCCACCCAGGCGCCTCAACAAAAGACAGGAATTTAAAAACATTATGTCAATGCAATATGGTAGAAGCTGTGAGAATTTCTACATAGGATACTACAAAAGTGAAGAGGAAAAAAATATACTCTAGTTGGGGAACATTGGCTTCCAATCCTCATCCAGGTTTGAACACAACTTTGAGTTGAAAATGGTTGTATGGTTTTATATCAGATTTCTACACAATTTGCATGATCCAATCAGCCAAAAACAAAGACAAAATTTTACTTTTTCCATTGATGTCTATAACTTCACTGCCTATTGGTTTCTTTCCTCTGAAAAGGAAGTCTCTATTTTTAAAAATTTTTAATGTTTATTTACTTTTGAGAGACAGAGACAGCATGAGTGAGGAAGGGGAAGAGGGAGAGGGATGCACAGACTCAGAAGCAGGCTCCAGGCTCTGAGCTGTCAGCACAGAGCCCAAAGCAGGGCTTGAGCCCACAGACCACAAGTTCATGGCCTGAGCCAAAGTTGGATGCTTAACCGATTGAGTCACCCAGGCACCCCAAGAAACTCTCTTTAATCATGTATTTCCCATACCTCATTTGTTGTCCTGACACAATGACACTTCACAGATTCCTTCTTCCCTTAGGGGAAACTTTACTACACTGAGTCATAAACGATTCCTTTGTCTCCTGATATTTCCATATCCTTCATGCAAATTATACACCATCCTCATTAATTCGTAATTTATTTTTAACCACTCTGAGCAGGAAATTATTTTTTTAACCTGTTTCATCATTTTTCCTGCTAATATCAGATGAGACACTTCAGAAATTTACATTTTTGATCCAGAAGATATTTCCCTGGTGTTTATTATATGTTTTTGAATGAATGAAATGACAAAACAGCTTTAGGGATAATAGCTCTTCCACTAGTTTGTATAGTGATAACTATAGAACCCATTACTCTTTTCTACTTCTATGGTTTATGATGCTTTCAATTTTGATTTATGAAAATTTAAAGGGGCACCTGGGTGGCTCAGTCAGTTAAGAGTCTGACTTCGGCTCAGGTCATGATCTCATGGTTCATGGGTTTGAGCCCTGCATCGGGCTCTGTACTGACAGCTAGCTCATGAGCCTGGAGCCTGTTTCAGATTCTGTGTCTCCCTCTCTCTCTGACCCTCCCCTGCTCACGCTGTCTCTCTCTCTCTCTCTTTCTTTCTCTCTCAGAAATAAATAAAACATTAAAACAATTTTTAAAGTTAAAAAAAGAAGATGTAACATCATCCATATATGCTATTATTGTTATGAAACTGTCAGTTACATTTGTGAAATTTTGGATTAAAAATTAGGTTGTCATTATATATACACAAAACTTTACTTTTTAAGAGCAGTTTTAGATTCACAATAAGATAATTAAAAGGAAGATAAAGAGACTTCCCACAACCCCCTGCCTCTATATAGGCATAGCCCACTTTTCTCCAAAGTGATACATTTATTACAATTGACAAACTGCACTGATCTGTCATAATCATCTAAGTTCATAGTTTGCCTAAGGATTACAGTGCTCTTTTATCTATTGCAATGATACTAATTATCCTTCTTTATTTTTAATTTTTTAACTTTTATTTATTTTTGAAGGGGTGGGGGGAAGGGAACGAGAGAGAGAGAGAGAGAGAGAGAGAGAGAGATCCAGAATCTGAAGCAGGCTCCAGACCCTGAGCGATCAGCACAGAGCCTGATGAAGGGCTCGAACTCACAAATCATGAGATCATGACTTGAGCCAAAGTCAATGCTTAACCAACTGAGCTACCCAGGTGCCCTCAATGATATTAATTGTCAAGTGCATGCAAAGCAAAACCATGCAGACCTAATGAACCTCACTTAGAAACTGGTCATCATTTCAATATGCCCACCAGTTTTCTAAGTCTACATAGAGTCTTAAAAAAATACTTATCATTTAGTTTATTTTAAGCACATGAAACAAGCTTAATATACAACAATAAATATTATTGAAAGATTACTAAATTCTTAATTAACATTTTAAAGGATGCAATGATAATGAAATTTCCATCATTCAATATTTCATTAAAAGGTCTAATTAAAATGATTTACAAGTTCTAATTAAGTTCTAGGAAGACAAGCATCATGCCGTTCCTAACAGCAACAAAGTAGAATGGGATGGATGACAAGCACAAGCTCATGGTGGAGAAATTATAAAGGTCCATTTTAACTAACAGGGAAACAGGAAGTATTATTACTTTGCTCAGGCTGCCATAACAAAGTACCACAGACTGGGTGTCTTTGATACCAGAAGTTAATTTTCTCACAATTCCGGAGGCTTGAAGCCCAAGATCAAGGGAGCAGCCCCGCTTGTGTCTGGTGAGATCTCTCTTACATTGAAGTTGGCTACCTTACTGCTGTGTCATCAGGTGGCCTTTCTTCTCTATGTGTGTATGGAGAGAGAGAGAGAGAGAGAGAGATCTGTGATGTCTCTTCATCTTCTTTTCAGGGTACCAGTCCTATTTGATTAGGTGTCCACTCTTAAGACCCCATTTAACCTTAATGGACATTGTCTCCAAATATAGTCATCTTGTGTGTAAGGCTTCAACTTACGAATTTTGGGAGACTGATCTCATTCAATAGTTTTGAATATATAAGTTTTAGATTTATGTTATAATTTAAGCACGAACTTCAAATATATTGCAATGTGTAGCAAATAAAACTCATCTAGACATTAATGTGCCGTATCTGTCTTACTATTCCTAGGGTAATAAGAAACCTCTGATTTCCCATTGTCCTCTCAAGGGCTACAGCTATGTCCCAAGGTGGGGGGAAATGACAGATTAGGTGTGGATATAATTGGAACATGACTGGACTTCTTTAAACAATCTATTTTCTTAAAATGCCCACCTTGAGATAATGTTTTCCTATAGTCTGCCTTATGAATTACAAACCCAACCCTAAAAATATGAATAACTCTAATGGATAAGTAACTCATTTATCCAGTATCTTTTCTATTCAAGGAGCCGTATATCTTCCACTCAGTACAATTTTTTTTCATTCAGTGGTTCTGCGATAAATTAGGTCTTTTCCCATTGCATAATATGCTTGATAACATGACTCAAAAACGGTCTAACCCCTTTATACTCCTTTTCCCTTTTAAGTCCTTTTTTCATGTATCAGCACTAATGAATTCCAGTGCCTTCTTGAGGTTTGAGTAATAATGTCAGCTGGGCTTGCTTCGGTACCTGTATTTAGGTGGCAGGTCAGCTGACTACAAGATAACCCAGTGTGGCCTCTTTCACAGTTCTGCTAGTTGGCAGACTGTCAGCTGGGGTCTTGGGGGTGCCTGGGTCACCATAGGCCTCTCACAATCCAGCAGGCAATTCGCATGGCAGCACATGAGTTTTAAGGGCAGCAAAAGGAAATCCTGACGTCTAAGCACTTGTTAAGACTCTGCTTGTATCATGCCATCTGATTTGCCCAGTAGCAAATCAAATAAGAGAGTAAATCTGAAATCACTGTAGGAAGATGTGGATTAAAACAAAACAAAACAAAACAAAACAAAACAAAACAAAATACCGACAACAAAACAGTGTGTACAGCATTGGACATTATTGCAATCATACACACAGCAGGGAGGAGCTGGAATCACTTCAAAGCATTTTGCCCAAATTAGAAGGTACATATCTAGAAAAGCCTGGAAATCAGATTGGGGCTAGATATATCAACCAGATGGTAAAATCTTGGATTAAGAAATGTAAAGATCATTGGGCGCCTGGGTGGCTCAGTCAGTTAAGCATCCAACTTTGGCTCAGGTCATGATATCATCAGTGGGTTCAAGTCCTGCATCCGGCTCTGTGCTGACAGCTCAGAGCCTGGAGCCTGCTTTGAATTCTGTGTCTCCCTCTCTCTCTGCCCCTCCCTGTCTCATGCTCTGTCTCTGTCTCTCAAAAATAAATAAACATTAAAAAATTAAAATAAAAAAAGAAATGTAAAGATTATCAGTGGCAAAGTACAAATTAGAGCAAGCCAATCCACAAGATTGTTCTCACTCCTGACATCAACTGCAAGTTAGAGGGGTCCCAAGACTACCGGAAGTTTCACTAATTTGCTAGCATTGACTCATAAAAGTCACTGAAAGCTGTGATACCCACAGTTATAGTTTATTATAGCTAGAGGATATGGATTTGTATTCTTGAAGAAAAGAACTGCATACATTCAGCAGAATCCAAGAGTTTCAGTTACAGATCTTACAGCTGTTTTCTCCCTGCAGAGCTGTGAACAGTGTCACTGTTTTCATTAAGAATGTGTGACGCTAGGGTCACCTGGGTGACTCTGTCAGTTGAGCATCTGACTTTCGACTTTGGCTTGGGTGATGATCCCAGAGTCATGGGATCAAACTCCACATCGGGCTCGGTACTGAACACAGAGCCTGCTTATGATTCTCTACCCCCCCTCCCCCATCCCTCTCCCCACTTGTTCTCTCTCTCTCTCTCTCAATCTCTTAAATAAATAAATAAATAAATAAATAAATAAATAAATAAATAAATAAAATATGGGGCTCCTGGGTGACTCAGTCGGTTGAGCATCCGACTTCGGGTCAGGCCATGATCGCACTGTTCGTGGGTTTGAGCCCCGCGTCGGGCTCTGTGCTGACAGCTCAGAGCCTGGAGCCTGCTTCAGATTCTGTGTCTCCATCTCTCTCTGACCCTCCCCTGCTCACGCTGTCTCTCTCTCTCTGTCTCTCTCAGAAATAAATTAAACATTGAAAAAAAGTTTTTCATAAATAAATAAAGTAAAAAGAATATGCGACTATATACACAGAGTGTTGCTAATCACAGAAGTTCACATGAGCCTTAATACTGAATAAGCATAGCTTACTGACCACATGAGCAGTTTCAGACTCTAGTCCCTCAGGAGGTCAAAGAGATATCATATGAAGCAAAGTCCCTACCCTTAATCACACTATCAGAATATCAACGTCCCCACGCAAAGACACTCCTATCAAGCATGACATGCAGCATACTAGTTCTGTTTCTCTGGAGAACCCTGATCAATACAGTAACTGTAATAATTTTCTGGAGATCCCTCTAGAAATAATTTGGAGATTAGTGTGCCACAGTAGACAGAACAACCCCCAAAAGATGTCCACGTTCTAATTTCCCAAACCTGTAAATAAGGCAAAAGAGACTTTTCAGATATAGTAAAGTTTCAGAACTTTTAGATGGAGAGATTATGCTGGATTACCTGGATAAGCCCAATTTAGTTCATTTAGATCACATTAAAAGTAGAGTATCTTCCCTGGCAGAGGAGGGTGAGGAAGATTCAAAGTGAGGGAGATCTGAGCTTCTATTACTATTTTGAAAATGGAGGAGGAGGGCATGAGCTAAGGAATGTGATGGCCTCTAGAAGTTGGGAACAAGGCTTCATTTACAATGAGGAAGAAACCCAGGACCTTGGTTCTACAACCACAAGAAAATAAATTCAGCTAACAATCCAACTGAGCAGAGAATAGATTCTTCCTTAGAGCCCTCAGATGGAGCATAGCATTGCTGACACATTTATTTTATCTTGTTCAGACACATGCCCTACTTACAGCTACAGGCACAAAGTTAAATTTAAAAAAAATGGGGGCACCTGGGTGGTTCAGTTGGTTAATCATTCAACTTGGGCTCAAGTTATGATTTCATCATTTGTGAGTTTGAGCCCTTCATGGGGCTTTCTGCTGTCAACATGCAGCGGGCTTCGGATCTTCTATCCCCCTCTTTCTCTGCCCCTCCTCCACTTGGTCTCTTTCTCTCTCTCCTTCAAAATAAGTAAACTTTAAAAACTTTTAAATGTGTCAAATCACTAAGTTTGTGGCAATTTATTGTACAGCAATTGGAAACCTAATGAAGACGTTAATCTTGATGTATATCACCTTCATATTAGAAGTTAATTTTCTAAACTTTGGAGTAAATATTTGTAGTATAATAAATAATATGTTAGGTCTTTGTGCCCTATTCTTGGTACAGAGCTCCTTAAATCTTTCAAATTTCCTGAGAAATCAGGAGTGTCTGTTATTCATAAGGAGTCACTGTTGAACACTTTCGAGTTTATGGTAATAATGTGACTTAGGGTGGGGTCCTTAGATAGTTTCAGGATAGGGCTAGTCACCAAAAAGACCAAGTGATTAGATGCTTGGAATTTATAGCTCGCTCTGACCTCAGGGAAAAGGAGGGGTGGGGCTACAAAGTAAGATCTATAAAAATTGAAAGAAGAGGATTGGTGAGCTTTCAGATTAATGTATGTGTCCACATGCTGTGAGGGTAGCACATCTCAGTTCTGTGGCTTCTGGACCTCATTCCATGTACCTCTGCATCTGGCTATTCTTTATAATATCCTTTATAATAAACTGATAATATAAGTAAATATTTCTCTTGAGTTTTGTGAACTGCTCTAGCAAATTAATTACACTCAAGGAAGAGATTATGGGAACCTCCTAAATTGATCAGAAGCACATGTGACAATCTGAGTTTGTGATTGGTGACTGAAATGGGAGGAGTGTGGTGTCTCGTTGGACTGTGTCTTTAACTTGTGGGAGCTCAGGCCATCTCTAAGTAGATAGCGTCAGAATTGAGTAAGATTATAGGACACCCAGTCAGTGTCTATTGAGAATTGTACAATTACTTTGTGGGGTTGAAAAATACACCTGAGAACCGAAGTTCATAGATGTTCATACATGATACAGCTGCAGATCTTCCAAAACCTTCTAGCTAACATGTGCCAAATCAGCATATTCATTTCCACATATAGAGCTTAGAACCTACATGCTGATAGGTGTTGAATACAAGATCAGTAGAGACTAATAAAGAGACAAAGAGATATTTCAGTGCAGATGTTGGGCAGTTGTCCAGGTTCTTCCAGGGGTTAAGACATCACACTTGCCCAGAATCCCCATATGCACGGAGTGCATCTCACTCTAGGTCCTGCTCAACAGCCAAATCCTGATGACTCTTTTCTTCCAAGGGCACAAGCCCATTTATTTGTCCTTATCATTATTTCAGAGATGACACTAGCCTAGACTTAATCTACTCTTTGTGCATTTCTCCATCTGAAGAGATTGGTTCACATGTAGACCCAACTTAACAACATTCATCTTGATGTCCAGGATTGATACTTGATGGAGTGAGATGAGTTTTTCTTCTGAATGGTTCCTATACAAATGTGTAAACTAGTGCAGTTGAAGTTATTTCATTTGCCTCAGGAAAAGCCACCTGATTCTGAAAGTTTCATTTAAAAAAAAAAAAAAGAGGCATCATCAGAGGATATAGCAAAATAGAGTTAAAGCACAGAGCTAAATAAAGGAATTAAAACACAAAACCTTTAAAACATGTTTGATACTCTGAAATCGCTTCCCTTAATTATTTAAACTGGATTCAGTAATGAATAATAATTCAATAATGAATGGTTTTCAATCATTTTTAGGAGAATTAGATAGTTTATGATTTGAACTTAGGGTCACTCCTCAAAAACTGGGCTTAATAAATTTACAAATGCCATATTTATCATATAATGGCAGTGATAGCAATAGTTAAGAATATAACAGAGGAAATTAATTCTAGTAATTGAGAGGCGACCCATCTATACTGTTCTATGCTTTTCCTAATGCACCGTGTCATCCAGGAAATGGTCCCTGAGTCTTCAGAGTAGGCTGGATCCTCATCCTGCTCTACTTTAGCACTCTGTGTGCGCTTATATTTGATATTTATTATTATTCTATGTGCTATATAATTTCACGTAAATTAGAAGTTTCTTTTGGTATAGTTATCTCTTGCATTTAAATAGCCTAACTACATTAGGATATCAAGCACCTAGTAGTGTCTGACATATAAAAGGTGTTGAACTACCATGAAAAAAATAAGTATGACCCACTTTCCACTTCTTGTGTTAAGCTAATCATACCATGTATAGATCTTCTAGAAACAAATCTATAAGGCATTTTGCCAGTCTCTGAAGCTTGCTTTAGCTCAGCGAGGTAGAAAGACTTAGAGACATTTATCTAGGACTCTCAAGGTGGCTCTTTCACATGGGACATTTTACTACTAATTCAAGATTCTTTTAATTCAGCCAGATTATTTATAGTGTCATCAAAAGATCTCAAAGAATCCATTGCCCATAAAACTTACGTCCACTTTCCACTAAGGAGAAAACCTGTAAGTTCACAACAGTTCTGCTTTGCTTATTCAAGAAGACTTAGAGCTACAAAGATTTTTCATGACAGAGGAATTTGATAAGAGGATGAGGAAGATGTGCATCAAGTGATCTGAATCTAGACACTGGAGGTTGTTTTTTTCCCCCACCTTAGCTCATTTGATTTTATTCTATTATAGCTATTTTTTTTTTTCTAATTTCAAATGGCTCCAACTCACAAAATGTGAGATCATGTCCTGAGCTAAAATCCGGAGTCGAATGCTTAACTAATTGAGTCACTCAGGTGCCCCACATAGGTCCATTTTGAACTAGTGATGAAGACATAGAAGACATGAAGAATACACAGCTTGGATTTCAGAATCCTTAAAAAGGAAAAAGAGATGCTTAAAATCCAGTTTACATTTAATTAAATGTGTAAAATACCTTTCTCATTTTTTTCTAAAGGAACTCTCAGAATGTGTGTATGTGTATACATTTAGGTATATACATATTATGTATGTAGATGCATATACATTTTTGTTATATAGGAGAATGAATGATTGTATCCTATTTTGCTTATGCCAGGAAATCTAATTTACATTGTGTTTATTTACATATTTTATACAATTCAATAACCTATCTGGCTAATTCATTAAGGATTATTTCCATTAATATTTAAAATTATTTTTAGTTGTAACATTAAAATTTAAAAGCAAAATGAGACAACAGTCAGTGAGTTAAATATTTTGAGTTCATGCATAAGAGAGAAAGAGAACATCTCCAAAGAAATTTGTCTAGCTCCATTTTCCTTAGTTATACTTCTATAACTCTTCTATTTACTACTGTCTTAACTAAATCTCTCCATGTTTAAAGGAAACCTTGTGTTTTCCAAAAGCAGCCCTTCTTTCCTCCTTTCAGCTCTATAATGCCAAAGGGATGATATCATATCACTTATAAGATAACACATTCCGAAGGCAAAGCTAGCAATCAGACACCAAAGTCTAACATAGAAAGAGGGTAAGATTTTAAGTGGCATGAAGTGATATTAAATAAACATAATGTATCTTTATCAAATCTCCACTAAAATCACTATAATAAATGTTGAGACAATAATTTTGGAACCAACATTTAAGAGAAAATCACTTTTATTTTTCTTTTCATTTAAAAACCTTTAATGGAATATAAAGCCAGTGCTATTTGCTCATGAGCAAATCTATGTTAATTAAATTGCATTTGCTTTTAAGAACAGCACATAGGCAATTATTTTCTAGAAAAAGCATTTTCTAAATTATAATCAATTATGCTCATATTTGGATTAATCAGCTTCTATTGTAAGTTATTTTGATTATTTCGTTCTTTTGTTGACTGGCCTGAGCAAGTTGGATAAAATATGCTCTAACTTGGCCAAATTCAAGTCAGTCTTCTTTCTTCTCCACAGGTTCTTGGCCCTTGACTCACCCTTGAATTTAAGAAAGTATTGGAATTAGGAAAAGCCCCTCTTCAATGGGCATTCCAGAAAATTGACTGCCCTCAGGGAAAAACATTACTAGATCAACTATGAGATCATACCATCTGTTCATCCTATTTCCCACATCATTTCCTTCAACCTACTTCTACTCCTTTTTATACAAGAGTTTCTTCTGCCTAACCTTTGAGATCAGCATAGATATATCTCTAGCAGTGTCCTAAGGAGTTGCTTTCCATCTATTGCAATAATCCATTTGAATCAAATAACTCCTTACCAATATTCAGATTTGTTTTTTATTTGACAGTCCCCAAAGTATTTAGGTGATTCTATGTCGCAGTCCAGAAAATGATGCACTGGTATCTCAGACATACATAAATTAAAATTTCAACATCTTTTTTTTTTTTTTAAGTTACCATGTACCAGGTTCTCAACACAGATTGTTTCTATACATCTATAACTTTAAGATGTATACATCTTTATTTACTCTTCTTTTTTATATATAGATGAGAAAACTGATAGGTTTAGCACTCAGTTAGATGAGTGTTCAAACTCGGTGTGCTCAGTCACTACATTATCCTTCCTCCTAACTTCCCCAGATAATCTGTTTATTCTCATTCTTCCTCCAGTTGTGTTCTCCAAGAGAGATATGCAACCACATCATCTCTCAAAACACTCTTGTGATGGGATTCTTCTGCAGTTCTGTTTTAATTTTGGATTTGAAAGTTGAACTTTTAATTCAGTTTGAAAAGTTGTAGCATTTTATTTTGCCTTACATACTCCATGTTGAACTCCAAGGTAGTATGCAGATTAAGCAAATCTATATGTATATTTATGCAAAATGAAATGCAAATGTCCCTACCTGTTTTCACAAACATCTGGTAGCTTTAAGATAGAAATGATGGTATTAAGAGCTTGCTCATTTGCTGTGGCTTATCCGTGGGTACCATGCCAATTGAGAAACATTAATGTAATAATTCCAAGTTCAGAGTTATCATGGCAATTTTTTCTCCTCCTGTAACATTTTCTTAGGTTAAAAAATTCAGAAAAGTAAGTAAATAATATAACAATTTAGATACCAAGTGATTATATTAGAATTACCAATATAATTTTTTAATGGTTCTGACCCTTTAAGACAAAGAAATAAAGCATTGCTGGTAAACCAGAGTTTTGTTTTGTTTTGTTTATCTCTCATCAGTTTACCTACTTCCTATCCAGACTCAGATTTATTTTCATAAATTTGTTCATTTTTTTGTTTCTTCAATTTTTAAAACATAGTTATGCTTGCATAAATAATACATGCCATTTTTTAAAAATTTCATTTAAACTCTCTTATGGTAACTTGTTCTTTCCACTTACATTGTGCTTTGGTGATTAGTCACATTAAACATATGATTTTGAGAATTTTCAATGCTGTGTGATAGTATAAGTTACAAATAAACTTAATAATAATAAACTTATCTATGAGCATAATGGAACTTCCCCCCAATAGTTTACTATGAAAAACAATGGAGCAATGAATATCATTATGTGTAAGTTCTGTTGTAATGATCAATACCTTCTCTAGGATACTGTAGTCTCCTCTTACCTATGGCTTCATTTTCCATGGTTTCAGTTACTCATGGTCAACCACGGTGCAGAAACAGTTGATCCTCCTTTGGACACATTGTCAGAAGGTCAACTATAAGCTAATGCTGCATCGTCAATGACTACGGCATTCATGTCACTTCATCTCAGAGGTAGACATTTATCATCTCATATCATCACAAGAAGGGTGAGTACAGACAATATATTTAGAGAGAGAAAGAAAGAGACAATATTCACATAGCTTTTATTACAGCATATTGTTACAATTGTTCTATCTAATTATTTACTAATTTTTATCTCTGACCACCTATTTTATAAATTATACATTATCATAGTTATTTATGTTTAGGAAAAAACACAGTATATGTAGGGTTTGGCACTATCAGCAGTTTCAAGCATCCACTGGAGGTCTTCGAATATATCCCCTACAGATAAGAGGGGACTACTATTAATCCTAAAAGGGAATCTGTTAATGAGCTTAATTGTTAATGGTTTCATTGTGTCTCTCCAAAATTCGTATGTTTAATTCTCTACCCCAGGAAACTGAGAATGTGACTTATTTGGGGATAGGGTCTTTAGAGAGAAATTAAGTTAAGATGAGGTCATTAGGGCAGACCCTCTTCTAAAATGACTGGCATCCTTCAGACAGGGGAAATTTGGATATAGACTCATGCATAGAGGAAAGTCGCCATGCAAAGATGAAGGCACAGACAGGGATGATATTTCTACAAGCCAAGGAACACCAACAATTGCCAGCACATGACCAGAAGCTAGAGAAGAGACATGGAAAACATGTCTTGTTTTAACCTTCGGAACTGTGAGCCAATAAATTTGTTTTTTAAGCCACTCAAAGCCTTTGCAGTGCTTTGCTGTGGTAGCCTTGGAAAATGAACGGATTGGGTATGTGCATTTTCAACTTTACTAGACACTAGTAGATATCCTTTAAATCAATTTTCACTTCTACTATTAGCGTCCATTGTTTTTTTCAACTTAACAAATAAATCACTCAGCCTGGAGTCTCTTAGCTGATAGTCGTTCTTAAATGATAAGGTTGGTAATGAGAAGGTGTTCTCTCTCTCTCTGGCTCCTTTTCTTTAGCATTCATTTACCATAGGGTTAAGGGAGTCATTGTTTTCATCCTTCATAACGGTCATTGTCTTCTTTTCCTCTGAATCAGGATTCTAGTGGAATTTTCCTGTCTAGTTCAACACTTAAAATAATAATCGTGTATCATATTGTTACTGTATTAGCACTTTTCTGAAAACTTTATATAAATTTAATTACCAAAGTTCCCTATGATGTAGCTTCTCTTGCCTCTATTTTACAGTTGGGGAACTTGAGGCCCAGAATATATTAATACATGTCCAAGGTCATACAACAGAAGAAGCAGAATATGATTCCCAGTTGTCTGTACTTCAAAGCCAATTCTCTTGACCATCGCTTCATGAACCCTAGTGCCTATGGTAAGCATGGTAAGATCCCCACAATGATATCTATGTCCTAATCCCCAGAACATGGGAATATGTTAGCTTGCATGGCAAATGGGAAATTAACGTGTTAAATTTATGAATCAACCAACCCTAAAATAGAGAGATTATTCTGTTTTATTTTGGTGGGTCCACTTTATATTTTTTTTAATGTATACATATTTACTCTAAATAGAGAGAGGCAGAAAGAGAGGGAGGGAAAGAATCTGCACTGTAAGTGCAGAGCCCAACATGGGGCTTGACCCCATGAACTGTGAGAAATCAAGAGCTAGAAGTTCAACTGAATGAGCCACCCAGGGACCTGTGGTGCCACTTTAATCTCAAAGGACTTTAACAGTGGAAGACAGAGAAAGACAGGTAAGAGAGAGATGCCACCATGAAAATAAAGTCCCAGAGAGATACAGTGTTTCTGGCATTTGAAGATGGAGGAAGGAGACCAGGAGGCAAGGAACGAGGATGTTCTCTTGTAACTAGAAGACATGGAAACAGATTCTTCCCTAGAGAATCCAGCAAAGAACATAGTGAGTTCTTCTAGCCTCTAGGACTGGGAGACAATACATATTTGTCAGTTAGCCACTCACTTTGTTGTACTTTGTTTGCAGCCCTAGCAAACCTATATTACAATTGGTTACCATCTATGTGTTTGTGAAACTTGAAACTGGATATTATGATTCAAATAAATTTGCAAAGTTAGAGAAAAATGTCTTAATTGAGTAGTAAAAACATCTTAATTCATGGCCTCCTTCTACCTGTTGAAAATAGATACAGTTAGAACAATAAAATAAAATGAGTTAAGATAACATTGATCCAGTCATTTAAAAGACTCTGAACCAGCAAACTGTCACAAGCAAAGCTCAGCTGCTGTATCTCTTCTCTTTTGCTGCCTTAACCAGTTGCCACAAAGTCAGTGGGTTAAGTAGCATCAGTTTAGCATCTCACACTTCTGTATATCAGTGGACTTGGCCCACCTGCCCCAGTCTTACAAAGTCCCAGTTCTACAAAGTCTAAGTCAGAGTGTTGTCAGGGCTTGCCTTCCTTTTTGTTGGCTCTGGGGGATAGTTAGTTTCCCAGGGATATTCAAGCAGCTGGTAGATTGAGCTCCATGTGTTGGTAGGAATGAGCCCCTTGTTTCATCAGCCGTCTCCCAGGAGACTTTCTCAGCTTCTTGGGAGTCCCCTTTCTCCATTTTCAAAGCCAATGATGAGTGTCTAGTCCTTCTCATGCTTTGAGTCTTTTCTCTGCCCTCCCCTCCCCTCTTCTCCACCCCCCTCCCTTGCTGCTGCATCTCTCTGACTTCTCTCTTCTGCCTTTGTCTCCCACTTTTAAGAACCCATAATCACTTCAGGTTCACCTGGATAAAGCAGAATAATCTCCCTATCTCAATGTTGGTAACCTTAATAACATCTAAATATGATATGTAACATAATCACAGGTTTCAGAGATTAGGGTTTGGGGATTTTTTGATGGGGTAGAATCATTAGGCCTACTGCACAATCATAAATTTTGGCGAGTTAAAATATACTATAACTCCATATTTTACTTACCTTGTGCGAATATCGGGACCTTTGGTAGAATTAATGCTCATGTTACCTAATGCCCATTTTTATCTTACAGGTCACTTAAATTTTTTTAGTAGTTGTGTAGGCCTGCAGTTGTCAAATTATTTATTTGATAGCATGTTATAATCATTTCTATCACATATTTAATTCCAGTCTTAGTGAGGACCGTATCAATGTTTTAATGTACTTTTATAAGATACTACAGTGTTCTTAATATACATTAAGATTGAAATTCACAGAGAAAGCTCATTCTTCTTTAGCTTAAAAAGACTAATGTAGCTTTAAAATAGTAAAAGGAATTATATGAGCATAGAGATTGGTTCTGCAAAATGCTGGAGTGTTAGTGCTGAAATAAACACTGAGAAAGGGCTAATTGCCAACCAAAAGAAAGCAGACTCCTTCAGGTCAGAGAGAATACACTTCCTAGCCAAAAACTGATGGAATCCACGGAGAAAAAAAGTGCCATGGAGAAAATGGTATGCTTTTTTTGGAAATAAACAATTGTTCTGTTTTGTCAGTTTAAGTAAATGAATAGATTGAGTCTGTTTAAACATAAGTGGTTCCAGTCTCGCAGACAATAGCATACAGAACGTTTAATAATAAGATGATGTAAATAAGGAAAAGTGGCCAAGTTCTCACTTGGCCATATGGTTTTATTTTCTGTGAAAATATAATTTTTGCTCAGAGTTATGTTTTTCCTTTTAGATTTCAAGATACTGTATTTCTTTCATTAATGTTTCTTAACACTTCTCCAGAATATATGTATAGTTATTAAGGCATCCTAATGCCTTATTAGAACCTTCTGATAATAAATATATCCTCTTCAGAAGTCCTATGAAACTGAGTACCGTCAATGAGGTGTAGCTAAATGTAGAAGATGATTGTTACAGATGTCTAAAGGTTGAATGAAGGAGACACACACCCTGCTAATGCATTCTCAGAGTCAAAGGATGGTCTCAGTCCCTCCCTATCCACCACATTTTTTCCTAAATGTGTACAAAGTATAAACTAGCATATAGAAAAGACCTATTATCCATGATTTAGCAGTGGCTTTATAAGCTTCACTCTGAACTATTTTTTGAAAAAAAAAAAAAAAACATTATTAGAAAGTTTTTTATTGAGATATAATTGGTATTCATCATTGTATATATATAAAGTGTACAATGTATTGATTTTTAACCTTCATCCCAGTGATAATGAGACCCACCTCCAAGTTCACTGCCTCTTCATTTTTTCACTATCAAGTGGAACACACTGTTTTTGTTTAAATAATTTTTGTTTTGTTTTGTTTTGCTTTGTTTCTGAGAGAAACTGGGAAGGGGCAGAAAGGAAGAGTGACATAGGATCCAAAGCAGACTCTGTGCTGATAGCAGAGAGCCTGATGTGGGGCTTGAACCCTCAAACTATAAGATCAAATTGTTAGTCAAAGTTGGATGCTTAACCAACTGAGCCACGCAAGCACCCCAAATGATATATACTCTTTATTGAGGTAGTAAATGTTTTACTAAGTGGCTATGAAAGGATTTACTTTCTAGGAAATCATTGACATGAGGGACTAAAAAGACTAAAAAAGTTTTTTTTTCCTTCAAAAAACTGAATAATCTTCACTCCTGGGGTGAGTAATCTTCACTCCTGGGGTGACATTATCTCTTATTCAATACATTCTGAAATTGTGGAAAACAACAAACAAACAAAAGGATCATGTATTAAGATCTTTTTGTGACCATAAGAATTTCTATTATAGGTAATATTTGTATCTTCTGATAGCTTCCAAATTTTACACTTTTTAAAGCATACTTTATTTTACTATGATACATTTCTATTGTGCTAATGTAGAAGTAAATCTACAAGATATGTTACCATATTTTAAAACTTTTTTTTAATGTTTTTTATTTATTTCTAGGGGAGAGAGAGAGACAGCGTGAGCAGGGGAGGGTCAGAGAGAGAGGGAGTCACAGACTCTGAAACAAGCTCCAGGCTCTGAGCTGGCAGTCAGCACAGAGCCTGACACGGGGCTCGAACCCACGAACCGTGAGATCATGACCCAAGCAAAAGTCGGACACTTAACCGACTAAGCCACCCAGGCGCCCCTCCATATTTTAATAAAAGTATGAAGAGAATGCTACTAATTGTAAAAAAGAACTGTATATGTGTTTAGTTATAAGCTTTCACATGCAAGCAAATTTCTGAAAGTTTACATAATAATTGTATCAATCAAGGTCCAAACAAGAAACAGATGGTATGCTCAAATTAAGGTAATTTGAAGAAAGTTTATTTTCACAGAAATTAACTGGTATGGATGGGTATAGAAAATTGAAAGAAAAAATTAATGCAAGATTCTTGACAATTAGCAGCAGAACTGTTATCACATCCAACTGCTGAAACTAGGAAAATAGGGAAGCTTCCAAATGACAGGAAGAGGAAGAATCTTATAGAACATTCTGTCTATTAAGGAACAACTGAAGTTGGTCTTACTGATAGTCAATAAGATGAGTGATGACCTTTAACTCACTCTCCTTTCTCTCTTCTCTAACTGGGACCCAAGAAACCCAACTCAATGAAACCAACCCTGAGATCCTGGGTGTACTGGTTATATAGTTTACCTGGTTTTACTTCTCAGAGAGAAGCTCTCAGAGAGAAGGAGAGCAGGTCTGGGGGAAGCAAATGGGAGAAATCTACTACACTACTATTAACTTGGCTTCACTAGGTGTCTTGGAGGCTAAATAGCTTTTCTTCTAAAATACGTAGTTCTTGCTTACTTATTAAAAATTGTTCATAACAAGAGTGTGCCAGTAAAAAATTAACAAAACAACATGTAAATAACTTCTTTTAGAAAGAACTTCGCAGCCTGTCTCACCTAAATTTAGTTATTCCATTAATATTAAGTCTGAATTATACCTAATAGACAAAACATTTTAATTTTTTAAGGATACATACCATCAAAATAGTTTAGAAAGACTTTTACACTTTCTCTAGGGAGATCAGAGGAATTTATCATGTTAAGACAATGTAATGGGATTTACCAGTCTTTTTGTATATGTGGGCATGTTTCCCCTATGAGTAGTAAGCATGGTAGTTACCTAATTAGTTATCCCCATTTATAGAAAAGAAAAGTACATCTTACATGCTAAATTGTCAACCCAGAATCTGAATTCAATTCTGCTGCTTAATGCTAGGATATTAAGAGATTTAAATGAGAGAAACTTGTTTTTAAATGCCAGCTGTCACATAAATTGCGCCATTTTGGAAAATCATTTCACTTTCCTAACCCTATTTTTTAAAATATATAGTAAATTAGGGAGCACCTGGGTGGCTCAGTTGGCTGAGCATCCGACTTCAGCTCAGGTCTGATCTCATGAGTTTGTGAGTTTGAGCCCCAGCGTCGGGCTCTGTGCTGACAGCTCAGAGCCTGGAGCTTGCCTCAGATTCTGTGTCTCCCTATCTCTCTGACCTTCCCCTACTCACACTCTGTGTGTGTGTGTGTCTCTCTCTCAAAAAATAAACATTTAAGAAAAATAGATATTAAATTTAGAATATTTTTCATAAGGGCTGAAGTGAGAATAAAGTAGTACAATATCTGAGAAAACAATGTAAATTAAACCATATTGCTTCATGTATAATGTTCAGTTAGGTTTCTATCTGTTTCCCTCTCTTCATATGCACACACACACACACATACACACACAGACTCATAGTCTATGAGTTCTCATAGGCTCACCTTAGCATTGTTATCTGGCACATTCTAACTTCTACAGCACTAGAAGCTGATTCTACTGATCTTGCTCATGAGGTAAAGCAAGTGTAATGCTTTGTGAAAATTGACAGATTCATTAAGTTTGTTCACTGGATTGGCTACTGGAAAGATTTTAGCAATTGCCACCAAAACAGTTTGGAACTACAACTTTTTTGTTCTCATGAAATGTTTGAGGCATCAATTTATCTTTCTCCTTGTAATTTTTCTTCTCCTTTCTTCTGTCCTGCAGGTAATAGGCTCAGAGCTGCCTTTTCTTAACTGAAGCATTTTTTTGGCAGGAAGGAAAAGCAAAAGTTGTCTGCATGACACTCTCCTTATTTGGAATTTGTTTCCTAAAACCAAAATCCACTGAAGCAATCAGTCTGGATTCCCTAGAGAAAAGAGACTGAAAGAAAGAGGAGAAGAAAGAAAGGATTTCTTTCAGACAAAAACCGAAATCTGGAGACTGGAGAAAACAAAGTGAGATATATAATTCTACAGTTAGCACAAGTAATGGGGCTCCTTAATCTGATCTTTTGAAAAATCACAGGAAAGTCTCAAGAATTCCAAATGGAAAAGTATCATTTTCCCTGCCCTTGGCAAATATTGATGAGTTAGAAATGCAGCAGAGCAGAGGGACCTAAGGGACCCATGTGAAATGAATCTGCAGAGTTCTTTGAGAAAAGAGTACATTGTGATGACCAAGAACTATAAGAAACTTCTCAGAAATTTTTTGCTGCTCCTTCTGGCCAAAGTTGAATTTTCTATCTATCAAATAGGAAGGAGACACATAGTTTAAATTGTACTGTTTTTACAATAATTAGGTTGATGGAGCACCGGGGTGGCTCAGTCGGTTAAGCACCTGACTCTTAATTAGGGCTCAGGTCATTATATCAGGGTTCCTGAGTTCGAGCCCCACGTCAGGCACTGAGCTAACAGTACAAAGCTTGATTGTGATTCTCTCTCCTCTTTCTCTGTCCTTCCCTTGCTCACTTCCTCTCTCTCATAAATAAATAAATAAATAAATAAATAAATAAATAAATAAATAAATAAATATTTTTTGAATCATTAGGTAGAAATTAAGATATTTCTCCCTTGTTGAAAGTGAGATTTACTGCATACATTTGTATCAAATACAGAGTCTGTTCCTGGGGCTTGTGAGGGCTTTTGGTAGTGAAAATGCACAGGTCAGTAAAATATCAGCTTAAGTCAAGAGCTTTAGGCCTTAATACCCTCTGCAAGGAAACTGGCTAACGGAGGACTTTTGAGACATTGACCTGCAGTGGCACTATCACAAGCCTACACTGAATTTTAGACATTGCCACTCGGGTTTAACTAGGTTGCTTTGGTTTTAACTGTGCTTTTGTTCAAATGAAACAAAGATCCCCCCCTGACACTACTGGGTGGTTTTCTTCAAGTATTCCTTTGCATTTTTTCTAAAGCAGCTTTATAGGGGTACAATCGACACACAATACGCTACACACATTTAAAGGTATAATTGATAAGATTTGACATATGTTTGCACCCATGGAAGTCAGGATGAGGAACATATTACTCCCCAAAGTTTCCTCACTCTGCTTGTGATGCCTTCCCCTTCTACCTGCCGATTTATCATCCCACCTGTGCCCTTTTCCCCAGGTGACCACTGATCTTTTTTCAGCGCTTTTTCATTGGCATTTTCTAGAATTTTATATAAATTTTATATAAATGTGGCTATACAACATGTTCTCTTTTTTGTTGGACTTCTTTCCTTCACTATAATGATTTTGAAATTTATCCATTTGGCTGTATGTAGCAATAATTAAGAGTTTATTAAAAATAAAGAGGTGATGAACATTTGTGTGCAAGTCTGTGTACACACAAATGCTTTCAACACTCCTAGAAGTAGGGTGACTACCTTATATCATAGGTCTATGTTTAACATTTTAAGAAACTGTACTCTTTTCTTCAAAATGGCTGTATTGTTTAATATTCCCACCAGATATATATGAGAATTCCATATGCTGATACTCAGAGTCAGTCCTTTTAGTGTGAGCCTCAGTTTTAAAGACAGCAATTTCAGGGGCACCTGGGTGGCTCAGTCAGTTGAGCGTCTAACTTCGGCTCAGGTCATGATTTCACGGTTCATGGGTTCGAGCCCTGCGTCGGGCTCTGTGCTGACAGGTAGCTCAGAGCCTGGAGCCTGCTTCAGATTCTGTGTCTCCCTCTCTCTCTGACCCTCCCCTGTTTATGCTGTCTCTCTCTCAGAAATAGATAAAACATTAAAAAAATAATAATAAAGACGCAATTTCAGAAGATAAGGGAAATGCAGTAAGAAAATAATTTACTTGCAGCCCATTTTTGATTGGGGTCTCAGAGGATGGTAAAAACACATCAAAACAAAAATCATCTCTTTGTTTCCATAACATTCCAAATCATGGACAACACGAAAGGCGTATCAGCTGCCATTCAGTATAATGGTTCAACCTTCTGATAACTGGCATACCCAGGTAATGCCATGAAGCTCTGCTTGCTGGGGGAATTTAGATCATGGGAAGTTTCTACATTCAATTAGGTCCCATTGGGGAGTAATAACATATTGCTTTACTACATATATAGTTATAGCTATGTATATAGTTATATACTATGTAATTAGTATATATACTAATTACTATAACCTTCTTGAAAATTCCCTTTTTCATTTCTACAGTATGACCTATCAACAAACAAAATTAGATCAGGATTAGTTTAGAGGTGTCTTGTAAATAAGGATGCAACATCACAAAATGGGACAATATTGCCTTGCTGTCATAGGGCTGGCTTTCACCAGACAAGGAAGGTTAAGAACACCAGAATTAAGGATGTTACAACATTTAAGATGTGGATTTGGTGATGAAAGCAGAAGGATATCTAAGAAGGTTAGTCTACTTGCAGAGAAATGTTGAGTCAATTCAGAGTTAAGAAGGCTTTGGATAAAGTGCACAGTTTGCAAATAAATGTCATTTCTTAGGGTCAGATCTGCTGAGGCTTTCACTACCTTTGTAGCTGTAGCTCTATAACCTTGAGACAGCTGGGATACACATGAGCAACTGAATCAAGTCATATGCCATGATAGGCAATAGCCCTACACTTATTATCAGGTTCCTGTATGAGCATTCCCAGGGCTTAATTATCTCTTTGTGCACAAATATTGTAAAAGGTTTTGAATTGTTAGGTAAATAGTTAGGAATCCATGGTGTGCAATACCCAATCAAGCCTAAAAATTTACAAAGTTGTGGCTTACTTGTGGGTCTAGAAAATCCCTGGATTAGTTTAATTTGTTTTGGAGACAGCTGAATTCCTTCAGTACTTAGATCATGACTTAGGTAATGAATAGTGTCTACAGATAATTATCTAGAGATAATATTTTTCTTAAAGACTCTGTGTCCCTTTTCAGCTAACAGTTGCAGCAAATAAACAGAATCTTTTATGGACACCTCTTTAGTAGCTGAACACAGCAAAAGGTCATCTACATATTGTACAAGGATTGATTTCCCAGGGAACTGGAGGGTGCTTAAATCTCAATGAAGTACTTGAGAAAAATAAGAAAGGACTTCAATGAACCCCAGAGGCATAACTGTCCAGGTATATTGTCAATTTTTCCAAGTAAAGGCAAACAGATATTGGCTGTTGAGATCTACATTGATGCTGAAAAAAGTTGAATAAGGGTCTACACCAGTGAACAATTTTGAGTTTGGTGAACAGAAGAGTGTCTGGGTTCAGAACAAATGGAAAACAAGAATGACTACTTTGTCAATAGCTCTCAGGTTCTTTGAAAATCTCCACCTCACCCATTAGGTTTCCTGACTGGCAAGATCTGACCCTTTGCAGTGGCTAGGGCAGAAAATGATCCCCCCCACCCCCCCCNTTTCCTTTTTGGGTATGATGTCTTGTATGGCCTTAGGCTTTAATGGGTGTGGAGGTAATTGAGGGAAATGTTTAGTTGTATCTCTCTGCATCTATTATTTCCATACTTTTTTTTTTTTTTAATTCTTCCAAAGTCAGTATAAGAAGTAGCCTACAGATCTTTGGGCAATTTGATTAAACTAGGGAAAATTTATTGGAATTTTTCCTCTTCTATGTCACGGACAGACTGCAAGGACCATAAAAGATCAGGTTCAAGTTGCTCAGGAAACTCTAGAGGGAGGTCTCTATTAGAGTCAAATGTATTAGCCCTTTTAATTTAGAATGAGATCTTTACTTAATGAATTGATCAGGACTGTATTACATGGTAAAAAGGAATTTTTTTTTAGGAAAAGGGTCCAGAGTCATTTGTACTGATTGAGATAGAAATTCTCTCTGAACTTTATTAGATACACCCACTATGGAAACTTCCTTTTTATTCCAAAGGACATGTTGCTTTATGAAAGTGAGGCTTAAAATTGAAAATGTAGCTCTGGTATCAACTAAAATTTGGCAAAGTTTCCAATTAATTTTAATTTGTATTTCCCATTGGCTGTTTAAGGGAATTACTGGGAATAGTTTGCTGGGAGATAATCCATCTGAAGTGTGAGAACCCCTCAGACTTTCATCAGGTGTAGGAGGGGCCCATATCCTCATATGTTCCTCTGGAAGTATGAAGGCATTTGAGAAGATTCTGTATAGGACCTTTGAGGAAAGTCTCTCTTCCAGTGTTCCAGTTGATTATTTCTGAGACATCACTCTTGGGACCAATATTTTGATGACGGAACCCTGGGAAGTGCAATATAGAAGGCCCAGGTCTTGTTTACGTCCCTGGCCTTGGAGATTTTGTAGCTGATAGCTTGGGTGGGTTTTTGTCTGCCATCTTGCTCTAGGGTTCTTTCAAAATGCTCAGCCATAGTCTTGAGTTTAGTCAGGCCCATGGTCTCCCATCTTATTTTTTTTATTATTTTATTTTTTTATCAATCCACTAATCTTAGCAGATAATCCATTTACAAAGAAGGCAGCCATGACCTTATTTATTGTATGGAACTCTGAATGCCATAGGAAAAGGGCTTCCAAATGGGCTTTGAAGAATGTCATAGATACATTTTTATGTGTCTGTTTTGCATGTTTGAATAATAGACCAATCAGGGTGGGTAGGAAAGTCTCAAAATGGCCTGTAAAAGTTAAACTGCTATTTTATGAGCTTGTCTGGTCTCTAAGACTTCAAAGACCAAGGATCTTGTATATCAACCTTCAGATTTTGAAATCTTGCCTCCTGTATCCATTTCTAGGCTCCATTATGTCCTACCAACCTGTGTGCCAGCTGACAAAGATCTGGCAGTCCAGGATCATAGTCTGATAATGCTAATACCTCTAAATTCTTCAAAAAAACGTTTGGAGTCCCTCCTTCAGTTTAGGAAATTCTTTAACTATAACTCAGTTCAATCTTTGACCAAGATGTAAAGGATATCTGAAGAAGTTCATCTGTGACCTCAGGTAGTTTTATTCTAAAATTAACTAATAGTCTCTTTAGAGGGAAAGGCAATTCAGGCCAAAAAAAAAAAAATAGCAAAACTTGAGTAGTCAAGTAAAAAAAATGAGGGGGAGAGATAGTAGGAGTCACATTAGTCCTATGATCTTTTGTTTTAGGTACCTCTTGTGTATTTAAATTTCCATTAGCCTTTTGTAACGAGTCTTTTAATGAAGGTATTTTGGACTCTTGAAGTCTTTGGAAGTTTCTGCATACCAATTAAAGTAGGCATTCCATTCTGTTTGTTCAACTTGGGATCCTTTGTTCTCAAGTGCATTTCTTAAATGAGTGATCTTGTCTAATTGGAATGTTCCCCTTGATGGCCATTGTAGCTGCAGGTTTTTTTTAGTAAAATTTTGCCATTTTGCTAGATAATCTTCGGCTTCTGAGACTACAGTTCTTAAACATAAAAGTGTAGCCATGTCAGAAGGTGATGGGCTGAGATTTCCCAAAGCCAAACTAAAACCTATGATGACCTAACATGAGAGTCTTCTTGAAGTACAAGTACTCCAACAACTGTTAAGTGCTTGATCTTGTCCACCAATGTTGGCAGCGTTTTTTATTTCTGAGACTCACATGAACAATCAGCCCTTCTGTAATATTCACTTAGGCTTCCCACTGGACCCAGGCAAGCCCAAATCAGACCCGATTGGATCCCAAACTCAGTTGGATTTTTAAGTTGGAGCCCTGTGGACTCAGCTATAGCCCTGTTTAGTTTTGGTTCTGTCACCACCAAACATACCAAGAGACCAGAAGGAGTCTTGCCCAGCAGACAGTGGGTGACAGGCATCCAGCTGTGGCACCTGAAATGTTACTCTACTTTTTTTCAAAAGAAAAAACAAACCTTTTTTTCCCTTTTAAACTAATTATGGCATACGTGATTTAATTAATGGATACTATATTAAACACCTACTATTTGTCAGATAATGTTCTATTAAATATCACACAAATTATACTGAAATCTTTGAGATTCAGGGAAGAGAAATTATGATTTAATCTTTTTCTACATCATTACTTCATTTACCTATGCATAACTCTAGTGTTTATTTGTACAAAATAGGACATATATAAGTGTCTGCATATTTAAATGAAAGATGATATAATTTCAGTAACTACAATTTATTTGTTCCTTTTTTTAAAACCTCAAATAACGACAATGGAACTAATCATACCACTCATGGTACTTTATCATTATCCATTCAAGTCCTCTCTCTTCCTTTGCTTCTTTCTTGGTCCCTCAGAGCTCCCTCCCCAGCCCCTTTTCCTTCCGTGTTTTTTTTTTTTTTTTTTTTTTTTTTTTTTTTTTTTTTTTTTTTTTGATCNTTTTTTTGCCTTTCTTGTTTCATTTACTGGACATTTTTCTTCCATTTCTCCTTAGTGACAAAATTCTAAAAATTTTTATTGTGCATTTTTGTTTCTGTTCTTTTAAAATATGTATTGATTAATATATGCAAGCAGCTTTTAAATTTACATAAGTAATATCTTTTGTACCTCCTGGGTTTTGTTTTCATTTTAGCTTAACTTTGTTTTGTTGTTGTTTTAACTCAGAGCTGTATTTATAAGATCCAACCATACTATGTTGGGTGTGTGTTTGTTCCTTGCCTCTACTGGTATATGGTGTCCACCTACTATATTTCTCCATCTACTTTCCAGGTGATGGGCACCTCAATTGCCTGCCATTCTTTACCACCCTTCGGAACGTTGGTTTGAACATCCTAATAAATGCCCCTTCTGGACTTATGTAAGAAATTCTACATTATGGATTCTCGGGAGAAAGAATTGCTAAGACAAAATTTATGTGTGAGAGCACCCGGGTTCCTGACAGAATAAATTCCACAGTCTCCAGCACCACCCCCAGCACTGAGAGTTGCTGTATCCTAAATTCCATACATAGGATTGTCCAGCTTTTAAAGTTTTGTCGGAGAAATAAGCTAATATCTCACTGTTCTTGTATTTCCATGCTTCTGATTTGTAATGACTTTGTGCATGTCTTCGTGTATTTATCAACACGTTGTTTATCAAACACGGTGGTTTTTTTCTTCTGTAAATTAGAGTTTATAAGTTTTGCTCCTTTGTTCATTGGAATGACTACTTCATTCTTGTTGATTTATAGGAACTTTGCGAGTGTGTGTGTGTGTGTGTGTGTGTGTGGTGGTTTGTTTTTTATTTTTCTGTTTTTGAGAGGGATTGTATTCAACCATTGGTAACACTGGATATGCAAATACCATCCCCCATTCTGGCCTCCTTAAATTTTCTCTAGTGTTCTTCCCTGACAGAGCTGTTCATTATGATGTAATTCAATTTAATCCTCTTTAAAAGGCTTCTTGGTGAGAAAGTGTGCATAAGAACCCCTTCTCCTTAGGGCAAAAATATTTTCTACATTTCCTTCTGCTAACTTTATAGTTTTATCTTTCATTTTTGAGTAGCTCAGTCAGGGGCGCCTGGGTGGCTCAGTCGGTTAAGCGTCTGTCTCACTTCATGATCTCATGGTTCGTGGGTTCAAGCCACGAGTCAGGGTCTGTGCTGACAGCCAGCTCAGAGCCTTGAGCCTGTTTCAGATTCTGTTTCTCCCTCTCTCTCTGATCCTCCCCTGCTCACGCTGTCTCTGTCTTGGTCTCTCTCAGAAATAAATTTTAAAAAATAATAAAAAAATTAAGGAGCTCATCCAATAGGAGATACCTGGTGTGACATAAGATACATAGAGCTTCAGTTTTCTTCATATTGTGAGCCAACTTGTACAATTTGAACTACCTGCCCTTGTCCTATAATTTGCAGTAACATATTTATGGCATTTTATGTCCATATACATATGGTTCTGTCTCTAAGTCTTTCAATCAATTTTATCTATTTATCTGTTTTGTAACCAAATGGCTCCCTTTTTATGACTAGGGCTTTGTGATATGTCTTTGATATTTATCGCTGGTGGAGAAAAATACTACTAATTTTTATAGTTTGGAGTTATATGTCTTAGGCTTCCTTATATATCTTATGTTTTTTTCTACCTTTATATTTTTCTTAAGTCATCTGCCAGTTCTTCAATCCAATATTCCAATCCACTAATTTCTTCTTTATTGTACCCTTACCATTATGATTTCCATGCATTGCTTTTTTTTTTTAAGTTCATTTATTTATTTTGAGAGAGACAGAGACAGTGCGAACAAGGAGGGACAGAGGAAGAGAGAGAATCCCAAACAGTTTCCATGGCTCATGGGCGATCAGCATGCAGAGTCAGATGCGGGGCTTGAACCCACAAAACCGCGAGATCACGACCTAATCAAGTTGGTTGCTTACCTGTCTGAGCCACCCAGGCATCCCCATCTATACTGTTTTGATTCCAACCATTACATTTTTCATATATAACATTTCAAATTGTTTATTTTTAATTTTGATATCTTCCTTTATTTTCTTTTTAAAAATGATTGTCTGTCATGATAATTCTGCTTCTAATCTTGCTGTTTGTAGATTTTTTTTACTGGTGTGTGTCCTCCTCAGACATTTAGTTTTGGGCCTGTGTGTTCGAATTGCCTTTGGTTTGTCAGATATTGTCTGTTAAGATGGGTTGAGTATGGTTCCAGTCAGACCTGTGTGTGTGTGTGTGTGTGTGTGTGTGTGTGTGTGTTAATTTAATCATTCCTATTTTCTGTCAGTTCATCAGGAAAAGTCTCCTGGTCAGGGCTGAAGTAGTAATCCAAGTGGCGTTCAATTCACACCTCTGTTCATCAGCTTCAGGCTTTTCCAGTGCATTGATATGATCTCACGACTCCCAGCCTGATGGCCCAGGCTCTTGCTGGACCTTTTCTTTCAAGCTCTCTTCTCCCCAGTTGTCATCTTTTCCAGATTACAGCCATGCCATGTCTAAGTACCCTCATCCAAGACAGAATTTGTCTTCCTGTGATTCTTACTTGTGCTGTTACTTGGTGACTCATATTTTATTGTTATTTTTTGAAGAATTAATTCTCACAGTTCATGTGTCCCTCCTGTCTTTAATTTCCCCAGAGATTCATTCTGAAAACAGTCATAAACTGTTTTGCCTGAAATTTGAGAATTCTCTGGAACCATCTTTTGTTTGTGCCACCTAGCCAACGTGGAAAAGAGTTTATCACCACACCCTCATTACAATAAATATATTTTCATTCATTCTTACTTAGTTTTATTGGTTTACTTTTAAATCACAAATTGTGCTTTTTTTCTTATTTTTAAGAAATATTTTTTAAAAAATACATTATAAAAAAGAAGTATTTCAACTCAGGTGTTCTCTCAGCACCTAGTATTGCATGTAGAGACTAAGGTTTACCTTCAGTAACAATAAAATGCATGATAATTCTAATCAGAATTTTGTTCTCAAGAGTTATCTAATTTACTACTCATAGCAGTCTGTTAGTTTAGATATTATTTTCAAAATTTGACTCAAGTGAAAAATTTATTAAAAAATTAGCTTTTCGTGGATCTCAGAGTGAGATTCGTAGCAAGCTCTGAATCGCCTCAGAAACTGAGCTTGTCTCCATTAGTATCTGATTCTTTGATGCTAAGTAAGTGCTGACAAACATTCACTGGTAACATGTAAGATTAAAAGAACTAAAAGAAGAAAAAAAAAGAAAAAGGAAAGGAAGTTCATTTTCTCTACCTCAGTCTGCCACATACCACTGCTCAAAACTTTTCTAAGTTCTCTCTCCCAACAGAATTAATCTTCTTGGCCTTGTTAACTTTATTCTATCTCATGCTACCTGCCAGGCCAACAGCAGAGGCATATGAAAACCCAAGCTTGTCCTACTTGTCCTGATGAAGACGAAACTTTCATACTAAGATCCAGTACTGATTAATTATATTACTAATGCCCTGGTGTCCTTATACTTGTTTATAGAATATTGCATGCTGATGGGAACCTGCTGTTTTACCATTGAATGTCATATACATTATTCATAATGCATAGCAGTGAAACTGAATAATTAATATCTCGATATCACTGATAATCCACCCTCCCCTTCCATATGCCAATATACAATTTGGAAATTCTTTTTGATGCATGCCGAATGCATATCATACTGCGCAAGAGTTCTGCATTCTGAAAGATAGATGCATGCTCTATAAATCTGAAACATAGCTATTGTACCTTATAACTCAGCAATTATTTTTTCTGAGGCTCCATAAATAAAATTGAGAAAGTTCACCTGTATGCATTTTTGAAAATTGGAGACTTGCTACAACTCTAGTAAACTATTCATTTTAAAAGAATGGCTATTGAGCTTAATGCAACAGCTTCATCTATGCACAGAAATTTACCCTCTTGACAATACAATTTAAAAGCTGACTTGTTTTAGAAGCAGACTGGTAAAGATTATAGGAAGAGATTTTTCAGTTAAGAATAGAACTCTTGGTTCTTACATGACTCTCTGTATCTAAAAAATGTTATTTTTGTTAAAAACAGTGTGTGTGTGTATGTGTGTGTACTTTTCCTTTCTCAAGTAGATAATAGTAGCATATCCTTTATTAATAGTAGCATATCCTTTATTATTATGTAAGAATCTAAAATTTAACTTAAAAGATACTATCTACTTCCTTTTAGCAGTATCATGTTTTTACCATTCATTAAAATTTCCATCACTGTCAATTAATATTCATTGAGCATCTAAAGCATCTATTCCTCTCTAGCAAGACACCTGATCCCTCCAGAATACCGACTTTGATCTAGAGTCAGATAAGCTACTACTGTAATCGTAAGGTCACAATTAATTACAAGAATGATATGAATTATATATTTATAAGAAACAGCCATCATTTCCTGAATTTAAACTGTATATAAGGCACAATCTGGCATACCTATTATTCTCATAGCTAGTTGGGATTACAGTTGAAATTAAAAAGTCAGAAAACACAGAGGCATAGAGAGGGACTAGAAATGGAAACCCAAAATAGCACCCTTGTCAAAGTGACTTTAAATTAGGGTGACAGGCAAGAAATATAAAAATAGACATATGGAAATAGCCAAGTTGATTAAAATGGGTTTCTGAATTAGTGCCATTTGGAGGTTAATGTCAGATTCTGATTCTGTTCTGACATATTAGGAAATGTGTCATATTTCCACCCCAGGCCATTTAGATATCCTTTATCTAATGGTACCCAGTTTTCCCAGGGAGGTCTTTTTATTCCTCCTGAGAGCCCAAAAGCCTACAGCATAAAGACCCAAGTCACCTCTTAATAGAAATTCATACCCAACATGACCAAGACATGATTATTTCAATGTGTACGTACAGGATAGCTCCCTGCTGTTCTTGGTATTGTGAGAGTCATTGTCACTCACTTTCCCTGAAGTTGTAGAAGGTTTTTTTCTTTTTCTTTTCTTTTTTTTTTTTTTTTTTTTTTTTTTTTTTTTTTTTTTTTTTTTTT